>NW_028254054.1:0-326991 GCF_964263255.1 Lissotriton vulgaris
AGGTTGCAATGGTTACATGTTATCCACTCAGGGGGATTCAGGTTTGTCTTGTCTGCCTGCTGTACGGGGGAGGTGGGTGGTGGTGATGCTTCTTCATCTTTGTGTGATGATGGAGTTGGGGTTTCTATCCTTGCTTCTGTTCCTGCTCATCCTTCTCATTCTAGTGTGAGCCTAAGGAGTCCTCGCTCTCGCCATCCACCTGCTACTTAAATGATTATGTCCATTGAGAGTTTTTTCTGTTCAGTTGTTTTCTGTACTTTTGTTTCTTTTCTTTTATTGCCCAAAGAGGGGAGATGTGTTGTACATAGCTTGTTCCCTACTTGTTCCCTCCCCTGCCTTTTCCTTCTACCAACCTTCTAGATTGTTTATGTGATTCTCCCCATGACGCTACTGCTGGTTCTACTCTGTGGCAGTTAGTGCTTGGCCAGATGGGCGACGGTCCTGTTTCTTCTGTGCTGCTGCATTAAACTACTTACCTGCCACCTTCCTGCATCCGGAGTCTTCATTTCCATTTACAACACAAACCAGCATTGATTTGGTGTCAGAGAGGAGTCGAGGGACAAGGTAAGTCCTCTTGGCTCTGTGAGGCCCAGGGGTGCACCAGAGGGAGTCGACAGATATCCACAGAGCCGGAGCATAGCTGCACTTACTTTTTGATCTGGCGTGGCATGGCTGAAGGCCCCGGAAACGCAGGATGTGCCATAACCAGCTAATTTCAGGAATATTTGTAAGGTATTTGTTAGGAGAGGTGGTGTATTATATGGAGTGGCTGTGCGACCTCACCGTGTCATAAAGCCCTTTAGGACCAGTAGGTTTCATTTGTTAAACCTGTAGTAGCTGCGGCTCTGAGCAGCGAGACTTACACAAAGGAACAAGCGCAAACCTTTAAACAGCACCAAAACAATTGAAGAAGAAACACACAAGACACTCAAGTTTGCATTTTTATGTATTTTTAGGCACTAGACACCAAAATCAAAAAGATTCACATGAGTGTTTCAGAGATACAGAATTTGCAAGGTACAGAAAATATGATCTTTTTACTTAACTGCGAGCAAGCAGTGGCAAACTCAGTACATTTGACACTTAGAAACTTTTTCAGGAAAAACTTTGGTAAGTATCAATGTGATTCATTTCAATTACTTTCGGTGCAGCCTCTCTTTGCTGGTCCCTCTGTGCAGCAGGTGCAGTCCTCATCACTGCACCCTCTTTGCTGGTCCTCTGTGCAGCAGGTGCAGTCCTCATCAGTGCATCCTCTTTGCTGGTCCCTCTGTGCAGCAGGTGCAGTCTTCATCAGTGCATCCTCTTTGCTGGTCCCTCTGTGCAGCAGGTGCAGTCCTCATCAGTGCATCCTCTTTGCTGGTCCCTCTGTGCAGCAGGTGCAGTCCTCATCACTGCACCCTCTTTGCTGTCCCTCTGTGCAGCAGGTGCAGTCCTCATCAGTGCATCCTCTTTGCTGGTCCCTCTGTGCAGCAGGTGCAGTCCTCATCAGTGCATCCTCTTTGCTGGTGCAGTCCTCATCACTGCACCCTCTTTGCTGGTCCCTCTGTGCAGCAGGTGCAGTCCTCATCACTGCACCCTCTTTGCTGGTCCCTCTGTGCAGCAGGTGCAGTCCTCATCAGTGCATCCTCTTTGCTGGTCCCTCTGTGCAGCAGGTGCAGTCTTCATCAGTGCATCCTCTTTGCTGGTCCCTCTGTGCAGCAGGTGCAGTCCTCATCAGTGCATCCTCTTTGCTGGTCCCTCTGTGCAGCAGGTGCAGTCCTCATCACTGCACCCTCTTTGCTGGTCCCTCTGTGCAGCAGGTGCAGTCCTCATCAGTGCACCCTCTTTGCTGGTCCCTCTGTGCAGCAGGTGCAGTCCTCATCAGTGCACCCTCTTTGCTGGTCCCTCTGTGCAGCAGGTGCAGTCCTCGGTGGTGCAGCCTCTCTTTGCTGGTCCCTCTGTGCAGCTGGTGCAGTCCTCGGTGGTGCAGCCTCTCTTTGCTGGTCCCTCGGTGCAGCAGGTGCAGTCCTCGTCGGTGCAACCTCTCTTTGCTGGTCCCTTGGTGCAGCAGGTGCAGTCCTCGTCGGTGCAGCCTCTCTTTGCTGGTCCCTCGGTGCAGCAGGTGCAGTCCTCGTCGGTGCAACCTCTCTTTGCTGGTCCCTCGGTGCAGCAGGTGCAGTCCTCGTCGGTGCAGCCTCTCTTTGCTGGTCCCTCGGTGCAGCAGGTTCAGTCCTCGTCGGTGCAGCCTCTCTTTGCTGGTCCCGTGGTGCAGCAGGTGCAGTCCACGCTGGCGCAGCCTCTCTTTGCTGGTCCCTCGGTGCAGCAGGTGCAGTCCACGCCGGTGCAGCCTCTCTTTGCTGGTCCCTCGGTGCAGCAGGTGCAGTCCACGCCGGTGCAGCCTCTCTTTGCCGGTCCCTCGGTGCAGCAGGTGCAGTCCACGCCGGTGCAGCCTCTCTTTGCCGGTCCCTCGGTGTAGCAGGTGCAGTTCACGCCGGCGCACCCTCTCTTTGCTGGTCCCTCGGTTCAGCAGGTGCAGTCCTCGTCAGTGCAGCCTCTCTTTGCTGGTCCCTCGGTGCGGCAGGTGCAGTCCTCGTCGGTGCAACCTCTCTTTGCTGGTCCCTTGGTGCAGCAGGTGCAGTCTTCGTCGGTGCAGCCTCTCTTTGCTGGTCCCTTTGAGCAGCAGGTGCAGTCCTCGTCGGCGCAGCCTCTCTTTGCCAGTCCCTCGGTGCAGCAGGTGCAGTCCCCGTTGGTGCAGACTCTCTTTGCCGGTCCCTCGGTGCAGCAGGTGCAGTCCTCGCCGGCGCAGCCTCTCTTTGCCGGTTCCTCGGTGTAGCAGGTGCAGTCCACGCCGGCGCAGCCTCTCTTTGCTGGTCCCTCGGTGCAGCAGGTGCAGTCCTCGTCAGTGCAGCCTCTCTTTGCCGGTCCCTCGGTGCAGCAGGTGCAGTCCTCGTCGGTGCAACCTCTCTTTGCTGGTCCCTTGGTGCAGCAGGTGCAGTCCTCGTCAGTGCAGCCTCTCTTTGCTGGTCCCTCGATGCAGCCGGTGCAGTCCTCGTCGGTGCAGACTCTCTTTGCCAGTCCGTTGGTGCAGCAGGTGCAGTCCTCGTCGGTGCAGCCTCTTTTTGCTGGTCCCTCGGTGCAGCAGGTGCAGTCCCCGTTGGTGCAGACTCTCCTTGCCGGTCCCTCGGTGCAGCAGGTGCAGTCCACGCCGGTGCAGCCTCTCTTTGCCGGTCCCTCGGTGTAGCAGGTGCAGTCCTCGTCGGTGCAGCCTCTCTTTGCTGGTCCCTCTGAGCAGCAGGTGCAGTCCTCGTTGGTGCAGCCTCTCTTTGCTGGTCCATCGGTGCAGCAGGTGCAGTCCACGCCGGCGCAGCCTCTCTTTGCTGGTCCCTCGGTGCAGCAGGTGCAGTCCTCATCAGTGCAGCCTCTCTTTGCTGGTCCCTCGATGCAGCAGGTGCAGTCCTCGTCGGTGCAGACTCTCTTTGCCAGTCCCTTGGTGCAGCAGGTGCAGTCCTCGTCGGTGCAGCCTCTCTTTGCTGGTCCCTCGGTGCAGCAGGTCCAGTCCCCGTTGGTGCAGACTCTCTTTGCCGGTCAATCGGTGCAGCAGGTGCAGTCCACGCCGGTGCAGACTCTCTTTGCCGGTCCCTCGGTGTAGCAGGTGCAGTCCTCGTCGGTGCAGCCTCTCTTTGCTGGTCCCTCTGAGCAGCAGGTGCAGTCCTCGTCGGTGCAGCCTCTCTTTGCTTGTCCCTCGGTGCAGCAGGTGCAGTCCACGCCGGCGCAGCCTCTCTTTGCAGGTCCCTCGGTGCAGCAGGTGCAGTCCACGCCGGCGCAGCCTCTCTTTGCTGGTCCCTCGGTGCAGCAGGTGCAGTCCTCGTCAGTGCAGCCTCTCTTTGCCGGTCCCTCGGTGCAGCAGGTGCAGTCCTCGTCGGTGCAGCCTCTCTTTGCTGGTCCCTCGGTGCAGCAGGTGCAGTCCTCGTCGGTGCAGCCTCTCTTTGCTGGTCCCTCAGTGCAGCATGTGCAGTCCTCGTCGGTGCAGCCTCTCTTTGCTGGTTCCTCGGTGCAGCAGGTGCAGTTCTCGTCGGTGCAGCCTCTCTTTGCTGGTCCCTCAGTGCAGCAGGTTCAGTCCTCGGTGGTGCAGCCTCTCTTTGCTGGTCCCTCGGTGCAGCAGGTGCAGTCCTCGGTGGTGCAGCCTCTCTTTGCTGGTCCCTCGGTGCAGCAGGTGCAGTCCTCGTCGGTGCAGCCTCTCTTTGCTGGTCCCTCTGTGCAGCAGGTGCAGTCCTCGTCGGTGCAGCCTCTCTTTGCTGGTCCCTCGGTGCAGCAGGTGCAGTCCTCGACAGTGCAGCCTCTCTTTGCTGGTCCCTCTGTGCAGCCGGTGCAGTCTTCATCAGTGCATCCTCTTTGCTGGTCCCTCAGTGCAGCAGGTGCAGTCCTCATCAGTGCATCCTCTTTGCTGGTCCCTCTGTGCAGCAGGTGCAGTCCTCATCAGTGCATCCTCTTTGCTGGTCCCTCTGTGCAGCAGGTGCAGTCCTCATCAGTGCATCCTCTTTGCTGGTCCCTCTGTGCAGCAGGTGCAGTCCTCATCAGTGCATCCTCTTTGCTGGTCCCTCTGTGCAGCAGGTGCAGTCCTCATCAGTGCATCCTCTTTGCTGGTCCCTCTGTGCAGCAGGTGCAGTCCACGCCGGTGCAGCCTCTCTTTGCTGGTCCCTCGGTGCAGCAGGTGCAGTCCTCGTCAGTGCAGCCTCTCTTTGCTGGTCCCTTGGTGCAGCAGGTGCAGTCCTCATCAGTGCATCCTCTTTGCTGGTCCCTCGGTGCAGCAGGTGCAGTCCTCATCAGTGCATCCTCTTTGCTGGTCCCTCTTTGCAGCAGGTTCAGTCCTCATCAGTGCAGCCTCTCTTTGCTGGTCCCTCTGTGCAGCAGGTGCAGTCCTCATCAGTGCATCCTCTTTGCTGGTCCTTCTGTGCAGCAGGTGCAGTCCTCGTCGGTGCAGCCTCTCTTTGTTTTTCTTAGCCCCCCCACCCCCCCGAAATTTGGCTCTAGTTGCGCCTCTGGCTATTAGTGCCTAAGATTCTTCAGTTACCATGTTGTATAGATTTATATCTGACAACAGGAGTTGCCGGTTTATACAGTATATATATACCTCTGTGCAGCAGGTGCAGTCCTCATCAGTGCATCCTCTTTGCTGGTCCCTCTGTGCAGCAGGTGCAGTCCTCATCAGTGCATCCTCTTTGCTGGTCCCTCTGTGCAGCAGGTGCAGTCCTCATCAGTGCATCCTCTTTGCTGGTCCCTCTGTGCAGCAGGTGCAGTCCTCATCAGTGCATCCTTTTTGCTGGTCCCTCTGTGCAGCAGGTGCAGTCTTCATCAGTGCATCCTCTTTGCTGGTCCCTCTGTGCAGCAGGTGCAGTCCTCATCAGTGCATCCTCTTTGCTGGTCCCTCTGTGCAGCAGGTGCAGTCCTCATCAGTGCATCCTCTTTGCTGGTTCCTCTGTGCAGCAGGTGCAGTCCACGCCGGTGCAGCCTCTCTTTGCTGGTCCCTCGGTGCAGCAGGTGCAGTCCTCATCAGTGCATCCTCTTTGCTGGTCCCTCGGTGCAGCAGGTGCAGTCCTCATCAGTGCATCCTCTTTGCTGGTCCCTCGGTGAAGCAGGTGCAGTCCTCATCAGTGCATCCTCTTTGCTGGTCCCTCGGTGCAGCAGGTGCAGTCCTCGACAGTGCAGCCTCTCTTTGCTGGTCCCTCTGTGCAGCCGGTGCAGTCTTCATCAGTGCATCCTCTTTGCTGGTCCCTCAGTGCAGCAGGTGCAGCCGGTGCAGTCTTCATCAGTGCATCCTCTTTGCTGGTCCCTCAGTGCAGCATGTGCAGCCGGTGCAGTCTTCATCAGTGCATCCTCTTTGCTGGTCCCTCAGTGCAGCAGGTGCAGTCCTCATCAGTGCATCCTCTTTGCTGGTCCCTCTGTGCAGCAGGTGCAGTCCTCATCAGTGCATCCTCTTTGCTGGTCCCTCTGTGCAGCAGGTGCAGTCCTCATCAGTGCATCCTCTTTGCTGGTCCCTCTGTGCAGCAGGTGCAGTCCTCATCAGTGCATCCTCTTTGCTGGTCCCTCTGTGCAGCAGGTGCAGTCCTCATCAGTGCATCCTCTTTGCTGGTCCCTCTGTGCAGCAGGTGCAGTCCTCATCAGTGCATCCTTTTTGCTGGTCCCTCTGTGCAGCAGGTGCAGTCTTCATCAGTGCATCCTCTTTGCTGGTCCCTCTGTGCAGCAGGTGCAGTCCTCATCAGTGCATCCTCTTTGCTGGTTCCTCTGTGCAGCAGGTGCAGTCCACGCCGGTGCAGCCTCTCTTTGCTGGTCCCTCGGTGCAGCAGGTGCAGTCCTCGTCAGTGCAGCCTCTCTTTGCTGGTCCCTTGGTGCAGCAGGTGCAGTCCTCATCAGTGCATCCTCTTTGCTGGTCCCTCGGTGCAGCAGGTGCAGTCCTCATCAGTGCATCCTCTTTGCTGGTCCCTCTTTGCAGCAGGTTCAGTCCTCATCAGTGCAGCCTCTCTTTGCTGGTCCCTCTGTGCAGCAGGTGCAGTCCTCATCAGTGCATCCTCTTTGCTGGTCCTTCTGTGCAGCAGGTGCAGTCCTCGTCGGTGCAGCCTCTCTTTGTTTTTCTTAGCCCCCCCACCCCCCCGAAATTTGGCTCTAGTTGCGCCTCTGGCTATTAGTGCCTAAGATTCTTCAGTTACCATGTTGTATAGATTTATATCTGACAACAGGAGTTGCCGGTTTATACAGTATATATATACATATATATATATATATATATATATATATATATATATATATATATATATATATATATATATATATATATATATATATATATATATATATATATATATGTGGAAGAAGATATTTTTTGAGCCAAATATTAATCCAGTTCCCTCTGCGCTGCCTGGCTGAGCGGGGTCGACCCATATTTACTACAGCCAGTGAACAGGAGCTGGCACCGGAATGCTGCGCCTCCCTCAGGCTGGCGTCACCAGGAGGAATAGCTTTATTTCTCTGGTTTCTTCCTCTGTGCCAGCCGCTGCTTTCTTCGGCACACATACAAAGAGGAAAAGGCTGCGAAGGATGACTTTTGTCCATTTCCACAGAAATCTATCCTGACCAGAATGCAGGCACGCTAGCGCCGTGGCGGGAGGCGCCTGCGTTGGCGCTAGGTGCCACACTTGTGCCAGCGACAGGAGGGAACAGAAATGCTCCATATATTTGTAGATATGGCGCAGTCTTGCCCTCTCACTGTCACGCAACGTTGACCCTTTGTGTCACGCATCTCAAGACCCTACAATGGCTGCAGCCGGGGGAGGCCCCAAGGTCCTGGAGGGGGCCCTCTGATCCCCTCAGCTCCCCCCACTCCACTTTAAGGCCCCAGTGGACATAACCAAACCCGAGGGGGCCCCTGCATGGTATATGGAGGGCCCCCTCCTGACTCAGGCCAGGGTACTGTGCTGAGGGGCCTCGCCCTGGAGCTCACCCCCCCGCGGGGGCTGCGGGGCCTATGTTACGGCACTGTAAGTGCCCCTCAAACCCTGCTCTTTCCAGGCAGGCTCCTGCCAGGGCCAGGGCCCCCTCGTTCCGCCAGAGACGGTTCCAGTTCTGGTCTAAACGGAAACACTTCACCACTTGACATCGAAGTTTCCGTCCCTCGTGAGAAGCTTAAATCTCTGAGCCCTGCTGCAGCAACGAAAGAGGGGGGGGGGGGGCGCCAGCTGTCGTGTGATGTCAAGTTATGGCTGATTGATGAGGCGCCACAGGCCCCCCTCAGACGGGGTGTATCTCCAAGATCCGCACATGAATCCCTCTCGCTGACAAAGCCGAGAGTTTGAGCTTTCAGCCGCGGCCCTCATTTATTCCATGGTGAAGTGAGCGCTGCGGACACAGCGTGGGGTCTTCAGGGCGCTCCGTTTAGTCTCTTCGACGGGAGGACGCCTCAACCCTCCTGGCAAGAGAATGGTGCAGAGGGGAGAGAACCTCCTGTTAATGTTCTGGATGATGGTGGGGGAGGGGGCCGGGTGCGAGGGGGGGGGGCTTGGCGCGAGGCAGGCCTCTCTGGTGCGCGTGGGTGACTGGCTGAGTGTGCCCTGGGGTCCGTGTGGAGCCTGCCACCTGCTGCAGGTACGTCTTTGATGCACGAGGGTCGTGGAAAGGCTGCGAGGGTGACGTGGGGTTATTGAAGAGGGAACGTGCACTTCCTGTGAGTGTGACGTTTCTTTGGTGAGGAGGGGCCCGATTCACAGAACTAACTTAAGACACAATCCTAAACTTACTACTTTTGGTATTCACAGAAGTTAGGATTTTGTCTTAAGTTTGTCTTAGGAAAAACTTAAGACAGACTTAAGACAAAATCCTAACTTCTGTGAATACCAAAAGTAGTAAGTTTAGGATTTTGTCTTAAGTTAGTTCTGTGAATCAGCCCCGAGGTGTCTGTGTAGGAAAGTGGCTCTGTATACACTGCACCAAGGTACGGTCCAGTGTGCACAGAGTCCACAGTCCCCAGAGGTATGGAAGAGGTTAAAGTTAGATAGAACCGTACTCTCATAGTGGTAGCTTGGTCGAGCAGTAAGGCATTATCCGAGGACAGTGTGAAGCATTTGTTGTGCACACTCAGTCAGCAGATTGTCTCACACACTCAAGGACTGAACTCCAGGCCAATTGTGTTTGTATAAAAATATACCGTTGTTTATTTCTAGAACCCAGCAAGCCTGGCACAGGCAAGCATTGAATACTTTTCGATAATAAATTACTGGATATAGGACATTATAAAAATGCAATAGGAATTGTACTTTGTTTGATTTACAGGGGAGCAAATACAGTACATTGGAATGAATAGGCTTTTCAATAAATTGCAGGTAAGTTACTTTCACATTACTTTTTCTAACTCAGTGCAGGATGCCTAGATTCAGCACTGGGACATTTCCTGTAAACAGGTGAGATAAATGCGTTTTTAATATTCGTGCGATTTTTAAAGAATATTTTCAGATTTCAAAACTCCACACTTGAAAACGTTTTGGAGCTGTACATTGAAATGAATAGGCGTTGTCAACAAATTGCAGGTAAGTTACTTTTACGTTACTTTTTCTAACTTAGTGCTGGATACCTAGATTCAGCACTGGGACATGTCCTGCAAACAGGCGAGAAAACATGTTTTGATTATTTATACATACCTACTTTACGTACCAGATACCACATACCTCCTCTACGTAACAAATACCACATACCTTCTTTACGTACCAGATGCCACATACCTCCTTTACGTACCTGATGCCACATACCTGCTTTATGTACAGATCACACATACCTCCTTTATGTACCAGATGCCACATACCTTCTTTACGTACCAGATGCCACATACCTTCTTTACGTACCTGATGCCACATACCTGCTTTATGTACAGATCACACATACCTCCTTTACGTACCAGATGCCACATACCTCCTTTACGTACCAGATGCCACATACCTTCTTTACGTACCAGATGCCACATACCTTCTTTACGTACCAAATGCCACATACCTCCTTTACGTACCAAATGCCACATACCTCCTTTATGTACCTGATGCTACATACCTCCCTTACGTACCAGATGTCACATACCTCATTTACGTACCAAATGCTGCATACCTCCTTTACATGCCAGATGCTGCATACCTCCTTTAGGTACCAGATGTCACATACCTCCTTTACGTACCAGATGCCACATACTTCCTTTACGTACTAGATCCCACATACCTCCTTTACGTACCAGATGCCACATACCTCCTTTACGTAACAAATACCACATACCTCCTTTAAGTACCAGATTCCACATACCTCCTTTACGTACCTGATGCCACATACCTGATTTACCTAAAGATGCCACATACCTGCTTTATGTACCAGATGCCACATACCTGATTTACCTAAAGATGCCACATACCTGCTTTATGTACCAGATGCCACATACCTCCTTTACATACCGAATGCCACATACCTCCGTTGCGTACCAGATGTCACATACCTCCTTTACGTACCAGATGCCACATACTTCCTTTACGTACTAGATCCCACATACCTCCTTTACGTACCAGATGCCACATACCTCCTTTACGTAACAAATACCACATACCTCCTTTAAGTACCAGATTCCATATACCTCCTTTACGTACCTGATGCCACATACCTGATTTACCTAAAGATGCCACATACCTGCTTTATGTACCAGATGCCACATACCTGATTTACCTAAAGATGCCACATACCTGCTTTATGTACCAGATGCCACATACCTCCTTTACATACCGAATGCCACATACCTCCGTTGCGTACCAGATGTCACATACCTCCTTTACATACCTGATGCTGCCTACCTCCTTTACGTACCTGATGCTGCATACCTCCTTTACGTACCAGATGCTGCATACCTCCTTTGCGTACCAGATGCTGCATACCTCCTTTACGTACCAGATGCTGCATACCTCCTTTACGTACCAGATGCCGCATACCTCCTTTACGTACCAGATGCCACATACCTCCTTTACGTACCAGATGCCACATACCTCCTTTACGTACCTGAGTAATAGAACTGAACCTGGAAGGCGAAGATGAAATCTGAAAAAGACATGAGGCAATCCATGGCGTCCTCCATCAGAACTATCCTGAAAAGAGAGCGAGAGAGAGAGAGATTACTGCTGGGAGGGTCTCGAGAGACAGGGAGGAGACAGAGAGGGAGATGACTGCTGGGAGGCTCTCGAGAGACACAGGGCAGAGACAGAGATAGATGACTGCTGGGAGGCCCTTGAGAGACAGGGAGGAGACAGAGAGAGAGAGATGTCTAGTGGGAGGGTCTTCAGAGAGACAACAAGGAGAAAGAGAGAGAGGTGACTGCTGGGAGGGTATCGAGAGACAGGAAGGAGACCGAGAGGGAGATGACTCCTGAGAGGGTCTTGAGAGACAGCGAGGAGACAGAGAGAGAGGTGACTGCTGGGAGGATCTTGAGAGACAGGAAGGAGACCGAGAGGGAGATGACTGCTGGGAGGCTCTTAGGAGCCAGCGAGGAGACAAAGAGGGTGATAACTGCTGGGAGGGTCTTGAGAGACAGCGAGGAGACAGAGAGAGAGGTGACTGCTGGGATCGTCTTAGGAGAGAGGTCAATGTGTGTGCATGGACACACGTTAGTAGTGTGTTGTCCATGGACTGAAGTGGACAGTGTGTTTATGCATAGACACAAGTTGGCAGTGTGGTGTGCATGGACACACATGGGCAATGTGGGTGTGTATGAACCCAAGTGGGCAGTGTGTGAGTGTGTGCATGAACACGAGTGGGTAATGTGAGTCTGCATGGATGCCAGTGGGTAATGTGTGTGCTGAGACACAAGTGGGCAGTGCAGTGTGCGTGGACGGAAGTGGGAGATGTGAGTGTGCATAGACACACGTGGGCAGTGTTAGGGCAGCGTGTCTGGCAGAGGTGAACAGTGTTGACAAGAGTGGGCATGAGTAAGCAGTGTGGGCATGCAGGACACGAGGGGCCATTGTGGACCTGTGTGATCACAAGTGAGCAGTGTGTGTGCATGAACACAAGGGGGTTCTGCGGTCACAAGGGGACAGTGCAACAGTGCAACAGTGGGTTGCGCGGACATGTCTGGTCACTAGTGGGCAGTGTGGCTCTGCCTGGTCACATGTGGGCAGTATGGGCATGTTAGGACACAGATGGGCTGAGTGGGTCTGCCTGGACACAAGTGGGCAGTATGGGCGCACCATGGCACGAGTGGGCAGTGTGGGTTTGCCTGGTCACAAGTGGGCAGTATGGGTGCATCAGGCCACAAATGGGCAGTGTGGGTCTGCCTGGTCACAAGTGGGCAGTATGGGCATGCGAGGACACAATTGGGCTGAGTGGGTCTGCCTGGTCACAAATGGGCAGTGTGGGTATGCCAGGCCACGAGTGGGCAGTGTGGGTCTGCCTGGTCAGAATTGGGCAGTATGGGCATGTTAGGACATGAGTGGGCAGTGTTGGCCTGCCTGGTCAGAAGTGGGCAGTATGACCATGTCTGGTCACTAGTGCGTGGGCAGTGTGGCTCTGCCTGGTCACATGTGGGCAGTATGGGCATGTTAGGACACGAGTGGGCAGTGTGGGTCTGCCTGGTCACAGGTGGGCAGTATGGGCATGTTAGGACACAAATGGGCTGAGTGGGTCTGCCTGGACACAAGTGGGCAGTGTGGGCACGCCAGGACACAAATGGGCTGAGGGGGTCTGCCTGGTCACAAGTGGGCAGTGTGGGTCTGCCTGGTCAAAAGTGGGAAGTGTGGGCATGTTAGGGCACTAGTGAGAAGTGTGGGTCCGCCTGGTCACTAGTGGGCAGTGTGGGTCTGCCTGGCCACAAGTGGGAGGTGTACGCATGCGTGGACACCGATGGGGTGGAGTTGAATCCCACCTGGCTGCCTTTTGAGTGACGTCCACGGGGAAGTCCGGGCACAGCAGCTGCAGCAGGGAGTGGTACTCGGCGGCCGTCAGCAGATCTAAGGGAGGGAAGGAAAGAGGCATCACTTTCAACTGATCTCAGACACGGCCACTGGGGGGCGCCAGTGCTTCACGAGATGCCCCAGCCACAGAAATGCCAGCTAATGGCCAGGTGGCTGTCTACACTGGAGAGGCGGGTGAAGTCGAAAACTGTTTCTGTGAAATATTAGTCATACTCCTAAAAAACATCGGTGAGAGTATAATTGAGGCATGGAAATACTTTCATATAAAAGTCACGCGAGATATTAGAAGTTCACAGAATCTCCTCAGTGACGCGATCACATTGGAACCCAAAAGATTCCTAATGAACACATTCTTCCCTTAAGAGGGACAGGCTCACGTGCCCCCTGTCATTGCTCCTACCCCCATTGCGCCACCATTTGTTACGACTCTTCTTTACTGCATACTGTTGACCCCCCTCGGTGCCCGCCTACATCTTTACTGTATTACCCTCCTGGCTGCAATTGTCCTGTAATTTGCGAATATTCCTGCTTTTTTTTTCCTACATGATGTGGATATTGCATTTATGTCCGTCCTTCCATCATATTGTAAAGCGCTCTGATATCCCTCTGGATCTTGTTTGCGCTATATAAAACTATATAAATAAAAATACATATTAGCCAGTGTTCATTTGTAAAAAAAATAAGAGCCAGGACCCTCATTGGGCGGCCACTGCAGCTTGCTCCTCCCATTGCCCCTGCCAGTGCAGCCAATGACAAAAGAAACGCAACTGATAATTAATTATCACACCCATAATAGTGTAACAATTCAGACAATTTATGAGCCATCAGAATGGCTTTTAGCCACTTTTAATATACATTGAATTTCTAAACAACTGTTATTGCGCTCATCTCCACATAAGATAAACAGCGCCACCATGTGGCAGACTGCCATAAGTGCCGGTGTTGACAATTAACTGCAGGTGCCGAGCCCCGGGATCCACCGGCTCAAATTAAGCACTGATATTAGCAGGAGAAGAGTTCGAACAGAAGTTGCCTCTCAGCTGCAGCTCATCTCACTCTGAAGGCTCCTGCCCCGCTGGACGCGGAGCCCTGAGTGATCAGGCTGTGAGAGCGCGCTCACCTCTAATTCAAATCATTTTAGTCTGGATCGAAGGAATCCATTCCACAGGAGGGGGAGGAGGTGGGATGGAGGGGAATCTGCAGTTAGACAGGATATCCACCAGAAAGAGCGTTACCGAAGGTAAGTACGTTCTGATTGACGGTACACCGGCAGCAGTGCACCGTGAACGTGTGTGACCGAACGTGTCTGTTGCATCCTCGGGGATATCAAGAACGGGCCCTCTGGGCGCCATCCATGTGTAGCAGCTTTGGCTCTGGTGGAAGGAGCTTACTAGCCAGACCCTGGCTAGAAACTTACACAAAGGCTAATATCTTCACACAAAGGAAAGACCATCAAAGAAACATCTTCTGGAGATGGTCTGTTTCCTGCCTCTCCCTCATGTTCCCCAGCGAGGCCCACGAAGAGCTGATCACCCACCCAACCACTCTTCCTCCTTGGATGGACGAAGAGGACGAAAGAACAATGGTAGGGCACGCAATCACACAGGAAAGGCACGACAACCTTTGGCAGGAACGGGAGAACATTGTCAGGGCAGTCAATCACCCTGGAGGAATGGAAGAACATCGGTAGGGAAGCCTATCACCCCTGAAAGGCACTACAACCTTTGGGAGGAATGGGAGAACATTGTCAGGGCAGTCAATCACCCTGGAGGAATGGAAGAACATCGATAGAGACGCCTATCACCCCTGAAAGGCACTACAACCTTTGGGAGGAAAGGAAGAACATCAGCAGGGCAGCCTATCACCCTAGAGGAACGGGAGAGCGTTGTCAGGGCAGTCAATCACCCTGGAAAGGAATTACCACCTTTGGGAGGAAAGGAAGAACATCAGCAGGGCAGCCTACCACCTTGGGGAATAGGAGAACATTGTCAGGGCAGATCGCCCTGGAGGAACGGGAGAGCGTTGTCAGGGAGGTCTATCGCCCTGGAAAGGCATTACAGCTTTTGAGAGGAGCGCTGCCTTGGTGCTTAACCAACTTGTCCAGAAAGAAGGTAGTGTACGGTTGCTGGACAGACAGTGCTTGCAGCTCATTCAGACGTGATTACAACAAAGAATACTGTTTGTAATGTGAGCAGCCTCGGAGCACAGCTGTGCTTTGGTTCAAATGGGAAACACATCAAGAAGTGAGTGTTGGGAATGGGATTCCCAGTTGGCTGAGGTTTGCACCAGAGCCAAGTAGGAACCCCCACTCCCACGTAAAGGGGGAGGTACACTCCCAAAATAACCACTGCTCACCCTGTGGTAACGTAGCACGAGCAGACAGGCTTACTTCAGAGGTAGCGTGTAAAGCATTTATGACCACGTACAGTAATAGAAGAGACCCACTACAGATGGACGCTACACAGATTCTATGTAAAAATATCAGTTTCTTTATATAAATTTATCACAAGACCAATAACGATAACAATCCACAATATCAATTTAAAATGAGGTTTAGGTGTTTTAAATATGCTTAGGTTGGATTAGTTCAGTCCACTTTTTTTTTTATTTGCATCAAGTGGACACAAAAAAGAGAAAATCCATGATAAACAAAATTAGTCTACAAAGATTTCAGTAAGAGCAGTAAATTAACATTATACATTTCATAAATCATAGGCAATAGAGAGGTCATACAATAAGAAAAGAAAAAATCGAGAAATGAAAATATACTGTTATTGAAACATAAATAAACCCCAGATTCTGTCAATTTTTCGTTTAGCCTGTAGGCCCCTTGAAGCAGCAAGGGCACTCTCCATATTATATGTTTCCTTAACCAGGCTCCACCAATCCATAACTGTTGGTGGATTTTTTTTAATCCAAGCTCTGGCAATAGTAAGTCTTGCACAGGTAACTAAAATATTCAACAAATCACTAAATACACTAATACCCCCGCATATACCCACCAACACATCAATTGATGAAAATAAAATAGGATGAGCAAGTCTATCGGAAACCACCTTAGTTATTCCATCCCAATATTCACTATGATGAGGGCAAGAAAAGAACATGTGAACAATATCAGCACCACTTAGATCACATTTAGGGCATTTCATACGCTCACTGTAATTATTATTCATTGCCCATTTAAGAATTCTCTCGGGGGTATGGTATAGTTGACATACAGTTTTAAACATTTGCAGTTTAAGACTAGAAGATTGAACGGATACATTTAGGCTTTTAAGAGATAGAGTAATTAGATCAGATGGTACATTCAATGCTAATTTTCTGTTTCATTTCTCAGTTAATTTTGTGATGTCACTAGTGTTAAAGCCAGAAAAAATCTTATATCCTATGCTAATCATGGCTTTGTCTGCTTCTCTATAGATACAATCCCATACCTCAGAATCTAATACCATGGTAAGCTCTAATTTCTTCACTAGATAGTCTTTAATCTGATAACATTTAAACCTAGCCAATTCAGGTAAATTATAGCATTGCTTCATTTTTTCAAAAGCCATAAATCCCTGGTGATCATATAAATCTCCCAAGAATCTAATACCGGAATCTAAAAGTAATCGGCAAGCTGAATCATGAAAAATTAAAGGAAAACCCGGATTACCCCACAAAGGTGTTTTTTAACGTAGAAGAGAAACATTACACTTAGCCATAATGGAACGCCAGATATTAATGGTATCTCGTACCGTCTTAAATTTAACCCTTTTGAAGTAGTTAGGGTCGTTTAGCCTGCAAAGGAACATATAAGCATCCTGTCCAAGTAAGAATTTATGAA
Source organism: Lissotriton vulgaris (assembly GCF_964263255.1). Taxonomy (NCBI): domain Eukaryota; kingdom Metazoa; phylum Chordata; class Amphibia; order Caudata; family Salamandridae; genus Lissotriton; species Lissotriton vulgaris. The sequence goes on from NW_028254054.1 coordinate 16,285, forward strand.
AGTACAAACACTTATAAGAGACCATTAGGCTACGAAAACGAGTCAAGAAAGCCGACCAATAACAGAGCTTAAAATCCGGGAGAGCCAATCCGCCTTGACTAAAAGGGAGTTTAAGCAGGGCTTTTTTTATATATAAAGCTACTAATATTTCCCTCTAATCTTTATTCGGCCAATAATACTAAGTGGCAATTTATGCCATTTCTTAAATTGCATAGCAGTCTCTTTTAGTAATGATTCATAATTTAATGCTACAATTGAATCAATATCCGAAGAAATGTTGACGCCCAAATAAGTTGCAGCACAACAAATTCCTGGGATGGGGGCAGGCGAATGATAATTCATGACAATTTGAGATTTGGTGGTGTTAAGTCTAAAGCCAGAGACTAAGCCATATATATCTGCTTCTATTATAATACCCTTCAGGGCTTGAGGCACATCTGAAGAGAAAACTGCAACGTCATCCGCATACACAGTGATATCAAGTTTATTTAAGCCATTACAAAAAGGACTAATTAGAGCCTGACGTTGAAGTGTGATTAAGAAAGGTTCCATACCTAAAGCAAAAAGCAGGGGTGATAAAGGACACCCCTGTCTTGTCCCCTTCTTAATTGGGAACATAGAAGAGCATTTTCCCATATAAGATACCTTGCCCATAGGGTTATCATAAAGCGATTGAATCCATCTCAAAAGCTGGCCTTTAATGCCAAATGCTTGTAAAGCCGCCCATAAAAAGCCCCACCCCACTCGGTCAAATGCCTTTTCTGCATCTAATAAAATCATACCGAGTGGGGCGGACTGAGTCCGTGCAGCATCAAAAGCAGAAATGGCCATATTAATATGCGCTGTAGTGTCTCGTTTTGGAATAAATCCGTGTTGCTGAGAAGAAACATGTTGAGACATGACTGGCGCGATCCTAGTAGCCAATATTTTGGCCAAAATTTTGGCATTGCTGTTAATAAGCGAGATTGGTTTGTATGATCTTCTCTCTTGAGGTGTTTTACCCTTTTTTTAAAAGAAAATAATTTGAGTTAGATTCCAGGATTTGGGTGCTTGTTGCCCATTACCTATAGCACGGATCACATCAGTTAATAATGGTATCAATTCCTCGGTACAGCATTTATATAATTCCAAAGGAATAGAATTCATCCCTACAGCTTTACCCGTTGCTAGGGAGTTGATAGCATCCCTAGTTTCTATTGCTGTAATGTCTACCGCTAGTTGTACAGATTGTTCCGGCTCTAAAGCTTTAACCATGTTTAACTCTATATAATTTTTAATATTGTCATCCGAGATTGCAGTTTCTGGTGTATATAGAGCTTGATAAAAAGATGCAAATTGTTGTAAGATTGATTTAGAGTCACAAAATAGTTGATTGTTATCCCCTTTAATGTCTTTAACGGTATTCTGGGATCGATCTTCAGCCACTTTGTAGGCCAGAAGTTTACCAATCTTATCACCATTTTCATATTGATCAAGTTGGTATTTCTTTAATTTGCTAATACTCTTAGCCCTAAGAAGATCTTTTAATGCAGCTTTAAGTTCAATTAGTTTAAAGTTTAATACATCCAAGTTAGATGCCCCACTAGAAAGAGCTTCTGACATTTGAAGTTCAATATCACAAATTTCTCCAAGCCTTTTCTCATTTAAACATCGGCGTTCTTTATTTTGTCGCCAGATATATTGCTGTGTGAATCCACGTATGCTAGCTTGACAAGCATCCCAAACTATCAAAGGTTGACTAGATTGTATATTTATGTCAATGAATTCTTTTATGTGCTCTTTAAGTTGATTCACAAACCCAAGATCAGTGAACAAATATCATGGAAACGAGAAAGGGCGAGGAGAAGACTCTTCAGTTGTAGCCTCAAAAGTTAAAGAGATCGGGTTGTGGTCCGAGGTTACCCTTGGATATATAGCCATCGAACAATTACTGAGGTTAAAGTCTGAGACCCAAACCATATCTATATGTGAGCATAGCTTAAGTGCTGCGGAGAAATATGTATAGCCGGCTAATTTAGAATATAGACATCTCCAAGCATCCTTTAGGAAATGAATAGCTGCTAGATCCAGAATTGCAGCTCTAGTTTTCCTCATTCTCTGAAAGGAATTTTTCCTAATAGTGTCTAAATTGTAATTCATAATACAATTAAAATCGCCCAGCACAATATATTCCCCATCCCATACAAGCAGTTCCATATTAATCTGATCAAAAATTGTTGGTTCATCTTGATTTGACGCATAAACCCCACTTATTGTATATTTTTGACCTTCCAGCTTTATCTGTACAATGGCCCATCTACCCGCTTTATCAGTTAGTGTCTTAAGTATCTCACCTTTTAAGCCTTTGTGCTTTAAAATCCCCACCCCCCAAATTTAAGCATTAAATTCAGTACAAACTATAATATCGTATCCTAGTTGCTTAAGCAAGTCATAAGCTATATGAGTTTCAGTGATGACCGCGATTTGAGGTTTATACATCATTAAGCTCCTCATATACAAGGCTCCTCTTTATTCTATTATTTAAGCACGACACGTTCCAAACAAAACATTTTATTTCATACATTTCAAATAATATATGTCCCTATCTATATGACCTCTGTAATAAATCAAATCAGCTTTATAATTCCTCTTATTTTTGTAGATTTTGCGCCCTCTGATGCATTTTTTACCCCAAAGCATATCTCCCTCATCCCCACCCCACACTCTACCCCACCCTCCCCCCACCCAATAGCTACCTGCAGGTCCCCCCTTAGACCGGCTGCCGCTATATTGGCAGCCAACAAGCAGATTTAGCCGCTTATAGGATCCGGGCATTCAAAATAATCAAAAGAGCCGTGCTTTATGGTTGTCAATATCTAATGTGACCTATTACCACCCAGCCAAAAAACAAACCAGTCTAGAGATAGGTAGAAGGGAATAACAATAGGACCATAGATAAAGGTTACAAAATCCAAAAAAAGGTAAAGTATACGATCATAACATTAGTCAATATCCAGTTCATTTTTCCATTCTCCAAGTAGCCATAGCAGATTTAACCTCGTTCTCTTCCAAGAAAAAATAAGACCGGCCATTTTTGATTGCTTTCAATTTAGCTGGTTCTTGTAAGAAAGCTTGACAACCCAGTTCCTTATTTGAATCAATAAATTGTTTCAGTTTCCAGTGTCGATCCATAGAAAGTTTACTTAAATCAGATCTAACAAAAAATATAACTGAATCAATGGTAACTGGAGTATTTGGCCGTGCTTTTATTGATATGGCTTGGCGGAGCAGATAGTTACCTATACATATCAAGATTGGACAAAGATATTTACCACTCATATTCCTTTGAACTAGGGGTAGCCGATGGGCACGTTGAATCTGTGAGTCCCAATCCCAATCTGATAAGTCAGGAAAAGCCTTTTGAAACAATTGGGCAATAAATGCCCTAGGATCAGCTCCCTTGGCTCCCTCCGCAATACCAAAAACACGTAAATTCTGTCTCTGTTGTCTGTTTTCTAAGTCTTCAAGTTTAGCTTGCATCTGAAGTAGTTGAGAAGCATGTTTATTCACAGAAATTTCGGAGCGATGTGACTTTTCCTCCGTTAGAACCACTCTTTGCTGTAGTTCCTCCATATCTTGGGAGACAGCCCCCAATTTACACGGCATCTCTTGCAGAGAGGCTTGAGTCTTACTACAGTCTTCCCTCATCTGCTGATAGTGAATCTTGGCTTCTTGTTTCTGTTAATTTAGTAGCTGTAATATCGTCTGAAAAGATGCAGACACCTCCCCTTGAAGGGTCCAATCTGCTGATAAGATAGAAGAGTGCTCCAGCCCCTCTGAAGTAATTTCTTTTGTTGGCTCTGCCATTGGAGCCGGTTCGATGCCACCCATTGTTACTTTTACAATACTAGCTGGGTCTTGTACCGTATTATTGTTATTGGATGAGAGTGTAGGGGAATCGCCCATAGATGTTGTAGGTATTAAAGAGGGCGATTGCAAAATTGCTAATGAAGAAGAGGAGGTTTCTTCTAAAGATTCTTTACCAGAGCCAGATAGATGTTGTCCTTCCATTAAAGCCAACGCATTTTCTGCATTCTGAGCTATAGTGAGTACATCAATTGGCCGTTGGTTGGAACCCGTTGATCCAGGTGCGTCCGTCATAGAGTTAGAAACATTTGCATCGTCGGTTACAATACCCAGATCACTAGGACTATTACCTGAAAGTCTCATAGCCATTGATTTAACACCTCCCTTGGCTTGCACCCATTGTCTGATAGGGCTATTTTCTACTATTGTTTTCATAGTACTTGGCTTAGGTTTGCTTATAGTCTTTTTAGCTTTACTCTTAGTTTTGCCTTTAAGCTTTTTGATGCTGATAGCTTTATCTTTGTCTTTAATTAATCCTGATGGTGTGTTATTCCCATGATCATAAAGGTCAAAATACTCCTCATCTGTCTCGATTCCATCAACATGATCACATCCTTCAGCCCCTACCACTCCCATTTCAGCTAAATTTACGGTTGAGATAGTAGATAACACTTGATTAGTTGAGGTATTTTCCGTAAGAAAAGTTTCAGATTGGGTGGGGGTTATACTGATATTAGTTACCGAGCTTGTAGCTTGATTAATCGGGGCAAGAGAACCTGTAGTTGAGCCAATATTAGCTTCAAGTTCAATTTCATTCACTTTTGTAAAGGGACAGTTGTTTAGCTTTATTGTTGGTCACTTTTTCCCCTATAACTGTAGAAACTGTAGCAATGCTCTGGTTCTCTACATTAACAATGTTACACGCTGTCTCAGGCAGTATTAAGTGAGCTCCCACATTTGGTAACAGTATCATCAGCGTTAGTTTTAGAGCCACCCACATTTGCCCCCAGCTTCTCTTGCCTACCAGAAAGTTGTTTGTTCGTGTCCAGAGCTGGAGCCGGTGTATTGCTAGCAGCCTTTCCCATAGAGACCAGATCGTTGGAAGTAGTGGACATTAACAGCGCCGGAGTTTGTTTCGGAGTTATTGCCGTGGTCCGGGTGTTCCGCGCTTGAAGATTCGGCGCCATCTCAGAATGACCTGTTGCCGTTGTTGATGAGGAAAACCGCCGATAGACCTTCAGGCCGAACCAGCTAACCGCTGACCAGCCCCTCGTAGTCTCAGGGGTCAGACGCGGTAATCGAGCGAAGTGAAGCAAGCTCCGCACTCTGCTCTCAATCAGCCGAAGTTGCAGCATCCGTCTAGGCTCTAATCCGCAGCACTCCGCAGCCAATCCGCTGTAGAATACGGGGTCTCCGCTCTAGCGCCCTGAAGAGTCACAATCGCCGGCAGTACCAGCAGCGTAACCAGCAATGTCGAAATAAGTTTAGAAAACCAGAAATCCAAGAAGTGACCGCTTTAAAACACAAGGTCAGTTACAGCATACACGTCATTACAGCACGGCAATCATGCACGCAAGCCCAGACCCGTTCAGCGCTCCTCCGCTCTGTCGGTGTCAATCCGCCATCTTGGACCCTGAGATCATTAAGCTGTCGCTGGACCTAGTTCAGTCCACTTTAGTATAGTTCTCCAAACAGCGCCACATTTACTGACAGGGTCCCAAAAATATGTGGAGTAGCAAGGAGAGCCGGGCTCCCAAAGGGAGGACGAACTGTTCTCGTTGAGGTGAGACCTAGCTGTGTCAATCCCAATTGCAGAGCAGTTCCAGGGCGGCACGTGGTGGCCCCGATGCATTTCCCTTCAGGTAGATACAAGGGATGGCGGGGCTTAGGAACAGGCCCAGTCCGCTGGGGCGGGTGTACTAACAAAGAGAACCCCTTCAGCTGGGGCTACGTGGAAGGCAACCAGGCCCCTTCAGCTGGGGCGGCCACGTTGAAGGAAAAATCAGGCCCCTTCAGCTGGGGCGGCCACGTTGAAGGAAAAATCAGGCCCCTTCAGCTGGGGCGGGGTGACCAAAAGTAGTGGTTGTGCACCAGCTGGTGCGAGTGGCCGGTACGAGATGTACAGGCTGATCTGGTGCAGCTAGTACGTCGCTGCGGGTCCGGTGCGTGTGAGGAGTACGAGGCGTACTCTAGGTGGCTGAAGGTGAAAATGCGATGTGCACCGGCTGGGGCGTGTAGACAGTACAAGGCGTACTGCTTCGCTGAGACTGTGGATGCGATGCGTACAGGGTGGATGTGCGAAGCGCACGCTGATGCTTGTAATTCGATGAGGAAACTACGGACTTGAGCCGCACAATGTCAACAGGGCTCTTGAAGTGGTGAGGGCATGGAGTCGCACGAGGTCAGCAGGGCTCTTGAAGTGGTGGGGGCATGGAGCGGTGACGAGGTCAGCAGGGCTCTTGAAGTGGTGAGGGCATGGAGCGGTGACGAGGTCAGCAGGGCTCTTGAAGTGGTGAGGGCATGGAGCCGCACGAGGTCAGCAGGGCTCTTGAAGTTGTGAGGGCATGGAGCCGCGACAGGGTCAGCAGGGCTCTTGAAGTGGTGAGGGCATGGAGCCGCACGAGGTCAGCAGGGCTCTTAAAGTGGTTGCGTTCGGCGCTGCCAGTCTGCCAGTGACGAGGGGTCACTGGAAAATGCTCCAGGGGCGGCTGGCACTCCAAACCCACAGCAAGGGGTTTGAGGGGAAGGCAGGAAGGTGAAGTCTACTGCTCCTGAGACTTCAGTCCGGGGGCCGGCTCAGTTCCAGGCCCTTGGAGATCTTCCTTTCCTCAAGTCTTGATGCTAGGCTCTTTTTCCTTAAAGTTCTCTCCTCCAGCAGTCCAGCAGGCTTCTTGAGTTTCTCCAAAGGTAGTCTCCTCCTCTAGTGTGAGGGTATTTCCTTTATACCAAAACTTGCCTTTGATGTCTTTGAGGTAGGCAGGGAGTTACCCTCCCCAGATCCCGGTTGTGGGTGTCTCCTGTCATGGGACACCTAACTCTTTGCAGCAGGAAGGCAGGGTCATCAGCCGCCCAGCAGGACGGGCCGTCAGACTTGTGGAGGACAGGACACGGCTCAGAAACCACTCCTCCCCCTAATCTAAAATGCAGACAGCTAACCCCAGATGCTGGAGTTTCCCCAGGCCCTGTTACTATCTCCAGACGGTGAATCCTCGTCCAGTCTTGCTGTGTGCTACTGCTGGAATGTGTAAACAGTCACTTCTTAAAAGTACTATGTCCAAACTTGGAATTTAGAAATCATCCATCCTAAAGAATGTATTAATACATTCGGATTTCAGGGACGCTAGTCTCATATCTTTACCATGTTCCTTGGGTCAGATAGATCATCAGATGTAATAATCAAACCTGCTCATTCTGGCCTATGGGAGGCATGTATCATTACAGTAATAAAAACGAAAATGGCTGTAATTCGTTACTAGGTCACACCACATACATCAGGGCCCTGACCTACCCTTAGCTGACAATGCACCCTGCCCAGGGGCCTACCATAGGGGTGTCTGATATGTAGCAAAGGGAAGGTTTAGGGGATGGCAAGTTGGTGCACTTGCCAAGTCGCTATGGCAGCCACAGGCTGCACACAGGCCCTGCAATGGCAGGCCTGAGACACATTTTACAAGCTGCTTCTGTGGGTGGCACAACCAGTGCTGCAAGCCCACCAGCAGCATTTGACTTACCTGCCTTTGGCACACACAGTGCCCTAGACTAGGGTCTGACCAGTAAGCCAAATATCCAAACATGGAGTCACTAATTCACACAGTACCTTATAACATAGAGAGCATATGCACTGTAGCACTGATTAGCAGTGGTAAAAGTGCTCAGAGTCCTAAAGCCAACATAAATAGGCCAGAGAAAAATGTAAATGTGAAGGTCCAACAGTGAGCAACAGATTGAGGTCCCACCTGGGCCTCACAAAGGGTTTTGTCAGGAACATATGGGTCAGCTTTTTTAAAACACTTCACAAAAGGTGATTTAAACAAAGATGGCTGATCAGGGAATCAAAGAAAGGCCGATATGGATGACCATTTACCTACAACTGTTGCCACCGCAAGGCCCTGCTGCGCTAGAGACAGGAAAAAAGAACATCTGACAACCGGTCCTGTACGGGTGGAATATGTCGGGAACAACACAAAGCAACACACTCCTTCCATAGATGCTCTCAGTAGAGGGACATCTTCCGGCCAAAATTACATTCACTTCTTTGGGATTCTGAGAGGTTCCCTTGGGGCTCAGGTCCCACTGCAGAGCCCGCACATGCTACCAGGAGTGGCCCAGAAGCAGATGAAGGTGACCAAGAAGCCACAGAGCCTCTCTCACTGAGACCCAGGTCAAAGATCGAAAGATCGGGATCACAGGCCGAGTGCCAGGGACTTGTTGAGGCGGATGAGTCCAATGAAAGAATGCCTCTCTGAAGGAGTCCGGTGCGCTGATGGGGTAGGCCAGCCATGTCAAGAGATTGGCCCTCATCTGGAGAACTTCCACACCAGCCAGTTTGAGCTCACCTTCAGCAACCAGTCGTCGAGGTAGAGGAATTCTTTTATTTACAACCTCCAAAGATGGTAAGTCACCACTACCACCACTTTCATGGACATCCAAGGGGCTCTGGTAAGGCCGAAAGAGAGCACTGAGAACTGAAAGTGCTTGTGGCCTGCTTTGAACCGCAAGTAGCATTTGTGGGACCGCATGACGAGAATATGGATATTGGCACCCTGCAGACCCACCGCCACCATCCAGTCACCTGCATCCAACGCTTGGAACAAAGTGAGCATCCTGAGCTCGTCCTTCTTGAGGAAGAAGTCCAGGGGGAAAGGTTCATGAATAGGATGAAGTCCTCTGTCCTTGTTTGGCACCAGGAACTAACAGGAGTACCCACCAGTCTCGACTTCTGATGCCTGCACCCCTCCAGCTCCTCTCCAAAAGAACTTGAACTTCTTGTTGGAGAACGGACAGGTGATCCTGCGGAAGCCGTGCTGTGGGTTGAATGTCTGGAGGTGGAAAGGACGGGTGGGGAATAGCCGTGCTATATGGTTTAAAGGGCTCATAGGTCCGATGTGATGCTTAGGGGGTAGTAAGGTATGTAGCCTCCAAGCGGTTGACTGCCGCTGAGGGCAAAGTAAAAGGGTTTTCAGGTGCAGCAGTAGAGGGGGCGATGGATTGGGTAGTTTGGTGCCCTATGGGGGCCTGGGTACTGCTGGAAGGATCCCCGACCTCTGCCTTGAAAGGTGTGGGAGGTCTGTTGTTGCTGAGGCAAGGTTTGATGTGGGCTTTGAGGAAAACTTCCTCTGAAGCCTTGAAAGGGTATGACTGCTGGGAAATCAATCAATGAATTAACCACGCATGGCTACTCCAAAGGGTGTCCCGGAGCTAGAGGCAGAGTAAAATATATGGAACTGGCAAATAAATGAGTAGAAAACAGGTGGGTTTTTAAAGCTTTCCTAAGAGATGATTCATGAAGAGTGACGCGCATGGTGTAAGGCAGCCAGGTCCATTCCGTGCTGGTGAAGACCTTGAAGGATCGGCCTCCCTGTAGGGCGAAACCTGAGAACAGAGGCCAGCACGGCAGAGGCAGAATGAGGGATGGTGAGGGGTGGTATTGGGTGATCCTGTTGGTCTGTGATCGAGAACACAAGAATGGGACACCGCTGGGATCAAGAGACTGGGATTAAAACCTGGAAATAGACTGGGTAGGTCACTTTGTATTCATCGATCAGTCAATCAAACATTTATCAAGTGCTGCAAATCACCTGTGAGTGTCTGGAGTAGGCCTGGGTGGTAAATTCCGTTCCACGCACAGAATTTGGATAATTACACGTTCCGGAGAGAACGTGGAATTGCCAAAAATGCCGCGATCCGCGGCTTCGCTGAATTTTTTGCTTGTTCGCGCTTTTAAAATGCTTGTTTGCGAGATATTTCCCCCGAAGCACGCAGACAGCGTTCGCGAACAGGAAAAAAGCAACGCAAATGGGCGGAACAAGCAATTCCACGTGTTCGTGGAACTATGCATGCTAGCAGAGATTTTTTACCATTTCGCTGACATTTGTGTAGCGTGACTACGTAAATTCTGCCCACCCCTAGTATGTAGGCGCTGCAGATGTTGGCTGCTTCGTGGTCGGTTGTTCATTCAAACAGCCAGGTCTGGAGCTCTTTACTGAATTGCTGGAGCGACGGAGCGTTGGTCAGCTGCAGGGTGGGTGGCGGGGGTCGGGGTGCATCGACCGCCAGTTGATCAGTCCTGACTGACGGACAGGTGAGACGTTATCCCAGATAAAGGGTGCGCGGGAACCCGACTGTGAATGCTGTGGACACAGACACCTGGAGGTGATGTCTTGTTCTTGTTAGTCATCCACAGACCCTGCGCTCAGAGGCCGGAGCCCCCCGCAGGCGCCGGAGACGGACCCCCGACTGGGGGCTTTATGGGGGGGTCTATGACGGCTTCTCAGGACCCATCAACCGTGAGATATTTATGCAGATGAGGCGAGATGATCTTATACACTTGGAGCTTCAGGAAGATGGAAAGAGTGGAGGGGTTTCCATGGCAACGCCTCGGAATGTCTGCTTGACTTGGCGCTTTATTGGGAGTGTCTGGGCGCCCCGCGCATCTGGTGGGAGTAATGGAGAAACAATGGAATTAAACATATGCAGATTTTAAAAAACCCTAATCAGCACTCGAAGTGCAAGCCTATTATCTCTTGTATATTGTATTTTAATGAACTGTGCAGTTAATCTGGATTTAAAAGTAGAGTTAATATGGCTTGTTTTATATTTTAAGAAGCAGATTTTTCACTTTCCATATCCAGAAACCCGAAACAAACACGAAACACACAACCCTCAAACGGAAACCTTAAAACTCACCCGAGCCACAACCCCGAAAGATAAGAGAAACTGAGAGAAGAGACAAGTGCTGAGGCAAAAAACACACAATCTATAGATGCAAGCCCACCACAATCTCAAAGCGAGAGGTGGAACAAACACACAACATGACACCTTAAAACACACCTCAGCCAGGGACCGTAACCGGGGGCCGCAAACCCACAACAGAGTGACAGCTTTCAACCACAAACCTATTTAACATCTCACCCACACACCTCAAACAGACAGGGGCAGCCAACAATAAACACACAGCTTTCAGACACGTACCTTATACATCTCACCCACACACCTCACACAAACAGGTGCAGCTGACAATAAACACACAGCTTTCAGACACACACCTTATACATCTCACCCACCAACCTCAAACAGACAGGTGCAACTAACATTAAACACACAGTTTTCAGACACAAACCTTATACACATCTCACCCACCCACCTCAAACAGACAGTGGCAGCCAACAATAAACACACAGCTTTCAGACACCAACCGTATACATCATCCCACCCACACACCTCAACCAGACAGGTGCAGCTAACACTAAACACACAGCTTTCAGACACACACCTTACACATCCCCCCCCCAAACAGACAGGTGCAGCTAACACTAAACACACAGCTTTCAGACACACACCTTACACATCTCACCCCCCCCCCCCAAAACAGACAGGTGCAGCTAACACTAAACACACATCTTTCAGACACACAACTTGCACATCTCACCCCCCCACCCCAAACAGACAGGTGCAGCTAACACTAAACACACAGCTTTCAGACACACACCTTACACATCTCACCCCCCCCAAACAGACAGGTGCAGCTAACACTAAACACACAGCTTTCAGACACACACCTTACACATCTCACCCCCCCCCCAAACAGACAGGTGCAGCTAACACTAAACACACAGCTTTCAGACACACAACTTGCACATCTCACCCCCCCCCAAGCAGACAGGTGCAGCTAACACTAAACACATAGCTTTCAGACACACACATTATACATCTCACCCACCCACCTCAAACAGACTGGTGCAGCTAACACCAAACACACAGCTTTCAGACACACACATCACACAGCATCTCACCCACACACCTCAAACAGACAGGTGCAGCTAACACTAAACACACAGCTTTCAGACACACACATTACACAACATCTCACCCACACACCTCAAACAGACAGGTGCAGCAAACACTAAACACACAGCTTTCAACACCAACCTTTAAACATAACTCACCCCGACACCCAAAGCGGATCACTGAAATAATATCGACTGACAAAATATCGACTTGCCAAAATATCGTGGACAAAATATCGACAGTCAAAATATCGAGTTTGTATCTACAAACAGGTAAGTACAAAAATATCGAGTACAAAATATCGTTAACAAAAATATAGATGTAAAAAATATCGACTTTATTAAAAACAGTGTTAAATTAAATTAATATTAAATTTTAATTACTAAAATATACTTAAAACGACTTAAATTAAATTATAATAATAAAAAAATAAATGAAAATAATAAAAATAATTTTTTAACATCTTATTTGTTGACCCTGAACCCTAAAAATACCCCTTTACCCAAAAACCCAAAACTGACCCTGAACCCTAAAAATACCCCTTTACCCAAAAACCCAAAACTGACCCTGAACCCTAAAAATACCCCTTTACCCAAAAACCCAAAACTGACCCTGAACCCTAAAAATACCCCTTTACCCATGACCTGAAAACTGACCCTGAACCCTAAAAATACCCCTTTACCCATGACCTGAAAACTGACCCTGAACCCTAAAAATACCCCTTTACCCATGACCTGAAAACTGACCCTGAACCCTAAAAATACCCCTTTACCCATGAACTGAAAACTGACCCTGAACCCTAAAAATACCCCTTTACCCATGAACTGAAAACTGACCCTGAACGCTAAAAATACCCCTTTACCCATGAACTGAAAACTGACCCTGAACCCTAAAAATGCTCCTTTACCCAAAATTTATCAATATTATTTAATTACCAATTAATTATTAATTAACAATAACAATAAAGTAAATATATTAGAACATTAGGTGTAATTATTTTAATAAATAATATTATTTTTTCAAAATTAATTACTTAAAAATAACACAAAATTATATATATAAAAAATGTACTCTAATTAATGTAATTAACTAATTACAATTAATTAATTAACAATTATTTACTAATACAAAATATATTCAAAATTATATTAATTAATTAACTAATTAATATTAATTAATTATCAATTAATTATTAATTAAAAATATTAACAAACATATATTAATTAATTAATTATTATTAAATTACTTCCCACCCTATTCCCCTATAAACCCACAACCCGCTACAGAATTACATTACGCAATTATTATCAAAACAAAATTCATGTAATAAAATATTTTATAACATTAATACACACTATTCACACATATTATTACATAAAAATACACTATAAAATATTATATATTATTAAAAAATCGATATTTTTGCTATCTATATTTTATACAGTCGATATTACTTCACTTACCTGAAAAACGATATTTTTGTAGTCGATATTATGTCCAGTCGATATTTTGTCCAGTCTATATTTAAAACTCGATATTATGTCCAGTCGATATTTTGGAGTCGATATTTTGTCTCTATACCACCCAAAGCTACAAGGGACACAAAGCACCCTTCAATCGTCTCAGCATCGGACAACAGACAATGACCCAAAGACCACAAGCTTTAAGAGCCCTCCGCCTCGGTACAGGCCAGGTGAGCACATCCGGTCAGTGCACCGAGTGACAGCACAGCACCGATGCCGCACACTTCCGGTGACCCTTACCTACAAAAGGTGCCAGAGGCCCCCTGTGGGGACTATCAGGGGGCTTTAAACAGACACAGGCCCTCTCACCTCAGCAGACGTCTGTTCTGTTGGTGAATATGGACCGCCTGTCCACCCTTCCTACTCAGTGCCACGAAGCGAGCAAAGCAGGCGCTTTATGGCTACTTTTTTTTTTAGATACAAATGCACCATAAAACTGACAGACACACTGACGTATACATGTACGTGTCCTTCAATGTTTTAAGGCTACTTACAACATTACTTACGAGCCATGACTCAGACGGTGCCAACCTATTTAAAACAGAGTATTTTTAAAGGCAGCCACTGATATTTTCAGAAATGTTTACTGTAGTTAAATGGTTTTAAAGGGGAACTGCCTTCCTTGTTTGGCGTTAAGTAAAGTCTTCTTTTCAAGACTTTCATCTTTGACACAAATACTTCTCCTTACTTAGCACTCTTAAGCTCCAATGCAATGCTGGCGCCTATCAGACGCTTTCTAGAGCGCTACTTGTCACACGGGGGTCTCCAGGCACTTGGGGTCCAGGGGTTCAGTCGTAGAGCCAGGTCTTCAGTGATTTGCGGAACTCTGGTAGGGAAGGGGGGTGCGGAGCTGTAGAGGGAGGTCGTTCTACACCTTTGCTGTGACGTAGGAGGACAACTGTGTCTAATTCTGCACGCGATTCACCTACCACGATTGATTTTCATCTACTCTTTGATTCAAAATCATTGTGTTTTTATCTGTCAGCAGTTTAGACTTTCTTTTCTGATATATTGGTGGAACATTTAATACACTCCCTGTATATTTCAAATGCATTCTTCTGTACCCTATTTTATCAATGATTAATTTTTTGTCTTCAAGTAAATAACAAACTTTTTTGACTCTAAATACCTGGTTATTGTATTATTTTTCATGATGTTAGTGTGGTAACATTATTTGCTTGCATTATAAATGTATTTGCCTCAGCCACTAGTCCATAACAGTGTGAGTTCTCAATCAATTTAAGTCCCGCACTAGCTGAGATCTGATAACATAAACAAAATCCCTTGCTGGCCCAATTCTTCAATTGTTTATCTGCCCAAGCCCGCAAGGGTATATTGGGTTGCTCACCTTTTCCTAATTTGTGACGTAGGAGGAGCGTCCACCGCTTCGGCTTCGGCAGATACAGGAGTGATCGCAGCAGCACGAGGGAGGTGGAGCGGAGGTGTCTAGTGGGTTGGTGGATGTTCAGACGGTGGTTGATGGAGGCAGGTATGCCGCTGTGTAGGGCCTTTTATGCGTGGGTCGCGACCTTGAGCTGGCCTCTCTTCTGTACGGGGAGTCAGTGGAGTCCTTGAGGTGAGGCGTGATGTGGGTTCATCGGGGACGTCGAGGACGAGTCTGGCGGCTGCATTTTGTATGACCTGAAGTCAGTGGAAGAGATAAGCCGCAATCCCAGAGTAGAGGTCCTTGCCATAGTCCAGTTGGCTGGTGATGACGGCTCGAGTGAGTGCCTATTGAGCTCAGTGGAAGCCATTGAGGATTCTGAGCAGCATGCACAGGATGAAGCAGCAGGAGGCGACGGCGTTGACCCGGGATGCCATGGCTAGATTGCTGTCCATGATGATGCTGAAGTGTCTGACATGGTCAGACAGGGTGGGTGCTCGGCCTAGTTCCACAAGTCACCAGGAGCAGTTCCAAAGGGAGCGTTAGTTTCCCAAGATCGGTACTTCAGTTTTGTCGGAGTTGAGCTTCAGACAGTTGTTCCTCATCCAGTTGGCGACGCTGGTCATGTATTTGTGGAGGTTGGTCCTGGCGGCTGTGGCCTCCTCGGAGAGGGAGAGGATGAGCTCTGTGTTGTCAACATAAGAGATAATGTGGAGCCCATGGGATCTGATGATGTCGGCCAGTGGGGTCATGTCATTGCTGAAGAGAGTGGGGCTAAGCGATGAGCCTGGGGGTACTCCTCGGGGGATGTCTTTGGGTTCGGAGTTGATGGGTGATTGACAGACTTTCTCTGTTCTTCCAGTGAGGAAGGAGGAGATCCATTTGAGGGCTGCTCCTTGAACACTGTGACGAGCGGGCGGTGGGAGAGCGTGTTGAAGTGTTATGTTTCATACAGGTGCCCAATATAGGCTCAGGTAGCAACCCGACCTTTCACCTATATTTCACCTGCCATTACAATACATACCGGTTTTAGCACTGACCTCTTGCCTAGTTACGGTAAATCCTAAATGACACTGGGTTTTCTCTGAAAACGAGCCTCATTCCTTATGCATGAGGATTCTTGGGACCTCGGCAGGACTACTATCTCCTCCAAAATAACTATGTATAAGGGTCATTCCTTTCGTCATCCTAGTCTGACATGACTCAGCAAGGTATGTCCCCTGGGGGTACAGCATTGGGTATATAAATACCCTATCTCTGCTGAGGCGA
Source organism: Lissotriton vulgaris (assembly GCF_964263255.1). NCBI lineage: Eukaryota > Metazoa > Chordata > Amphibia > Caudata > Salamandridae > Lissotriton > Lissotriton vulgaris. The sequence continues at coordinate 32,314 of NW_028254054.1, forward strand.
GAGAGGAGAAAAGGGCTTCCATGCTGATACACTGGCGCGAGATGCTGAGGTTCCTGCTTGAGGTGGTCTGACATCCCTTGCGGGATGTCCACTCGAGACCAAGACAGGGTCCCACACTCTCTCACTGATATATAACAGCCAGCATCAACCAACACACACAGGGGCACGCAGCTAGTATCACCCAGTACAGCAACACACACAGGAGCACACAGCCAGCATCACCCAACAAAGCAACACACACAGGAGCATAGCCCTAGAAGCCAGCATCACCCAACACAGCAACACACACAGGAGCACAACCATGGAAGCCAGCATCACCCAACACAGCAACACACACAAGAGCGTGCCCCTGGCAGCCAGCATCACCCAACACAGCAACACACACAGGAGCACAACCATGGAAGCCAGCATCACCCAACACAGCAACACAAACAGAAGCACACCCCTAGCAGCCAGCAATGCCCAACACAGCAACACACATAGGAGCTCGCAGGCAGCATCACTGAACACAGCAATACACACAGGAGCGCACAGCCACATCACCCAACACAGCAACACACACAGGAGCACGCAGGCAACATCACCCAAACACAGCAACACACAGAGGGACACAGAGCCAGCATCACCCTACACAGTAACACACACAAGAGCACAACCCTAGAAGCCAACATCACCCAACACAGCAACACACACTAGAGCACAACCATGGAAGCCAGCATCATCTAAAACAGAAACACAAACAGAAGCACACCCCTAGCAGCCAGCATCACCCAACACAGCAACACACAGAGGGACACAGATCCAGCATCACCCTCCACAGTAACACACACAAGAGCACAACCCTAGAAGCCAACATCATCCAACACAGCAACACACAGGAGCACAACCCTAGAAGCCAGCATCACCCAACACAGCAACACACACAGGAGCACAACCCTAGAAGCCAGCATCACCCAACACAGCAACACACACAGGAGCACAACCCTAGAAGCCAGCATCACCCAACACAGCAACACACACAGGAGCACAACCATAGAAGCCAGCATCACCCAATACAGCAACACACACAGGAGCACAACCCTAGATGCCAGCATCACCCAATTCAGCAACACACACAGAAGCGTGCCCCTAGCAGCCAGCATCACCCAGCACAGCAACACAAGCAGGAGCACGCAGCCAGCATCACCCAAGACAGCAACACAAACAGGAGCACAACCCTGGAAGCCAGCAACACCCAACTCAGCAACACACACAGGAGCACACAGCCAGCATCAGCCAACACTGCAGCACACACAGGAGTGAGCAGCCAGAATCAACCAGCACAGCAACACACACAGGAGCGTGCCCCTAGTAACGGAGAGACAAGATGACGTCAGTGTGAGCGGACGTGTCAGCATTCGCTCCGTGAGTCCTGGTCGGAGCACTAGAGTTCTCCCGACTATGTTGGTATCACCGGATTAAGACTACTACCAATCAATCAATCATTGCATTTATATAGCGCACTACTTACCCAGAGGGTCTCAAGGCGCTGGGGGGGGAGGGGGGGAGGGGGATCTGCTACTGCTCGAACAACCAGGTCTTGAGTTGCTTCCTGAAGGCGAGGTGGTCCTGGGTCAGGCGGAGGTGGGTGGGGAGGGAGTTCCATGTCTTGGCGGCGAGGTAGGAGAAGGACCGTCCCCCTGTGGTGGCTCTACGGATGCGGAGGACGGCGGCGAGGGCGTGGCTGGTCGATCGAAGCTGGCGTTTGGGAGCGTAGAAGTTGAGGCGGCTGTTGAGGTATCCTGGCCCTTGGCTGTGTAGGGCTTTGTGTGCGTGGGTGAGGAGACGGAAGGTGATTCTCTTGTTGACCGGGAGCCAATGCAGATCTCTCAGGTGTCCGGAGATGTGCTGCGACGGGAAATGTCCAGGATGAGTCGTGCTAAGGCGTTCTGGATCCGCTGGAGTCTCTTCTGGAGTTTGGCGGTGGTTCCGGCGTAGAGGTTGTTGCCGTAGTCCAGACGGCTGGTGACGAGGGCCTGGGTGGAAGATCTTACGTAGCATGCGCAGGATGTTGAAGCACGACGAGGAGACGGCGTTGACTTGTCTGGTCATGGAGAGGGAGGAGTCCAGGATGAAGCCCAGGTTGCGTGCGTGGTCTGTTGGTTTGGGTGCGCTGCCTAGGGCGGGGGGCCACCAGGAGTCGTCCCAAGCGGCGGGTGAGGATCCCAGGATGAGGACTTCCGTCTTATCTGAGTTCAGTTTCAGGCGGCTGTTCTTCATCCATTCGGCTACCTCTTTCATCCCTTCGTGAAGATTGGCTCTGGCGGTGGCGGGGTCGTTGGTAAGGGAGAGGATCAGCTGGGTGTCGTCGGCGTAGGAGATGATGTTGAGGTTGTGCTGGCGTGCGATGTCTGCTGGCCTCTGTGTCTATGTTAGTACTTATGGAGTGCCCGATGTACTTTTTGTGAAAAGATTCAAGGACTAAGGACTAAGGACTTTCGAAAAAGTGTTGTGGCAGCTGGAGAGCTCGAGAGGTACCGATATTGGGATCAGGATCAGGATCAGCAGCAGATCAACCTGTCGCTACATTGGTGACACTTGAGGCGAATGCGAAGTACGGAGGCTTTCGATGGGAGTTCCAGGATGATAAAAAAAAAATCCGCGACTTCGCAGTGCACGCATCTGACCTGGGCAATTGTAAGTACGGCATATGCGCTTGGCACCCTGCCCTGTATCCCAGCTCGTATCCCAGCTTGTATCCCAGCTCGAATCCCATCTGAGCCTCTGGCGCCCCCCCTCTGGACACAGCTTCGTTACGACATCACTTCACATCCTCAAAGCGCTAGCCATCACTGACCTGACAAACTGTAACCGGCGGCAAGTAAACAGCAACTGTGTCTGCAGCCGACGCTCAGTAGATCCGCGGCTCATTTTCCTCCGCTCCGTGCTGCCCGGCGTTGCCCGGCGCTCTGATCAGGCACTCGGTCCGCCCCTCCCTAGGCTTACTCTCGTCATCTGCACACTCCGGGACTTGGTGATTAAAAAGGCCCATGACGTCGGATTTCACAAAGGATTCACAAAGGAGTCACAATTACTGGCAGTATCTCACCCTTACCAGGAGAGCGGATGCAGATGTGAGCAGGGATAGTACAGACAGCAGCAAGGTCTAGTGGTGGTGGCCCGTAGGATCGTAGGATCGTAGAAGAGACACTGGTGTCTGGCATGAGAGGGTCATCCTGAAACTGGGGGGGTCAGTCGTGTGAATGAAAATGTGACACGCCGTTTCCCCCACATTTATTCTCACACGTTAGCATTAATGCTTATAGGAACTTCACGGGGCTAGGGGCCAACCAGGTGTTATCACATTTTCATTCACACGACTTTGTAAAGCGCATGCATAATTCCATGTATTTTGTGTTACATGTATATAATGTACATATTTAACAGTACCTTAATCGGTTTATTCATATACCCTTTACAGTGTCTGCTCCCTGACGAAGGGCATTCACCAGTGCCCGAAATGCATTGGATGTCTCCACATGACATTGCCTGAAGTATAAGATGTTTAAAATTCATATGATAACGATTCGAAAACAAAAAGGAATGTTACACTTTAAATGAATTAAACAAGAACTATGAACTAATTGAAAAACAAGCGTGGAAGTCTTTTTCTACCAGAAAGACAACAAAATTGTGTGCCTAAAAGGGATGAAACTAGTGGTTCACTAGCTTCACAAATAGCCTATTAAAACCACCACAACAGCATCAGCATCAAGGAACTCAAAACTTTCTAAACTACCCCTCGCAGCCGCCGCAACAGCTATAGCAATATCTTCAGCTGCTAAACAAAAACAGACACAGACACAGCCGCGGGTGCAGGTACAAGTGCAGGTATCAGGTACAGGTACAGACACACAAAATGGCTAGCCTTGCGGGGGCCGTGGAGCAAATAACTGAGCAAAAAACCGAGCCAACCATGCATGTAACGGACCAAGAAGCACCCCAAGAATCTCTAAAGGAAGCCTTAGAAAAACAAAATTCGAACAATGTGCAGAAAGCAAAGGATTCACAGCGACGACCGGAAACCAGAGGGTCCAAAGCTAAAAGAAACAACGAGGAGAGAAACGGCGGCAACAGTAATGACAGACCTAAGGCAAGGATAAAAATAAAAACACTGAGAAAAACACAGACAAGAACTCAGATAAGAAGATGGAAAAAGAGGTGGATAAAGATAAAGATAAAGCGAGAGGTAAAGAGAAGGAACATGGGAAGGAGAAGGAGCAGGCTATCGAGGAATACGATAACGACAACGATAATCTGGAACGTTTGGCTAAAAAGGCAAAGAGACTACAAACTATTAAAAATCTAAAAGCTGCTGCAAAAAACACTGGGCTGCTGGCAGATTCTCAGCCTCGGATCTCGAACATATTTAGCCCAATGCCCAAGGAAGGGCAGAGCAAACCAGCAAAAAAAGAGAAACAGCAACGGGCCATACTGGATGACGAACAGGAACATAATGTACAAAATGAGGACACAAGGCGACCAACTGTGGGGTCAAAAACTGCTTCAGATTCCACTCTGGGAAACCGGTCTCTGCGCCCCGATTTTATCAAGGGAAAAGAATGCGCCAGCTCAATTACAATCACACCTGATGAAAGTGAATTCTCGCCTACGCTGCCAATCGAACCCCAGAGACCTGACCACTCTTCTCCTATCGCACAATCGTCCTCCGTGGGAAGTAAACCACATCCATAGACCATACTATCCTCTGAGGAATCTGACTCGGACTTCTATGAGACAGGGGTTTCCATCTCTAGTGTGACAAGTGAGTCAAGTGACTCAGGGCAAGTGAAACCTGCACAAGACATAAACCAGCAGCAACAACCTTGGAGGTCTCTGACTTCACAGTCCTAGGGAAATCAGGGGCACCCTGCCAAAATACCACTCCAAAGAAAAGGCTGGAAAAAAAGAGGACAAGACACAGAAGGCACTGCAAAACATCTTATGATGAAACCACAGATCCCGGGAGCAATACAGATCAAGCTAAAGAAAGAATTAATCAAGCACCAAAGGTCTCAACCCCAAAAAATACAACAGAACCTGAATCAAATAGGCACCTTAGGGGGGATTTTGAAGAAAGTGCCCCACAGCAAAATGAAGATTGCAGCAGATCTGGAAAATCAATGGAGCCATCACTGAGCGAAGTACTAAACTCCATCAAGCATTTTCACAAAGATGTTAAGATGGACAGTCAAAGGAATCATGCTGCCATACAAAAACTCAAAGGAGATGTTCAAAAAGTAGGCCAAACATGCTCTGATATCTCCAACAGAATGGTGTCTGTGGAAACTCGCACAGAAAATCTGGAGTTGGATGTCACTAAGCTCAAAACTCAAGAAAAAGAGCACGAAGGAATCATTAAAGACTTGATGCAAAAAGTTGAAGATCTAGGAAACAGAGGCAGTAGAAACAACCTGCGTTTTCTCGAAATTCCTGAAGGTGCGGAGGGAAACGATCCAAGGGGTTTCATGGCCAATCTACTAAAAACAGCTTTTCCCGAACTTCAAACATGGGAAATGAACAGCGAAATCCAACGCGCTCACCGCTTCCCCTTGGCTCTTCCTAAATGCACTCATAAGGCACCTCAAGACCCAAGGGCCATGCTGGTCAACTTTGGAAATTTCATCTTAAGAGAGGCTATCTATGACATTGCTAGACCTACAAATAAGAGAGACTACAAAGGCTTCACCTTCTTTGCACGTCTAGACTTCGCCCACGCCACAGTAGAACGAAGGTGGAGAATGAGGCAATTATTCACTCCATTTGAGCAAATTGGAGCAACTGTGTTCTTACAAAATCCAGCACGTCTGAAAGTAATCTAGAAGGGAACAACTAAAAGTTTCATAAGGGAAATCCAGGCTGAGTCCTACCTAAAAGAAATCTCAGAGACTGCCAAGCAAAGCACAGGAAAATAGCAAAAAGTATCAAACAAATAAAAAGGGAAAAAGGGACAAAAACACAAAAAGGAACAATCCCGCCAGTGGACTAAATCTTGAGTGTACAACTAGAAGGGGCTGAACAGAGGTGGAAAGTATATCTTAATATCTGGGATGGCTTGATGGCAAAGAGAAAAGTTTATCTTTATCCTATCCAACCCAGATGTACCTACTCACGGCCAGGCCACGGGGCAAGCTGAAATGCACTGTCTTCACCGATGACCACGTCTGGGTGCCCTTTGACCCAGGACGTCTCAACAAGTGGTGTGGGGAGGGGGGACCACAGGGGAGGTTCGGGGTGGGATGGCAATGGAGGGGACGGTGGGGGGGAGGGGAGGGCGTTAAATCCGGTCTACAAGAAACCAAAGAAAGCAAATCATAATTAGAAGTAACACTTTAGGCACACTACATCAGGTACATTCACAAAATAGGAAAAATTCAAAGAAAACAAAAAATAATAATAATATGGCTAAGTTAAAAATAGTTTCTATAAATATCTGTGGGCTAAATGACTCACGAAAAAGACAGAATGTTGCAATAGGTTTGAGATCAATGAGGGCTAACATTGTGTGTCTTCAATAGACTCATGTGGAGGGATCGCAATGCCATCTCCTGCAAATGTTGGGATACAAACTTATCACAGCCACAACACAGGCAAGTAAGACACGTGGGGTGGCTATCCTGGCAACAGGTGGGGGGCTCCAATTTACTCGCTCCGCAGCAGATGTAGTTCCGTGAGTTCGTGGGTCTGGTTCGGGTGTTCTGAACCCGTTCAAATAAGGTCATCGGAAATAGACGATTTTGGTGTCAGCAGACCGCAAATGACGAGTGTAGCGTGTATGAGCATTTTCGCATGAATCGATCTATGAGAACACTCTGTATTCAAGGATTTAGTTTGAACCTTTGGGTTCCATTTTGTGTACGGCAGCCATTTTGAGTGGTTGCCCTCACGTAGGCCGAAGATTACGGCCGAACGAGTCCTTGAGACACGTATGTCTTAGCTGACTTCTGAATGACCTGGCCGAACTGACTCCGTGCCTGAGGCTGACCTCGCTGAGCCAGTTCCTTGTTAAGCAGCTGGTCAGATAAAGATCAAAGAGTAGGGCAGGCCCGAGTTTATAGTACACTGCTCTCATCTTTCTATCTCACTTCCAATCTGTTTCTGTTCCTTCCTTTACGACATAATCACTGATTTGGGTTGAGGGTTTATGATGGGTTTGTCCGGACTGACTGAACAGGATATGGAATGTGCTTGGTCATTTCTGGTGGGCTGGACAACGGATAATGGGATTGTCGTCATACGCTACTTTCAAAATGTCACTTTGCTATTGGTCGATTTGTATGAACTCGATGCTAATTTGGAATGTTGCCTGAGGCTTGATTTTTGGCATAAAAGACCATGCTCCGCTCATTGAATTTGTGCAGTCTCTAGCGAACCACCCGTGTGTGCTTCGTAGATCTCTGTTCCTGGTTGCAGTCAATAAACTTTGGTCTTTGACGTCATCAAGAAGTAACCCGTGTCTCTGTTTGCCAAGGCAGGGGAACTCGAAGGTATCAGGCGTTTTCCCTGACGCCGCTGGGTTTAAAAACCCGGTGCTTCATAGATAAGCTCGGGAGATGGGCAATCATTGAAGGCGAATATGGCGCTGGTTGTACACCCCAAATTATGGCCCAACCATAATAGACACTGAGGTTGAAAATTTTTCTCATAGCCCGCTTAACCCACTTGTATTGTGCTCAAACAGGTACTTACCTCTTACAGACATTGACTGTTCTGATAAAGAGAATGGGGTTCCTTTGACCCAACAAACACTATCAGATGCCTACCATGGCCAGAGATTGGAAGTTAACCAGCATATACCCACTCTAGAAACTGGGAATGATATTTCTGAACTCTGTAGCCTAGTGAACCGTCTATGTAGATTTATACATTGATGCAAGATAAAGTTGACATTTTAACTTCTAAAGTTTACAAGGTAATCACTAACGCGAACACTTGCCCCACCTGTAATCCTGTTATAAAGCAGTTGAGCACTGGTACTGTTGAGAAGCAAAAGGCAACACCCCAGTGTCCGGTACCACAGCAGCATAGGGGTAGTACCCAGACCAAAGCACATATTTTGCCTACTAAACAAGGTAAAGCCACAGAGGTGCCAGCAAAGCCCCTACCAGTGAAAACATCTAGACCCAAATCTCCTGAAAGAGCTAAAAATAATGGGCACGCAAAGCTCACTGATAGGCCTTCTAATAACCCCATCACCAATAGAAACACCCCAAAAATTATTCCCGGGAGATGTCCTTCCCTGTCTCGACCTATACCTCCTGATTTATCTAAAGTATATATGGTGAACGTCCCAAAACTAAGTGTAGGCAAGAACCTGGAAACCAAAGATTCACTGACAAACAAGGCTATCCACTGGATTAGACATACCAGAGGATGCTGATCAGTGATAAGGGAAGACATCACTAGGGCTTCCAGGCTCTCGCACCCAGGACACGGGACTAAATGTAAAGCGCTCCGATACCCTCGGGTCTGGCCAGCGCTATAGAAAACTCCAAAAATAAAAAATAAAATAAAAATAAATTTAAAAATGCAAATATTGCACAAAATCTAATAACGCTGGAGTTCAGGTCTTGCTCCCCCGATCATTCAACCATCCAAATTAGATCTTCACCCCCCCCCAACAGTGGCTGAAAGAAATGGGAACTTAATCACAGGGGGGCAGGAGTGGGTGGGTCATCCTTGGATTTAAATGATTGACTAACCCCAGTAGACATTAATGTTAAACACTATGACGATCTATCACTATCCATCCTAACTGCACCACCGAGAACCCACACAGGAGGACTTTGTGTTTTTCAATAAATAGTAGAGTATAGTAGGGAAGATATTCCATCAAACCCGAATTCCGATGTATCTGTACTCCAGGACACCCACACGAGAAATCCTTGTTACTTATTAGATACAGGGCTCTACAAAGGGGGAGTTAGTACACCAAACCTGAACCCTGATGCAAGTCGATTGACAATTTTGACATATTTGGTTCAATTTTGTCATGAAATATTGCAGGGTTGAGTACCAAGGTGCAAAGCCCCGAATGGGCCTTGTTTGTCAGCCAGCTCACCATCTGTATATTCCAAGAAACGTGGCTCCTTGACCCATTATATCTCCCAGTGTTTTTGAATTTTAGTATTGCCGCTGTAAAAGGAGACAAGGGACGACCCTCGGGGGGACTAACTATTTGGGTCAAACAAGATTCTGGGATCATCGTAAAGGAGCTCACCTCTAATCACAAGGATATACAGATTCTCTCCCTTGTACTTAATAGAGCTAAACCTTTATGCATTTATAATGTGTACGCTAGGAGCACAGGGGGGCGGAAGTCCGACACTCTTATTGTCCTCGAAGGCCTCATTGAAAAATTTTCCCAAAACTCACGGCTGATTATTGCTGGAGATTTTAATGTAATCTTTGAACCATTATCGGGTGGAGATTCTCACTTTGTAGATGACCAAGATAGCCAGTGGGGGGGTTCCTAAACTAGAATTGGATCCAGTGAAAAGATGGACCGATCTGGTGATCCAAATTAATTCAATGTGCATGAATCAAGGACTAAGGGCAGTCAATGGAAGGACCCCAAAAGATCGGAAGGGTGCTGTCACTTTCAAGAGCGGCAACCGAGAAAGTAGAATTGATTATATACTAGTCCACCTTGAGGTATGGCACCACTTGGTGGATATGATGGTTGTTGACCGCCTAGAGAGTGACCACAATCCCCGATGCATGATCTTCTCTTACTGGGAAGTCCCAGTGACACCAGAGGAGCCAAGCAACGGAAGCTCTCAACCCGTTGTATTGGCAAATGACACGCGCCACCTGAAGTGGGCCAAAGTTGCCCAAAATCAGTCAAACATTGACTTTGTTTTAAAAAATTTAGAGAAAGCTATCATGGAATTGAGCGCCTGTTCCAACGCCGAACCTTTTACCCCTGAGAGAGAAAGTGCAAGTAAGGTCCACGAAACCCTCTTTTTGCAAATAAAAGGTTTATTTGTTAAACCAAATAATCCGAACAAAAATAGGACCGATAAATCTCCAAGATGGTACAATAAAGAATGTAGAAAAGCGCGGCTGGAACTAGGTCAAGCCTTTAAAAATGGGTCCAGTGCTAGTGTTCGCACTGCCAGGAGCGCGTATAAAACTATTATTTATAAATCCAAGCGCGCCTGGGATGAAAAAAGATGAGAGGAGCTTAAGGAGGCAAGTTCCCACAAATATTGTAAACAACTCTGGGACATTTTGCTGTGAAGGAAGCCCCGAAAAACCCCAAAATTGGGTAGCCCAGGATGATTGGGTAACTCATTTTAGGCCCCAATATGCCAAAGGGCCGGAACTACCGGCAGAACAGAGAGAAGGGATCGTATGTACCCCCTGTACAGAAGATGCATTTACTATCATGGACATCCAACGCGCACTAGATTCTATCACTCCTGGAAGGGCGCCAGGTATTGATGGTGTCCCAGCTGACATCTTCCTCAATAATAGAGACCCCTGGGGGAAGTACATACTATTACTGGCTAACATGGTAGCCAGTGCATCCCCAATACCCGAATCCTGGAACGGGGCGGAAATAATCCGGTGCTTCAAAAAGGGTGATAAATCGCTCCCAGGCAATTATCGCCCGATCAGTCTAATTGATACCATGCACGCATAAAGCACTTCGAAGTGAACAACAACGCACTCCGCGATCATTACCCACTTAGGTTAACGTATCTAGAACCTTATCATCAAAAAAACAAAGTTAAGGACCACCTGGGTATCCTGCATCAAGAAACACTCACATTGAATAGATTAAATGGCTTTACTCTAAAATGGAGTAATCTAGATCAAGAAACTACCAGCGCAAGTATAATTAAAAAATGCAGGACTGACATTGATAACTGTTTAAACCCCTCTGCAATGGCCACAGAAATTTTGACTGGCTACAACGCAATAGTGAAAACGATAACTAATGAACTAACTAAACCCAGCAAACAAAATAAAATAATAAGAAAAGGTTGGTTTAACACGCACTGTACAAAAGCTTACTCGGATCTAAAGAAAGCATTAGCAAAAAAAGAAAGAAATAGAGAGGAGATAATCCAATTAAGGAAATCATACGCGCACGCACTCAAACAAAGGAAAAAAGAGATACAAAGTAACCTCTGGACTCAACTTCTAAATAGCAGCATTTCAAAAGACAGTGCAGCCTTTTGGAAAATAGTTAAGAGCCCATACTTAGCTGAAAACAACGAAGGTCCCTCCTTAGATGTCGCTATAAATGAGGAGGACTGGGTGCACCATTTCTCAGGGGTCTTTGGAGAAGACAAACCGGGAGATACAACTCCTCAGCCCTCTCTCCCACCGGTGAAATTTCCAATACAAATACAATTCACTATCAATGAAACAGCGAAAGCTATAAAGTCTGCAAAAAATGGCAAAGCGCCAGGACCAGACTCTGTCCCCATGGACCTTTACAAATTCTTACCAGATCTCTGGTTCCCGCTTTTAACCAAAGTACTAAATGCAGCCAAGGAAATTAATCTCCCCAACTCTTGGTCAACATCGATCTTGGTGCCCATTTTTAAGAAAGGCAATAGAGATAGTCCTTCCTGCTATCGCCCCATCTCCCTCCTGGATTTGGTCAGAAAGATGGCAAGGAGGATACTGCTTGATCGACTTCAGGAGTGGTCAAAAGAACATGAGATATTGTCAGACCTTCAATACGGGTTCCGGGCCGGCTTGAGTACCGTGGACCAAGTGCTAAATTTAACATTACTGACCGGAAAATATGTAACAGCGAAAAAATCCTGCCTGCATATGGTCTACGTCGATCTCACTGCAGCATTCGACTGTGTGGAACATTCAAAACTCTGGTCGATAATGCTGCAAATGGGGGTTGACTTACCAATAGTAGATTTCCTACGTGAATTATATTCCGGCGCCACAGGAAAGGTGCGATACGGGACGGAAGGCCAACTAACAAATAGCTTTCCAATACAGAAGGGGGTCAGGCAAGGGTGCGTGCTGGCCCCCTTGTTATTCACGCTCAACACTAACGGACTTGAAGCAGCGATGTTACAGGGCGTAAAAGATTTTCCAGAAGCGGGCGGGCGACCGATCCCAGCATTGTTATATGCCGACGATGCGGTGATCCTTGCACGAACCCCGGTCCAACTTCAACGGGCCCTAAACAACTACTGCACTTTCATGACAAGCCTAAATTTAAAAGTCAACATCAAGAAAACGTATGTGATGCATGCTGGTACCAAGGGGAAAAAAGAGAAGACAATCTATGTGGACAATCTGCCCCTTGAAAGAACTAAAACGTACCCATACCTCTGCATCACCATTGACGAGGCGTTTAATTGGAAAGAAGCAATTACCTCCCGTAAGATGTCGCTCATAAGAACAGTCGGCGCTCTAAAAGCTTTCTCTCTCCGTTTGGGAAAAAGACCTCCAACTGAGATGATAAAGATCTATAACGCAAAATGCACCAGTACAGCTACCTTTGGTGCAGGAGTGTGGGGAACAACAAACGTTGAACAAATCCAGAAAGTTGAAAACTCTTTTTTAAAATTCCTACTGGCCGTCCCAAAGAGTACAACTACTTTCGGTTGCCACCTGGAACTCGGAGTGGATCATATTTCCGATATCATCAATATCCAGCCTATAATGCTATGGCGCAGAATCTGGGCAACGGACGAGTGCCAGCTTACAAAAGCAATAATTGAGGACTGTATGAAACTAGAGTGTATGAATAAGATAAAATGGTTGTACTATGTAAAATCCTTTTTGTCAGATATTGGCCTTTTGAGATTTTTCAACGAACCGCAGTCAGTAACAGACATAACGAAGAAAGAACTAAAAACACTATGTCTGTCTCATTTAATCCAACTATGGATGCAGAACGAAATAGGAAAGACTTCTGTTCAACACTGCTTAATGATAAAACTGGTTCCTTCCATTCAACCATATCTCCAGTACGACCTGACACAATTTGAAAAACTTCTTCTCACTCGTTTCAGGTTTAACCTTTTTCACTTTATGGTTTTATTTCCTACTCAGAACGTTTGGACGCATAATATCCCAGTGTGTCCCTGTGACTTTATTTCCCCTCAGTCCACAATTCACGTTCTTTTCTTTTGCAAATTTTATACGCCACTTCGTAGGAGGTGGATATTACCAATTTTAAAAGTGATGAAGATTCGAAGGTGCCGCCCTGCCTACTTGGCGTTGCAATTCTTGGAAAACAACTTAATGTCAAAATCCGTGGCACAGTATCTAAAATTATGTCTTAGGCATCGCACGAATTTATAAAACAACAAAGAGCAGCTTGTCTTAAAAATTAACTTTAGTAAATGTTCTGTTTTTTTATCTTAAACATAGTATGAACTTAACGTTTTTTAATATATTTATTGTGTATTTCTGTACTTTTATGGCTTTCATACGAAGACCGAATAAAGTTGATTTGATTTGATTTGATTTGATACCATCCAGAAGATCTATGGCAGACTGGTATTAAATAAGGTCCAAGAGTGGGAGCGGGAGATGGACATCTTGACCCACCTCCAAGCAGGATTTAGAACCTCCATAAGCACAGTCGATCAAGTCTTATATTTTGCAATGCTCTATTGGAAGGTCTTTCAAATTGGGGGAGGAAGCCTGTATGCTGCCTTCATAGATTTGAGGGCAGCTTTTGACCTTGTACCCCGGTCCAATCTTTGGTTTGTCTTGAATGACATGGGCATGCCCCCCACCCTTCTTTCTATGATTATCAAATTACATGAGCATAATTACGCCCAGATAAGATGGGGTTCCCCAGGACATGTTACTAATCAGTTCCCGGTAGAGAGAGGAGTGCGTCAAGGCTGCGTGCTAGCGCCTACTCTCTTCTCCCTCCACATTAACGATGTCGCAAAGACCCTGTTGGAGGCAAATGTTGACGCACCAATTCTAGCAGGCGCTAAGATACCAATCTTAATGTTTGCCGACGACTGTCTCATTATTTCTAAGACTCCAAGTGGTCTGCAAAAAGCACTTGGGATCTTTGAAACATATTGTACTGACCATGGCCTGGAAATTAACGTCTCAAAATCCAAATTTATGCCTTTTAATCAACACAAGTCATTCAAAGGAAAAGTCTTGATGAATAACCTACCCCTAGAGCAAGTAAAATCGTTTTCATATCTAGAAGTTACCATCCAACATGACCTACGATGGAATGAACAGATTGACCTAGCCACCCTCAAGCACAGGCAAATCGCAGGGGCATTGACCCGCGAACATGCAAAATCCCTGACAAAACCGATGACACCTGCAGTTAAAGTTTATAATGCAAAGGCCGTGAGTGCAGCACTTCATGGGGTTGAGATGTGGGGACATGGGAACCTAAGTAAGCTAACGGCCTCCGAAAATAGGTTCCTACGCAATCTTGTTATGCTCCCACACAGTACCCCCATGGGCCCGGTTTTACAGGACCCAGGCATAAAACCAACTGAGATCATTGCAAATCTCCGTCCTGTATTGTACTGGCGACGAATATGGGTAACGCCGGAGCTGAAAATATTTGCCATGGGACTCCTGGACATTATTAAATGTGATGTCTTTCACCAGATAAAATGGCTCTCTGGAATTAGAGCGGTTCTCAGAGAGCTGGGTCTGGAGGAAACATAGGAAGACCCAATCAATGCTGTATTTCCATCAAAAAAGGTCATCAAGGGCTTGTACTGGGAGATGATATCTTCGAAACTTTTTAGGACCGTTCCCCCACTTTCACTAACAGGGGTGTTTATGGAGTTCAAGGATGAAACTCATTTCGAGACATTCTGAGACGACATAACGAAGCCATTGGATAGAAAACTTTATTTTCAATTGAGAATTGGTAGTATACCTACCAGATCTTTCACATCCAGATGGTCAAACGGTGGAAGTAGCTCTTGTCCATTTTGCCCAGATTTCAAAGAAACAGTTAGCCACTTACTTATTGTGTGCCCGGCCTACTCTGCCCGCACAGAGTCTGGCTGCGACCTATGGCTAAACTATTAGGCACTCAGAGCGGAACTGTGGCTACTAGAATTATCTGTACAAACCCAAGCCCTGTAATATATATAGCTGTGGAGAAATATCTAGGATGGGCCTGGATTATTAGAAGCAAAAAATGTAAAGGGGTTGGTTTTTGAAAATTTCACTTTATACATGAATACTTGATGTATCTTAAATTGGTCATTTTTATTATAATGAATTAATTGTTTTAAACTTTGTATACATTTTAATTCCACTTTTTATACAAATTTTTATATGTAATGCTTTTATGACTATGTCGAATAAAGCTTGTTTGACTGACCTGCGCTGGTTGTATCACGGATGATCCCGACTTACTGGAAGTCGTATCTAGTGAACTATCACACTGGCAACTCCCAATAGTAATAGCTGGCGATTTCAACCTTAACCTACCCTCAGACTGGTCCTTCGGACCAAATTTCATATACCAAAGGAGGAAGCCCAAGGTCTTTCGGGCCTTTCAAGCGCTATGTAATACACATGGGCTCTCCGATTGTTGGCAATCTAAATACCCCCATAAATCAGGGTTTACGTTCTCCCATCCTCATCTCAAGTTTGCCAGACTAGATTATATGCTTGTCTTCCACACCATTATCACCAAGTGTCACATTGATAAATTAGCTAGGGTCCTGTCAGACCACAACCCATTAATCTTAAGCATTGACACGGACAAAATTCAAACAGATCAAAACAGCTGGACATTTGAAAGGGCTCTAGTATTGAACGAGAAATACTGCCAACTTATTGAGAAATGGATCCTGGAATTTTTGGCCGATACCCTGGGTAGTGCACCTCTAGACGTAGTGTGGGATACATTAAAAGCCGGAATTAGGGGTGAAACACTGCGTTTCTCAATAAGGAATAACCAAGCTGCAAAACAAAAGATAACCGAATTACAGGGGAAATTGACAGACGCTGAGGAAGAGCTTGTAAGAGCAATTGAAGGGGGTATAAATATAGAAACAGCTTCACGTAAGGTGGCCATCGCAAAAAACAGACTAACAGAAATATTTGCGGAAAAAGCAATATGTAAAGCCACAATGCAAAAAGAGAAAGTATATGAACTAAGCGAGCAAATAGGGCATCATCTTGCCATCCGCACGAGACAACAAAACACTGCAAATACAATCAAAGAGATTAAAGACCCTAACAATGTTCTAAAGCAAGATCCAGAAGAGATTAGGTCAGAATTTCAAAAATATTACCAAGATCTATATAAAGAAACCAATAAGGACCAAGAACTTATAAACGCATATCTACATCAGGTTACTACGCCTCAACTCTCACAAACCGACCAAGATAATCTAGCGGTCACACCTCAGTGGGTGGAAATTCTGCTGTCCATCAACTGCTTAGCACCAGGGAAAGCAGCTGGACTGGATGGAATACCCGCTGAATTCTATATCAGATTTCATAAGTCACATTAGATCTGTTAAAATGTTTTAACAGATCTAATGATCCAAGTCTTCCAAGGAGGTAAACAACCAAAATCATGGGCACAGGCCAAAATAGTGGTCTTTCCCCCAAAAAAACAAGGACCCAATAGAACTGGGATCCTATCGTCCGATCACGTTAATCAATTGCGATTCCAAAATCTACGACAAATTATTAGCCAGTCGACTAGCTCCAGTTATCCACAAGATCATATCGGTCGGACAACACGGATTTGTCCCCGGCAGACCCACGACGGATCATGTACAAAGGGTTATCACACTCTTTGACATAGCGGAAGTTGCAGGACCCTATGGCGCTTTTACTTTTGGATGCAGAAAAGGCTTTCGATAGGGTCTCCTGGCAATATTTATGGACGGCTATGTCAAAGAGTGGAATCGGGGAACGATTTATTAATGCCACACGTAGCTTATACCATAACCCAGAAGCAGTCGTTATGATAAATGGGGGACTGTCAAATAGGATTGATGTAACCAGAGGGACAAGGCAGGGGTGCCCTTGCTCCCCTTTATTGTTCGCGATATTTATCAACCCATTTATCCGCAAACTTGAGACAAACCAGATTATATTGCCCATTAATACACCAAATTGACCCACAAAGACTCTAGCATATGCGGATGATATCGCGATCGCCACTAGTAATCCTCATGTGGCCGTCAAAATGATGGAAAAAGAGGCTCACCTCTTTGGAGAGATCTCCGGGTATAAATTAAATCAGGGCAAGACGCAGATAATTATCAATAAGACCACAAATTACAGAGACGAAAGGATTGTGGGGAACGCGGTATATCTAGGGGTAAAAATTACGTCCAATTTAGACCAATTAGTCAAAATCAATATAGACCCACTCTTGAAAGAAACAACGAGTAATCTCATCAAACTACATAACCTGCACCTAACCCTAATAGGCAGATGCAATGTTATCGAAATGATTTACTTCCCGAAATTTTTAGATTTTTTCCGCACTATATGCCTAAACTTCGACCAACATATATTCAAAGCAATAGATAATATATTTTCTCGGTTTATATGGGGTTATACAAGATCACACAGAGCCTACAAATATATATTGCTCCTGAGAGAAAAAGGGGGTCTTGCTGTTCCTAACCTTAAGGTTTACTGGTGGGCCACACTCCTGAAATATAGTAAGATCCGACTGACCCCAAATCTGAATCCTACACAAGAGGGGGAGGTTCCGACTCCACAAGAACATATACTTGGAACTGGAGCGGGCGAACATCTGTGGCGACTCACCTTTGATTGCCACTACAAAAAGGTCCGCTTCAAAACATTAGCTGGCATATATAACGCGTGGAGACATACACGCAAGCTTCTCGGAGTTGGCAGATATTCCTATTACACGAGCCTCTATCAGAACAATAATCTACAAATATTTTTTCTGATAATTATATGAAAAGATGGGTGAATATTGGGATCACTTGATGTGGGTCTTTTTTTACACCGGAAGGCTTCAAATGCATTCGAAGAATTAAAGAATGAATTTGGCTTAGAACACAGAGATTTCTTCAAATTTCTTCACATTAGAGACTTTCTAATAAAAAAGGCGGTGTAAGCACGGAGTTTCATTAAATTCAGAAAATAGAGATTCTTAATAGAAACACCACAGCTAAAATAGGAGAAATATATAACAACTTAGTCTCATCACTGCCAGACGATATGTATAAATATACTATCAAATGGCAAAATAAGCTAGATGAGGATTCAGTACAGCAGGCATTCCAACTTTCTCAATCATTACTAATGTCACCTAAACTGCAAGTGCAATACTATAAAACCTTTTTTCAATTATATTACACACCATATAAAATAGCCACATGGAGCACAGGCAAAGGTACCCAGCGTCCAAGATGCTCGTCGCCAGAGGCTGATGTAGTCCATATATTTGCCACTTGGGATACACTAGGACTCCTTAGACGCGAAATATCTACATTCTTATCCGGAATTTGGAATTTAAACATAGAAATTACATCAGCCGAAAATATGTTCGGAATGGACGGGAAAACAGGCCAAGGAGAATACAGGGGCTCATATTCGCCTCCATGGCTGTTTACAGAGTCTGCCCAGAGTCCAGCTGGCTGGATCCAAATCCCCGACTTTATCACAGTGACGCAAGACTTCTAGCCTCATACAGTTTAGAGATAGCGATATATCGGAGGAAGGGAGTAAAATGGTAAAAAAGGGCCTAGAAATATGGGATCCCCTTACACAGTGGATGCAACACAAGAATCATTAAATAGAAAGTCCTACTTACGAAATGGAGCAAATGTGATCGCAATCTAATGTCAAATGTTGATTCCAGTGACTTATGAACATGTATCGATGAGATGCTTTGCTGTTCTCTTAGTTTGTTTATCTTATGTTTTTCTCTATTCTTTCTTTTGTCTCTTTCTTTTCTTTCCTATTTTTCTTTTCATTTGTTAAATGTAAACAGCTGACCGGATTTTGGGGGGGGGGGGCGCTCAGGGGGAGGGCGGTCTATGTTGTAAAAATATCATAATAAAGAAATGTTTTTTTTTTTAACGGAGCGAGCCCCTAGCAGCCAGCATCACCCAACACAGCAACACACACAGGAGCACAACCCTAGCAGCCAGCATCACCCAACACAGCAACACACACAGGAGCACAACCCTAGAAGCCAGCATCACCCAACACAGCAACACACACAGGAGCGTGCCCCTAGCAGCCAACATCACCCAACACAGCAACACACACAGGAGCACAACCCTAGCAGCCAGCATCACCCAACACAGCAACACACACAGGAGCACAACCCTAGCAGCCAGCATCACCCAACACAGCAACACACACAGGAGCGTGCCCCTAGCAGCCAGCATCACCCAACACAGCAACACACACAGGAGCACAACCCTAGCAGCCAGCATCACCCAACACAGCAACACACACAGGAGCGTGCCCCTAGCAGCCAGCATCACCCAACACAGCAACACACACAGGAGCACAACCCTAGCAGCCAGCATCACCCAACACAGCAACACACACAGGAGCGTGCCCCTAGCAGCCAGCATCACCCAACACAGCAATACACACAGGAGCATGCCCCTAGCAGCCAGCATCACCCAACACAGCAACACACACAGGAGCGTGCCCCTAGCAGCCAGCATCGCCCAACACAGCAACACACACAGGAGCACAACCCTAGAATCCAGCATCACCCAAAACCGCAACACACACAGGAGCACAACCCTAGCAGCCAGCATCACCCAACACAGCAACACACACAGGAGCGTGCCCCTAGCAGCCAGCATCATCCAACACAGCAACACACACAGGAGCACAACCCTAGAAGCCAGCATCACCAAAAACCGCAACACACACATGAGCGTGCCCCTAGCAGCCTGCATCACCCAATACAGCAACACACACAGGAGCACAACCCTAGCAGCCAGCATCACCCAAAACCGCAACACACACAGGAGCACAACCCTAGAAGCCAGCATCACCCAACACAGCAACACACACATGAGCGTGCCCCTAGCAGCCTGCATCACCCAATACAGCAACACACACAGGAGCACAACCCTAGCAGCCAGCATCACCCAAAACCGCAACACACACAGGAGCACAACCCTAGAAGCCAGCATCTCCCAAAACCGCAACACACACATAAGCGTGCCCCTAGCAGCCAGCATCACCCAATACAGTAACACACACAGGAGCACAACCCTAGAAGCCAGCATCACCCAACACAGCAACACAAAAGGGAGCACAACCCTAGAAGCCAGCATCACCCAACACAGCAAAACACACAGGAGCGTGCCCCTAGCAGCCAGCATCACCCAACACAGCAACACACACAGGAGCACAACTGTTCGGCCGCGTTCGACACGGTCAGCCATCCCACCCTGATTTCTAGGCTGGAGGAATGCGGGGTCAGGGATAAGGCCAGGGATTGGTTAATCTCCTACTTGGACTGCCGTCAGCAACGGGTTTCGTTACCCCCCTTCAGTTCAGAGGAGCGGAGAGTGGGACAAGGAGTACCTCAGGGCTCGGCCATCAGCCCCATACTCTTTAATGTCTACCTCCGCCCCCTAGTCCAGCTCATTAAAACCTTCGGTATCTCTGCATTTAATTATGCAGATGATACCCAGCTGGTCTTCTCTCTGGAGGGACAGGACGCAGTCACACTGGAGACCTTTCACCGGTGCATGCAGGCGACAGCGGATTGGCTCCGGTTGAACTCGTTACAGTTCAACGGAACTAAGACGGAGGTTTTACACTGTTCCACTGATCGAGTTCCTCGTGACCTCCCAGTAGACTTCTGGCCTCCGTCCTTCTCAGAGACGGTGTCTGCGGCACAATCAGCGCGCAATTTAGGCGTCACTTTTGGGCCTAATCTGCAGTTGGATCTACATGTGAACAAGATCTCCTCAACATGTATGATGCTGATTCGGATGCTGCGTAAGGTTCTACCTCTTCTCCCTGTGCAAGCCAGACCAGAAGTAGTGCGTTGTACCATCCTAAGTCGACTTGACTATTGTAACGCACTACTTCTGGAGGCCCCGGTAACACTCTTGGGCAAGCTGCAAAGGGTGCAAAATATCGCTGCTAAACTCGCCCTTTCTCGCCCCTACCACAGCTCTTCTACGGCAGCACTGCGAGAACTTCATTGGCTGCCAGTTCATCTACGGGTGCGCTACAAAGCAGCGTGTATTGTGTTTAGGGCTATTCATGACCTGGGCCCCATTCCTTTGCGGCGAATGTTTGCCTGGTATTGTCCATCTAGAGCGCTACGCTCTTCGTCATCCAGACTACTGGTAGTCCCAAGATTCCAGAGAGTGAGGATGGGGGGCCGCTCTTTTAGAGTAGCGGCAGCCAAACTCTGGAACTCTCTGCCTATTTCCTTGAGAAGCCTTGGAGATCTCTCATCTTTTAGAAAGGCTCTAAAAACTCATCTTTTTCCCAGGATAGGCTGAGCTACTGTTTTCATTGAGTACGGGTCAAAGCGCCAGGATGCCCTTGGTGGTGACAGGTTGCGCTATATAAGTATGCCACAATACAATACAATACACAACCCTAGCAGCCAGCATCACCCAACACAGCAAAACACACAGGAGCGCACAGCCAGCATCAGCCAATACAGCAACACACACAGGAGCGAGCAGCCAGCATCACCCAACACAGCAACACACACAGGAGCACAACCGTAGCAGCCAGCATCACCTAGCACAGCAACACAAAAAAGAGCACAACCCTAGCAGCCAGCATCACCCAACACAGCAACACACACAGGAGCACAACCCTAGCAGCCAGCATCACCCAACACAGCAACACAAAAGAGAGTACAACCCTAGCAGCCAGACTCACCCAACACAGCAACACACACAGGAGCACAACCCTAGCAGCCAGCATCACCTAGCACAGCAACACAAAACAGAGCACAACCCTAGCAGCCAGCATCACCCAACACAGCCACACACACAGGAGCACATCCCTAGCAGCCAGCATCACCCAACACAGCAAAACAAAAGGGAGCACAACCCTAGCAGCCAGACTCACCCAACACAGCAACACACACAAGAGCATAGCCCTAGCAGCCAGCATCACCCAGCACAGCAAAACAAACAAGAGCACAACCCTAGCAGCCAGCATCACCCAACACAGCAACACAAACAAGAGCACAACCCCAGAAGCCAGCATCACCCAACACAGCAACAGGCACAGGAGCATGTCCCTAGCAGCCAGCATCACCCAGCACAGCAACACAAACAGGAGCAGAGCCCTATAAGCCAGCATCAGCCAACACACCAACACACACAGGAGCGATCAGCCAGAATCACCCAACACATCAACACAAACAAAAGCATGCCCCTAGCACCCAGCATCACCCAACACAGCAACACAAGCAGGAGCACACAGCCAGCATCACCCAACACTGCAACACATACAGGAGCGTGCCCCTAGCAGCCAGCATCAGCCAACACAGCAACACACACAGGAGCACAACCCTAGCAGCCAGCATCACCCAGCACAGCAACACAAACAGAGGCAAAGCCCTAGAAGCCAGCATCACCCAACACAGCAATACACACAAGGACGAGCAGCCAGAATCACCCAACACATCAACACACAGAGGAGCGTGCCCCTAGCAGCCAGCATCAGCCAATACAGCAACACACACAGGAGCACAACCCTAAAAGCCAGCATTACCCAACACAGCAACACACACAGGAGCACAACCGTAGCAGCCAGCATCACCTAGCACAGCAACACAAAAAAGAGCACAACCCTAGCAGCCAGCATCACCCAACACAGCCACACACACAGGAGCACACAGCCAGTATCACCCAACATAGCAACACACACAGGAGCGTGCCCCTAGCAGCCAGCATTACCCAACACGGCCACACACACAGGACCACACAGCCAGCATCACCCAACATAGCAACACACACAGGAGCACAACCCTAGCAGCCAGCATCACCCAACACAGCAACACAAAAGGGAGCACAACCCTAGCAACCAGACTCACCCAACACAGCAACACACACAGGAGCATAACCCTAGCAGCCAGCATCACCCAACACAGCAACACACAAAGGAGCGTGCCCCTAGCAGCCAGCGTCACCCAACACAGCAACACACACAGGAGCGTGCCCCTTGCAGCCAGCATCACCCAACACAGCCACACATACAGGACCACACAGCCAGCATCACCCAACACAGCAACACAAAAGAGAGCACAACCCTAGCAGCCAGCATCAGCCAACACAGTAACACACACAGGAGCGTGCCCCTAGCAGCCAGCATCACCCAACACAGCAACACACACAGGAGTACTACCCCAGAAGCCAGCATCACCCAACACAGCAACAGACACAGGAGTACTACCCCAGAAGCCAGCATCACCCAACACAGCAACAGACACAGGAGCATGTCCCTAGCAGCCAGCATCACCCAACACAGCACACAAGCAGGAGCACACAGCCAGCATCACCCGACACTGCAACACACACAGGAGAGTGCCCCTAGCAGCCAGCATCACCCAACACAGCAACACACACAGGAGTACTACCCCAGAAGCCAGCATCACCCAACACAGCAACAGACACAGGAGCATGTCCCTAGCAGCCAGCATCACCCAACACAGCACACAAGCAGGAGCACACAGCCAGCATCACCCGACACTGCAACACACACAGGAGAGTGCCCCTAGCAGCCAGCATCACCCAACACAGCAATACACACAGGGGCGAGCAGCCAGAATCACCCAACACATCAACACACAGCGGAGCGTGCCCCTAGCAGCCAGCATCACCCAACACAGCAAAACAAACAGAGGCAAAGCCCTAGAAGCCAGCATCACCCAACACAGCAATACACACAGGGGTGAGCAGCCAGAATCACCCAACACATCAACACACAGAGGAGCGTGCCCCTAGCAGCCAGCATCACCCAACACTGCAAAACACACAGGAGCACACAGCCAGCATCACCCAACACAGCAACACACACAGGAGCGAGCAGCCAGCATCACCCAACACAGCAACACACACAGGAGCACAACCGTAGCAGCCAGCATCACCTAGCACAGCAACACAAAAAAGAGCACAACCCTAGCAGCCAGCATCACCCAACACAGCAACACACACAGGAGCGTGCCCCTAGCAGCCAGCATCACCCAACACAGCAACACCCACAGGAGCGTGCCCCTAGCAGCCAGGATCACCCAACACAGACACACACACAGGACCACACAGCCAGCATCACCCAACACAGCAACACACACAGGAGCACAACCCTAGCAGCCAGCATCACCCAACACAGCAACACAAAAGGGAGCACAACCCTAGCAGCCAGACTCACCCAACACAGCAACACACACAGGAGCATAACCCTAGCAGCCAGCATCACCCAACACAGCAAAACAAACAAGAGCACTACCCCAGAAGCCAGCATCACCCAACACAGCAACAGACACAGGAGCATGTCCCTAGCCGCCTGCATCACCCAGCACAGCAACACAAACAGGAGCACAGCCCTAGAAGACAGACTTAGCAACACACCAACACACACAGGAGCGATCAGCCAGAATCACCCAACACACCAACACAAACAAAAGCATGGCCCTAGCAGCCAGCATCACCCAACACAGCAACACACACAGGAGTGTGCCCCTAGCAGCCAGCATCAGCCAACACAGCAACACACGCAGGAGCACAACCCTAGCAGCCAGCATCACCCAACACAGCAAAACAAACAAGAGCACAACCCTAGCAGCCAGCATCACCCAACACTGCAACACACACAGGAGCGTGCCCCTAGCAGCCAGCATCACCCAACACTGCAACACACACAGGAGCGTGCCCCTAGCAGCCAGCATCAGCTAACACAGCTACACAGGGATCGTCTCACCTGAGCTAACCCTTTTCAGCACGCCGAGAACGCCGACTTCGCCGACGCCTTGACCTGGGATCTGCCACTCGTCCCTGCGGCCTCCCCGTGTCCCAGCTGGGATTGACCGCCTGAGGCCTGCGCTAACATCTTGCAGCACCCGCTTCGCGGGTGCCGCTGCGCGGCGCCAAGGTGTGGGGTCGAGGCTGCAGGTCTTCACCCACCATTCATCACCCGGGAGGAATAAAGAACTGAGAAAGGTAACTGGGGGCACGTGATGCAGGGACTCCATAGACCAGGAGTCCCCGCGCTGCACAGGTGTGCACGGCCGCGCCCCCAGCAAGCCACGCCCCCGGCCGCAACACCCTCCATAAATAGAGGGTGGCAACGCGTAGCGGGACGCGAGCGGGACGCCGAGCGAAGCCCGGGCAAAGGGCGGGCCCTCTGTGGCCCTCAGGGGCCAGAAGAGGCCGGGCTGGGCCAGCCCCCTAAAAATTGCCCTTTCAAAAGCCGTTGTTAACAGTCTCTCGGCACCTAGCCTGGCTACTGGCCATCTTCATCGACACAAGCTATATCCGGCCGTTACTATCCAACACAGTACCCCCTGCAATGAGGAAAACCGCTAAGAAGACCAGGATGCCTACCCTAAGATCGAGTACAAAAGCCAAATCGGATCATCCACCACCTTTACCGACCCTAACTGCCATCGACAAAATGCTCAAGCAGACCATAGGGGCGGTTTCCGATGCCATAGCTAACACTGAGAGAAGAATGTCTCTACCACCTGTAACTATCATCCAAGATACCCAGGAATCATTGTTTAACCTTTCAGAAGCCTCCGATGACTTGGTAGAGGAGACCTACACTAGCCGGCCCATAACCCCACCATCTTTTGCTGACCTTCCTTGTGCCCAGGCGCCCGCTGAAACTAGCAGGGACAGACCTGGCGCACAATTAAGCACTCAAACAAACACTAAGGACACAGACGCACTCCCCGAGGAGAAAACGCCGCACAGGGATGGCCGCAAACAAGGGAGGAAAAAAGGTCATGTAAAGTCCAGCAATCACAATCTGATCACGCCCATCAACCCATCTACACCTGGAATACCATGCTGGATAACCAACATGGTGGCAGATCTTAAATCTGACCTGGAGCATTCCATCACGGTGCTGTTAAAACCCCTCATAGCAAAAATAGATAGACTAACATCACTGGTTAACAACAAGGGGATCAGCCCGAAAACCCATCCCGTGCAGGAACGAGACCCGACAAAACCAAAGGACCCTACAACAACAAGCCTACCAAAAGATAAGGTCCCTTTAGTACACAATGGGGTTTCCAAACCCAACAACACCAACAACACCAGTGTCACGCAGTAAGGAGCTAAGGAAAAACAGAAGGTCGCCTCCACCCCACAAGCAGGTAAAAATAAAAATCAAACACCGATCGGCAACAATAAACCTCCACCCGGATTTTCACAAACGCTTGAAGAAAATAAGGCCTTAACCCCGAAGGCGGACCCTAAGACCTTCCGGACCCCCACCGCGACAACCACCAACGAAAAGAAAACCGCCACACGCTTCAGGACAATTAATCTTCCACCTGAGGCATTGCCATTTGTAGTTGTCCTTACAGGAGTGCCCCCTTTAAAGGAGGGCCAAAGGGAATCACAAATCGAATTAAAAAACAAATGTGCACAGTGGCTGCAAACACATAGGCCCCTGCCCCCAAACATCTATGGGGAAATCCTCTCAGTGAGAAGGGGCGAGTGGATCGGCAAAGGCACCAAGACCATCGCAGGGGACATCATCACGGTGAATTTTGGAGACATGGCAGCAGTCAACTTCATCTGCAACGCCTCCCCGAGTTACACCCGTTCACAAATTCACCCGGTCCATCTATCTTATTTCTACCCCCTTGCACCTCAAAGGCCGAGGCAGAATTTTGGCCATAATAGAACACCGCACTTGGGTTTCCAATATGGCCCACCCCAATGGCAAAGGTTAAACCCTGTATTCCCTACCTATGACTCCTCAATAATGCAGTACGCCCATTGGAACAGGTTCAGCACACTCGAAGGGGTGGACTGACAGAGAATGGACCGTTTCCCACCAAAGATCCAAAACAGGAATGAGCCAAGTCTTCCACCATTAGGGGCGGAAGAAGGAGCAGCCTATGGACAGATTGATGCTACGGGTCCAGTGCACACTACAGGAGGTAGGAGCACACCACCAAATAGCACCCAGGGCAAAAGAGAGGGGACAAATTCCGACAGAAGAATCGCCATCCCCCCCGGGCTGCAATCAAGCCGGGCCGCCGTACCTGCAAAGGACAAACAACCAAATCCTTTGCCAGGCGTAGGAAGAAGCACTCCCAAGGTCATGATTCATGATAACCTACTAATAGCTACCTGGAACATTGCAGGGCTAGCGACTAAGTTCGCATCTCAGGACTGGCTCAGCTACATAAGGAAATTTCACATTCTATGCCTCCAAGAGACCTGGGCCACCGAACTGCATGATTATAGCATGGAGGGCTATAAAAGCTTCTTTGTCCCTGCAAAAAAAGCTACCTCAGGGAGAGCGAGTGGGGGGCTCGCGATCTATGTCCACTTAGATATTAATGGCACCTGGTCCAATACCAAATGGCACTGATTATTCGTGTGCTGGATGGACCAGCGAATTTTAATCAATAAAGTATTCCAAACTTGAAGTTCCTTTTCATTGCAGTATTTTATTCATACTTCTGAAGATTTGTTCATAGAGATATTCAATGATTAATACTCGATGTTCAATTGCTTTTTGCAACAATTTATGTGTTCCCAACCATCCATTAATTCCAATGCATTTCGGCCTACTGGCCTTCGTCTGGGAAATCTCTGAAACAAGGAGTGGTATCTGTCACTACTTATACTTTAACAACAATATTTAAATCACTACATTTTTAACTGGCATCATTAATTTGGAGTTCATACATTGCTAATGCGACAATTAAACAACCCGTTTATAATTACACATTCGAATTTGTTATCCGTATTAAAACCATAAATGCACAGTTTTTATCGACTGGTAACTAAACCATGGTAACCTTGTGATTAGTCTCATAGTTAACAACTAACAACTACTGATGAGTATCTAGCCCTCAGTGATGTGCGTCTACCAAGAGCCTTGTGTTGTGTACCTAGACTCCAGTGACGTGTACCTAGAACCTACTGACGTGTATGTAGCCCCCAGTGATGTGTACCTAGCTCCCAGTGACGTGTACCTAGACCCTAGTGGCATGTACCTAGACCCCTAGTGACGTGTACCTAGCCCTAAAATTGTGCTTTTTTAAAACTCATTACCCCCCTTCACCACATGCCATCACTGATTGTTGGAGCCGCCTCCCCGCAACTCCTCGTAGGGGCACTTCCGGTCGGCCTGCACGAAGAGCGGTTAGCGCTCTAGTGTTCAACTTCCTCTGGGCTACTTAGCCCTCGCAGTACCCCGAGCGCGCCGCGATCGCATGCAGCCCCGCCGAAGACCCGCCAAAGAGCTGCCCGTCTGCGCCCGTCCGCGCTAAGGTAGCGCCAGGCACCAGCCATCCTGTTCTTTTCCTCTGCTATTAAGGCGGTAAGATGTGCTACTCTAAAGCTGAACTGTTGGGTCTTCAGCACCCCACTTGTTCTTGTGCTAGACGCAACCCAGCCCATATACTACATCCCCTACTACATCCCTCCCAACTCTGCTCCTTTACAAAAACTAAACCCAAACCCCCCCCAGGTCCACACTTTCAGGATAGGTTACCTAAATGTTAGATCTATGCATAAACATCACTCCGAAATCTATGACCTCTTAACTGACCACTCTCTTGATGCCCTGTTCATGACTGAGACGTGGCTCCTTGACGATATGGACTCGGTCTGCAATCTGGCGACTCCTACGGGATATACCATACACACGGTGAACAGGAGCACGAGAGGGGGGGGGGGGTTAGCGCTCATAATCAAATCTCATCTTGACTGCCAATTAATCAAAGTGGATATTAAGGGCAGCGAAAGCGCTCGCTTCTCGATCAAAGCTAACTCACAGTTCTGCGCTACTGGCCTTTTGATCTATAGACCCCCAGGCGCAGACGCCCCCTTTACTAATTCACTCTTACAGTATCTGGGCACTAACATTATCAAAACTGCTAACTTTACGATCATAGGTGATCTCAATTTACATCTTGACAGGGACACCGAGCCCAAAGTTGCTACCTTTCTAGCGGATCTTGCGGCCTTTCAACTTAATCAACTTGTAAGTGGCCCCACCCACAGCGCGGGACACCTTCTTGATCCCATCTTTTCCAACATCACAAGTGGATCCGCAGGCCCGCCTATCCCCATGACCTGGACAGATCACCATCTTGTAACACTGTCCATCTCCTGCAACTCGAGTCCTACAGCGGTGCCTACTCCACTAGTTCAGAAACGGCCATGGAGAAAACTTCGCCTCGAAGACTTACACAATCTCCTGGTATTAAATCCCCCTCCCCCAAGTGAAGACTTGGATGTAGGATATGACCAGTTTTGCCTCTGGATCTCCCAGGCACTTGACACCCTGATCCCTGCCAGATGGACCAAGGCCCGCACCCACACAGCTAGTCCCTGGTACAATTCTGAATTAGCAACTCTGAAAAAGGAATGCAAAAAGGCAGAGAGGTGCTGGAGGAAAAACTATGATGCCAACCTCAAACAGATTATGTCTTGCTCCAAAAAACCTACCACCGTAAGGTCTGCAGAACAAGAGCGGCATATTATGCCAGTGAAATCAGTAACAGCTCCAATACCTCGAAAGCTGTATTTAAAATTCTGAAAGACCTCACTGCAAAAAAAAAACGTCAATACTATTACCACTTCTCCTGACCTCTGCAATAACATGGCTAACTTTTTCACCAATAAGATCAAGAAAATCTATGACACCTTCCCAAAACGCCCACAGTCATTGGCCATTTTTGACCCTACCAGGCCCTCTCTCTCCTCCCTTCCTACACTTGAGCGAGAGAGTTTTCTAAAAATCTGCAGAAAGATTAAATCTGGCTCCCCGGCAGATCCCCTAAAACCAGATACCTTTTGTGAAGCCCACGAACTTATCACAGAACACATCCGAGACATCATCAATCTGTCTCTTTCCACCGCCAGAGTTCCTTCCAAATGGGTTAGGCCTGGGTTTCCCCCATCTTAAAAAAACCCACCTTAGACCCTTCACTTCCTGAGAACTTCAGGCCCATCTCCTTGCTTCCCTGTCCTGCCAAAATCATCGAGGCACATGTCAACAACATTCTGTCCGACTTCCTCCTTACCAACAACACCCTGGATGACTCCCAACACGGGTTTAGAGCTGGTCATAGCACAGAGACCGCCTTGCTCAGTGTTTCAGAGGATCTCCGCACCATTCTTGACACCGGCGGAACGGCAGCACTGGTCCTGTTGGAACTCAGTGCTGCCTTCGATACGGTGTCACACGAGGTCCTCTTGACGAGATTGGAGGAAATTGTAGTTACAGGGACAGCCTTGGGATGGTTTAGAGACTTCCTTTCCAACAGGTCTTTCAGAGTCTCCACCCCCCCTTACATCTCGAAGGAGCATAACATTGGACAGGGAGTGCCGCAGGGCTCTTCCCTGAGCCCCACCCTGTTCAATGTCTATGTCCGCCCTCTGGCGGAGGTGGCTAGAAGAAACGGACTTGCACTGGTGTCCTATGCAGATGATACCCAGTTGGAGGTGGCTCTTAATGACAACAGTGGTTTGGAGGCTCATCACTTCAAGCAGTCACTCACTGACATCACCAACTGGATGACGGCGAATTTCCTTCAATTAAACGCCGGGAAAACAGAGATTCTGCTCCTGGGGAAAAACACCTCGTCCTGGGGAGACAACTGGTGGCCTGATGTCTTAGGCCCACCTCCCAAGCCAAAGGAATGCATCAAAAATCTGGGAGTCTGGGTTGACTCTGCTCTAAAGTTCACTCACCACACTAAAAAAGTGGCTGCCACGTGCTTTGGCATTTTACGTAACATCAGGCCCATTCTGAAGTTCTTTGACTGCCGCACTCGCCAGCTAATTGTCCAGGCGACCATCCTTTCTAGACTGGACTATGCTAGCTCTCTCTTACTGGGGGCAAATCTCGCCGAAACCACCAGACTGCAGAGAGTCCAGAATGCGGCAGCCAGGGCCCTGGTAGGTCTCCCCCGCCATTCCTCGGTATCCGGAGTCTTGAAAAAATTGCACTGGCTCCCGGTGGGTAAAAGGATCCAGTTTAAGGCACTGTGTTTAGCCTTTAAAATCCTTAAAACCGCTTCTCCCCAAATGCTGTGCCCCCTCCTGTCAGAGTACATTCCTAGGAGATCGCTCCACTCAGAGGGACAACATCTTGTGATCATCCCTCGCACTAGACTGGCCAGAGTAGGCGGCCGTTCCTTTAGCTTCCTGGCTGCCAAGTTATGGAATAGTCTGCCCGAAGCTATCCGTGGTATACAGGACCTTTTAGCCTTCAGAAAGGCCGTCAAAACTCATCTCTTTCAATAACTTTTTTCACTTTCTGCGCCTCTAACTCTCTGCAATCTGTCTGCTCGCAGCGCCGGGACGCCCCTTGGCTGGGGTAGCCGCACGCTATACAAATTACCATAACATTAACATTAACATTAGTGACGTGCACTTAGACCGTAGAGGCATGTACCTAACGTCTATTGGCATGTACGTAGCGAATAGTGGCATCTACCTAGAGCCTAGTGTTGTGTACCTAGACCTCAGTGACTTGGACCTAGGCACCAGTGGCATGTACCTAGCTCCCACTGGTGTGTACTTATCCCCCAGTGCAGTGCATCTAGTCCATAGTTATGTGTACCTAGCGCCTAGTGATGTGTACCTTGAGCCTAGAGACATATACCTAGCCCTAGCGTCTCGTGATGTGCACCCAGCCCTAGTGATATGTACCTAGACCCTAGTGTTGTGTATCTAGACCGTAGTGACGTTTACCAAGACCGTAGAGACATATACATAGACCGTAGTGACCTGTACCTAGAGCATAGAGTAGATTCTAGTGGTGTGTATCTAGATCGTAATGATGAATATTGAGACTGTAGTGACGTGTACCTAGACCCTACTGACGTGTATCTAGCCCCTAGTGATGTGTACCTAGAACCTACTGACGTGTATCTAGCCTCTAGTGATGTGTACCTAGAACCTACTGACGTGTATCTAGCCCCTAGTGATGTGTACCTAGAACGTACTGACGTGTTTCTAGCCCCTAGTGAGGTGTACCTAGCCCCTAGTGAGGTGTACCTAGAACCTACTGACGTGTACCTAGCCCCTAGTGACATGCACCCAGAGCCTTCTGCCGTGTATCCAACCCTCAGTGAGGTGTGCCTAGCTCCCAGTGGTGTCTACCTAGAGCCTTGTGTTGTGTACCTAGACTCCAGTGATGTGTATCTAGCCCCCAGTGATGTGTACCATCCTAGACCCTAGTGGGGTGTACCTTGACCCTAGTGATGTGTACCTAGACCCTAGCAGTGTGTACCTTATCCCCAGTGGCGTGCACCTAGACCTACCGACGTGTACCCAGACCCTAACGGCATGCACATAGACCTAGTGATGTATAACCGGACCCTAGTGGCGTGCACCTAGACCCTAGTGACTTGTACCTAGCCCCTAGTGGCATGTACCTAGACCCTATTCATGTGTACCTAGTCTCTAGTGATGTTTACCTAGACCCTAGTGACGTGTACCTAGCCCTAGTGACATGTACCTAGCCCTAGTGACGTGCACCTCGACCCTAGTGACGTGTACCTAGCCCCTAGTGGCGTTACCTAGACCGTAGTGACGTGTACCTAGCCCGTAGTGGCGTGCACCTAGACCTACCGAAGTGTACCCAGACCCTAGTGGCGTGCACCTACACCTAGCGATGTGTACCCGGACCCTAGTGGCATGTACCTAGACCCTAGTGATGTGTACCTAGACCCTAGCAGTGTGTACCTTATCCCCAGTGGCGTGCACCTAGACCTACCGACGTGTACCCAGACCCTAACGGCATGCACATAGACCTAGTGATGTGTAACCGGACCCTAGTGGCGTGCACCTAGACCCTAGTGACTTGTACCTAGCCCCTAGTGGCATGTACCTAGACCCTATTCATGTGTACCTAGTCTCTAGTGATGTTTACCTAGACCCTAGTGACGTGTACCTAGCCCTAGTGACATGTACCTAGCCCTAGTGACGTGCACCTCGACCCTAGTGACGTGTACCTAGCCCCTAGTGGCGTTACCTAGACCGTAGTGACGTGTACCTAGCCCGTAGTGGCGTGCACCTAGACCTACCGAAGTGTACCCAGACCCTAGTGGCGTGCACCTACACCTAGCGATGTGTACCCGGACCCTAGTGGCATGTACCTAGACCCTAGTGACGTGTACCTAGCCCTAGTGACATGTACGTAGCCCCAGTGATGTGTACCTCTACCCTAGTGACGTGTACCTAGCCCCTAGTCATGTGCACCTCAACCCTAGTGACCTGTACCTAGCCCTTAGCCCTTAGTGGCGTGTACCTAGACACTAGTGATGTGTACCTAGACCCTCGTGGTGTGTACCCTATCCCTAGGGGTGTGCACCTAGACCCTATTGACGTGTACCTAGACCCTAGTGGCGTGTACCTAGCCCCTAGTGGCATGTACCTAGACCCTATTGATGTGTACCTAGTCTCTAGTAATGTTTACCTAGACCCTAGTGACGTGTACCTAGCCCTAGTGACATGTACCTAGCCCAAGTGACGCGCACCTCGACCCTTGTGACGTGTACCTAGCCCCTAGTGGTGTTACCTAGACCGTAGTGACATCTACCTAGCCCTACCGACGTGTACC
The DNA here is from genome assembly GCF_964263255.1 of Lissotriton vulgaris. Taxonomy (NCBI): domain Eukaryota; kingdom Metazoa; phylum Chordata; class Amphibia; order Caudata; family Salamandridae; genus Lissotriton; species Lissotriton vulgaris. The sequence continues at coordinate 66,085 of NW_028254054.1, forward strand.
CAGACCCTAGTGGCGTGCACCTAGACCTAGCGATGTGTACCCGGACCCTAGTGGCGTGCACCTAGACCCTAGTGACGTGTACCTAGCCCTAGTAACATGTACGTAGCCCTTGTGATGTGTACCTCTACCCTAGTGACGTTTACTTAGCCCCTAGTGACGTGCACCTCGACCCTAGTGACCTGTACCTAGCCCTTAGTGGCGTGTACATAGACATTAGTGATGTGTACCTAGACCGTCGTGGTGTGTGTCTTATCCCTAGGGGTGTGCACCTAGACCCTATTGAAGTGTACCTAGACCCTATTAACGTGTACCTAGACCCTAGTGACGTGTACCTAGACCCTAGTGGCATGTATCTGGATGCTAGAGACATGTACCTAGCCCCTAGTGAAGTGTACCTAGCCCCTAGTGATGTACTAAGAGCCTAGTGACGAGTACCTAGACTGCAGTGACGTCTACCTAGATTCTAGTGGCGTGTATCTAGATCATAATGATGAGTATCTAGACTGTAGTGACGTGTACCTAGACACTAGTGGTGTGTACCTAGACCCTAGTGATGTGTACCTAGTCCCAAGTGACCTGTACCTAGACCCTAATGACATGTACCTACTCCCTAGTGACGTTCACCTAGACCATAGTGATGTGTACATAGAGCCTAGTGACGTTCACCTAGCCCTAGTGACGTGCACCTAGACCATAGTGACATGTACCTAGCCCCTAGTGAAGTGTCCCTAGCCCCTAGTGATGTACATAGAGCCTAGTGACGAGTACCTAGACTGCAGTGACTGCAGTGACGTCTACCTAGATTCTAGTGGCGTGTATCTAGATCATAATGATGAGTACCTAGACTGTAGTGACGTGTACCTAGACACTAGGGGTGTGTACCTAGACCCTAGTGATGTGTACCTAGTCCCAAGTGACCTGTACCTAGACCCTAATGACATGTACCTACTCCCTAGTGATGTGTACCTAGCTCCCAGTGACGTGTACCTAGACACTAGTGGCTTGCACCAGACACTAGTGACGTGCTTGCTGGGGTATACGAGAGTATGAGAGGAGAAGGCTGAGGTATATTAACATATTGTAACACACATGTAAATGAAAACAACGCATGGTCTACAAATTAAACTCTTCAAGTGTTTAAGAAATGATCAGGCACCCTGGAACCCAGTGGAGACCCAAGGTGTGTGCGGTGGGAGGGGGAGGGGGGGGGGGGGGGGTACGGGTACTCACGCGGTACATGCGGCTGTGGGCGGGATTACCATGTGGGGTGTGATCCACCCGCTCCCAGGTCTACACCTTAAAGTGAGGGGTAACATGGGAATAATACAGGTTTTCTTACAATGCTCAGAATAGTGCCGTATATTACCGTACAAATGTTGGAAGGATTGGCAGGACATAGTTTGTGCTAAGAAAAAGAGCTGTACGTTTGCACAGGATGGACTGCTGCGCCAGGCACAGACTTCCAGATGATGCCCTACACAACACGTTCAGCACATCTGTGCTAACGTGCTTCAAAGTGCACTGGGGGGCCTCTCAGCACTCCGTGCTTGCACTAAGTGGGAACCCCTCATTACATAGTTTTGCTCTTTAAATGGCATTCTGGTTTCTCACAAGCCTGTGTCTCTGCTGAGCTAATGCGCTGCCCAGCACCCCAGTGACTGGGGTAAAACTGCAGGGCCACTGGAATCATGCGGCAAGAGAGGGTCAAATTATGCGGCAGGGCTTAGTAAAGGATGTAGCAAGAGATGCCAAATTATGCGGTATAATGCAGCACACTTCGTTATAGTATTACTTCATTATTCAGTCATTTTTAGGTCTCGCCTATTAATCCCGCAAGGGATATTAGGACGAGAGTATAGAGGCCAAAGGAAGGTCTGAAACCATCGCGGTTTCCTACAGTTCGTGTGGTGCACTCGTGCGGAAAGCGCGTCCACATCAAAGCCATCAGCCTCCCTCCCACAGGCATCGGTTGCATCCCGAGCGTGCACAGTGCGCGCTTGGCCTCACTTCTCCTCCCCCCTAATTACATCCCGCTTTCACTTTCACGGCCGTGAGGCCATGAGCTTCACTTCAAAGGGGCCACCAATGCTTGTTCCCCTTGCATTATTCTCATCATTCCCTTTTCTGTGCCACACTCTGGCTTAGTCTACCATGCACGGATATTTCCTTTTCTTCCATGTATCTGCACAAAGCTGGAATTTCACTAGCGATAAGTCGATTTTTTTTACACCATCTCTAGTTCTGAAGTGCGCATGTGTGCTTGCGTCTAGCCAGCAGCGCTTCAGGACATGCATGCTCTGTCCCTGCTTGTGTTGTGGTGATCTGACAAAGTGCAAGGAGATACAGCTGTTGGAATGCCGGCATCGTTCTGCTTGAAAGCATTTACCTACTTAATCATCTGCTTTGCCGCTAGAACATACAGCGTTAGTGGTGAAATTTATGTTATTCGAGTGCAATTAAACCTCGCTCTGTGGTTCTCGCCAAACAGCGTGACCAATGGGAGGAATCTGACAGCGTCTCCAAGAGGCTGTTAACTCACACTTGGCAGCCTCCGGACATGACACTGGGCCATGCCTTCTCAAGCATCATGAGCTGGCCACCCTCCAAGGAGAGCGGACCCAAGGATGGGATGAACTGCCCAATACATTCCTCATTCGGCCTCAAAATATAGAAGTGTTCGCTTTTTTACTGCCAGGAGGCCATTAAAATACTACACGAAATTTAAGGGCTGCTCTTGTTTCGTAAATACGCAGTGAAATTACAGCTTGTTTTTCTTGTGCATTCTTATTTGTGTTACAGTGCCCTAGAAACAGGCACTCTCTTCCAACACTGCCACTTACGTGTCAGACGACTCCAGCAGAGAAGGTGGCCCCTACTGTGAAATGTACGCGCTGTTTAATTTTTTTTGTTATCTTCAAAACTTTAGCCGTTAATTGTGATCCTATTTGTAAGCTGCTGTTTCACTCGCAATATGAACATTCCCACCCAAATGTTTGATGTTACCCATGCTAGTGTTGATAGCTTTTAGAGCAGCCTAATACATACGTGACGATTCCGACACAGGTCATCAAGCCGTCACTTTATCTAGCAGGCAGTGTGTAGGGTTGTCGCTGCCGTTTTCTATTAGTCACCATCGGATTTTTTATGTCTTCGAAGGTACAAAAAATAAATAAATCCCCTAAAGCCGGTATTTTCTCCATAGCCTGTACATACAGCAAACAGGTCCAGAAAGTATATTTAAATGGGTTTTACAGAGGTGCTAACGGTCCGGGGCTAATAAAGGAAACGAAGGCTGTAAAGTGATGCTATTAATAAATATATATGATTTTGTTCAAAGTCTCGCTCAGTATCAGACCCCTAATCCGACAACAAGTGGCCATTGGGAAGGTGGCAACCCTGGCAGTGTGGTATGTTTGAGGTTCAGGGGAGAGGTCTGAGTTTTCAGCAGTTAACAATGGAACTCATTTAAAAGGCTTCAAATGGTGTGGCCTGGAATGACTTCAAAAGGAGTGGCCTTCAGGTGAAGTACAGATTTCTACAGGTAGGCGCCATAGCCCACTGAGCTACCTTGCCATGAAGCAACACATCCTCCTGCCCCACTGGCTGGCCCGGGATCAAAACAGGCCTGCTGTGAAGGGGGCGAGGCACACATCCTGGACCCTCAGCTGAAGTGCCAGAGTCCCCCACTTCCTCTACCTCGGGGGGCGGGAGGCGCTCGCTGCCTGTGCAGGGTGGCAGCCGGAGATAATACTTTTTTTCTTTAAAATACGCGGGACTTGGACTGCCCCACCTTCGCCCTAATAACAAGCCTTCCGATGCCGCCTTGAGGTGGGATGGCTTTGCCCCCGCTTGCATTCTAAACTCTGCTCTCAGCCTTACAGATTGTCTGTGTTGACTTTGCTCCAGCCCCCCACCCCCTCCCCCGCCCCTGTTAGCTATGTTGCCGACCTCCTACGTCCTGCCTCCTCTCCCTTTTCTGTGCACGTAGTATTTCGTTTGAATTATTTTTAATAAATGTAACTTTCTTAATGGAAAACACAGGTCTCTCGCCACCCCACCTTCCCCCAGCCTGTTTTATTTATTAATAGATAACAGTTTAAACCAGGAACTGAGTCACTGCTCTAATAAGCACACCGCATAGTCATAAACTGCCAAGATGACATCAGACGGCAACGCCTCCTCCAGCCGAGAACTGAAGTGCTGGGAGTAGAATAATCATCCACTCTGCTGCTCTATCCCAATGTAACCTGCGCACTCTGAAGGGGTGCTCCTAAGGCGTCGGAGAGACACTTGTGCAACCTATGCAGAGCACACTGCTGGATACCCCTATGGCCACAGTCCAGGAGAAAGCAGAGGTTCTAAGTTTTTGCCCCTGGCATTGCTTTCCATGCTTATTCACTGCAGCTAAAGTGCGTGCTAAATTAAAAATAGAGAGTGTTGCTGATCCTCGCTTGTTTTTAATAGGTATCCCTTCTGAGCACAGATTTCAGGGCAGCAATAGTTTGGTATTCCAGCCTACAAACACCAGCAATAGCCTAGTTTCTTTAAATTATCCCTGCACTTGAAAAACATAACTGAAAAATATTGCCATTTACAATGTCAATAGCTTCACTCAGCACCACCACAGCACCACTCAGCACCACCAAGCACCACTCAGCACCACCACAGCGTCACTCAGCATCACCACAGCATCACTCAGCACCACCACAGCACCACTCAGCACCACCACTCAGCACCACCACTGCATCACTCAGCACCACCACAGCAACACTCAGCACCACCACAGCATCACTCAGCACCACCACAGTACCACTCAGCACCACCACAGCAACACTCAGCACCACCACAGCATCACTCAGCACCACCACAGCACCACTCAGCACCACCAAGCACCACTCAGCACCACCCCAGCATCACTCAGCACCACCACAGCATCACTCAGCACCACAACAGCACCACTCAGCACCACCACAGCACCACTCAGCACCACCACAGCACCACTCAGCACCACCACAGCATCACTCAACATCACCACAGCATCACTCAGCACCACCACAGCACCACTCAGCACCACCACAGTACCACTCATCACCACCACAGCATCACTCAGCACCACCACAGCACCACTCAGCACCACCACAGCACCACTCAGCACCACCACAGCATCACTCAGCACCACCACAGCACCTCTCAGCACCACCACAGCATCACTCAGCACCACCACAGCACCACTCAGCACCACCACAGTACCACTCAGCACCACCACAGCATCACTCAGTACCACCACAGCACCACTCAGCACCACCACAGCACCACTCAGCACCACCACAGCATCACTCAGCACCACCACAGCATCACTCAGCACCACCACAGCACCTCTCAGCACCACCACAGCATCACTCAGCACCACCACAGCATCACTCAGCACCACCACTGCATCACTACTCAGCACCACCACAGCATCACTCAGCACCACAACAGCATCACTGAGCACCACCACAGCACCACTCAGCACCACCACAGCATCACTCAGCACCACCACAGCATCACTCAGAGCAACCCCAGCATCACTCAGCACCACCACAGCATCACTCAGCACCACCACAGCATCATTCAGCGCCACCACAGCATCAATCTGTGCAACCATTCAACAACAACTGGTTCAAATATGTTCCCTCAATGTTTCAAGCGTTATTACAAATGTCACAAAAATATGTTAATATTTCACTTCTCTTCTTGGATTTTCGTTACAATAAAATACACTGAACATAATCTTCACAAAAGTTATTTTCAAAAGTTTAAGCTATTGCCATTATAAATTACAATAACTTTTATTTAAGTATTAATTATTTAAAAAAATTAAAAGCCATTGTTATTTGTAATATCAATACATCTAAGTCATGTAAATACAACACATGTTGCATTACAAATGCTTTAGGTGTCATATTTGCGAAAGTTAAAACTATTGGCATTGTAAATGACAAAGCTATTAAGGTAGCTATTTTCAAAACCAACAGATAAATAAAAAGATTGTCATTTACAAGACCAATAGCTCAAACTTTCCTAATGCGAGACCTATTGCATTGCAAATGCTTGTTGCAGTTGGTGACACTGTCTGGGCATTGGTTGTTCGTCATTAGTACGAGTTTAACATCCACACATAGCAATAACAACAGAAAGGAGACCCCTCGAGCTCTGCAGGGGGCTTCCCCTGCGCTGCATACTTAGTAACGTTTGAACCGCTTGAGCGAGAATCACATTTTTTTATGGTTTAAATCTGCAGTTTATGCGGCAGGTGAGAGATTATGTGGGAGATGCGGCAAAGCCGTAATGGTGCGAAAAAAGCAGAAACGCACAGCCGCATCATTCCAGTGGCCCTGGATAAGAGCCGGGGCCGTGTACAGCACACACTGTCCTTGGCGTGTGCCCGGCCATGGCTGCAGCCTGTCACATGCTCTGTACACATCACACAGTGTCCTTGGCGTGTGCCCGGCCATGGCTGCAGCCTGTCACATGCTCTGTTTGTGCACAGCACACACTGTCCTTGGCGTGTGCCCGGCCATGGCTGCGGCCTGTCACATGTTCTGATTGTGCACGTCACACACTGTCCTTGGCGTGTGCCCGGCCATGGCTGCGGCCTGTCACATGCTCTGATTGTGCACATCACACACTGTGTCCTTGGCGTGTGCCCGGCCATGGCTGCGGCCTGTCACATGTTCTGATTGTGCACGTCACACACTGTCCTTGGCGTGTGCCCGGCCATGGCTGCGGCCTGTCACATGCTCTGATTGTGCACATCACACACTGTCCTTGGCGTGTGCCCGGCCATGGCTGCAGCCTGTCACATGCTCTGTGCACATCACACACTGTCCTTGGCGTGTGCCCAGCCATGGCTGCAGCCTCCTGTCACATGCTCTGATTGTGCACATCAGACACAGTGTCCTTGGCGTGTGCCCGGCCATGGCTGCGGCCTGTCACACGCTCTTATTGTGCACATCACACACTGTCCTTGGCGTGTGCCCGGCCATGGCTGCGGCCTGTCACATGTTCTGATTGTGCATATCACACAGTGTCCTTGGCGTGTGCCTGGCCATGACTGCAGCCTGTCACATGCTCTGTGCACATCACATACTGTCCTTGGCGTGTGCCCGGCAATGGGTGCGGCCTGTCACATGCTCTGTGCACAGAGGCCTCTGCTTCATGTATGTTCTACCCACCACGCCCAGCTCATGGCGACAGAAGATCTTAAGCTCAGGAAGCGTGAAGCGCTTGTTAACAGGTGAGAAAAGAGAGCCCAGTGGGCCTCATATTATGAACCTCAAAACGAGAAAGTTGGGGTACCCTCGAAGGATGCGATGCTGTGCGTTGAGTAAAGCAGGGGGCTCTGTCCCCAGAGCCGGTGCAGCCTCCATCCTTGATAGAAACGGTGTGCGAGCGTGAAGTCGCCTCCTCTCCTGGCAATGAGCCAGCCCCAGGCTCGGTGCCAGGCCTCGGTGGCACCGCGTGCTGTGCCTGCGCCGCCGCCTTTGAGCACTTTTAAGAGTGCCTTTCATATGCTAATGCCAGGCAGGGTGCCCTCGGGCGAGAGAGGGGGCCAGGACAGAGAGGGGGTGCGTGCTGCGAGGGAGGGGCTGCAGCACTGAGCAGAGAGGGGGAATGCACCCCCTCGCGCCCTCCGATCTGCTTATTTATCTAAGGACCAGTTTTTTGTAGCGCACAGACTTCGTCCAGGAGTATATAGCGCTTTACCAGAGAACCAGAACTCAAATTAGGTTATCAAAAAACAAGAAAGCATCTGGCCTGAACGCCCCCCCCCCAAACGAGGCCTACAAGCATCTGGCCTGGACGCCCTCCCAAGCCGAGATATACAGCATCTGGCCTGGACGCCCCCTGAACGAGGTCTACAAGCATCTGGCCTGGACGCCCCCCAAACGAAGTCTACAAGCATCTGGCCTGGACGCCCTCCCACACGAGGTCTACAAGCATCTGGCCTGGACGCCCTCCCAAACGAGGTCTACAAGCATCTGGCCTGTACGCCCCCCCAAACGAGGTCTACAAGCATCTGGCCTGGACGCCCTCCCACACGAGGTCTACAAGCATCTGGCCTGGACGCCCTCCCAAACGAGGTCTACAAGCATCTGGTCTGGACGCCCTTCCACACGAGGTCTACAAGCATCTGGCCTGGACGCCCCCCCAAACGAGGTCTACAAGCATCTGGCCTGGACGCCTCCCAAACGAGGTCTACAAGCATCTGGCCTGGACGCCCTCCCACACGAGGTATACAAGCATCTGGCCTGGACGCCCCCCCAAACGAGGCCTACAAGCATCTGGCCTGGACGCCCCCCCAAACGAGGCCTACAAGTATCTGGCCTGGACGCCCTCCCACACGAGGTCTCAAGCATCTGGCCTGGACGCCCTCCCAAACGAGGTCTACAAGCATCTGGCATGGACGCCCTCCCACACGAGGTCTACAAGCATCTGGCCTGGGCGCCCTCCCAAACGAGGTCTACAAGCATCTGGCCTGGACGCCCTCCCAAACGAGGTCTACAAGCATCTGGCCTGGACGCCCTCCCAAACGAGGTCTACAAGCATCTGGCCTGGACGCCGCCCAAACGAGGTCTACAAGCATCTGGCCTGTACGCCCCCCCAAACGAGGTCTCAAGCATCTGGCCTGTATGCCCTCCCAAACGAGGTCTACAAGCATCTGGCCTGGACGCCCTCCCAAACGAGGTCTCAAGCATCTGGCCTGCACGCCCTCCCAAACGAGGCCTACAAGCATCTGGCCTGGACGCCCTCCCAAACGAGGTCTACAAGCATCTGGCCTGGACGCCCTCCCAAACGAGGTCTACAAGCATCTGGCCTGGACGCCCTCCCACACGAGGTCTACAAGCATCTGGCCTGGACACCCTCCCAAACGAGGTCTACAAGCATCTGGCCTGGACGCCCCCCCAAACGAGGTCTACAAGCATCTGGCCTGGACGCCCTCCCAACCGAGGTCTGCAAGCATCTGGCCTGGACGCCCTCCCACACAAGGTCTACAAGCATCTGGCCTGGACGACCTCCCAAACGAGGTCTCAAGCATCTGGCCTGGACGCCCTCCCATATGAGGTCTACAAGCATCTGGCCTGGACGCCCTCCCACACGAGGTCTACAAGCATCTGGCCTGGACGCCCTCCCAAACGAGGTCTACAAGCATCTGGCCTGGACGCCCTCCCAAACGAGGTCTGCAAGCATCTGGCCTGGACGCCCTCCCACACGAGGTCTACAAGCATTTGGCCTGTACGCCCCCCCAAACGAGGTCTACAAGCATCTGGCATGGACGCCCTCCCAAACGAGGTCTACAAGCATCTGGCCTGGACGCCCTCCCAAACGAGGTCTACAAGCATCTGGCCTGGACGCCCCCCCAAACGAGGTCTACAAGCATCTGGCCTGGACGCCCTCCCAAACGAGGTCTACAAACATCTGGCCTGGACGCCCCCCCAAACGAGGTCTACAAGCATCTGGCCTGGACGCCCTCCCAAGCCGAGGTATACAGCATCTGTTTCAGTCAAGCTATAATCCAACAGGGAAAACCCCCAGTTTATGGAGAGAGGCAACTATCGTCTTAATACCCAAAGCCGGGAAGGACCCCTGAGAGCAGACTCCTACCGTCCGATCTCCCTGCTAAATTCCGACTACAAAATCTTTATGGGTATATTGGCAGGGAGATTAGCCAAAGTGGCCCCCCGATTGGTCAACTCTGACCAAAAGGGATTTATTAATGGACGTTCTATACAGGAGCAAACGCAGCTTCTCATAGGTAGTATCTATCTTGCCACAGTAAGAGCAGAACCCTTGGCGGTAAACGCTTTAGATGCCGCCAAGGCGTTCGATAGGGTTTGCTGGTTTTATCTTCGGGAGGTACTAGAAGCAATGGGCTTTGGGCCTGTGTTTATTCACACACTAAGACAATGTTACCAGGGAGCCTCAGCAAAAATCCTGATTAACGGCTCACTCACTCCTAGCTTTGAGATACAGAGGGGAACCAGGCAAGGGTACCCCCTATCTCCCTTGTTGTTCGACTTATACATAGAGTCGTTGGCCCAGGCTATAAGGTTGGATGATCAAATTCTTCCATTTAAATCTCAGCGGTATTCGTCAAAAATAGCATTATTCGCAGATGATATTATTCTTTATACTAGCGACCCAGTAATAACCATTCCGAGGGTTGAGAACCTCTTGGGGGAGTTTGGCTTAATTTCTGGTTATCTGGCCAACTCCCCCAAGACGGAGGTAATGTGCTGGAATATCGAGCAGTGGAAGGGACAGGCCAGTACGGAATTTAAAGATCTAGGCATCACCATAGTTAGAGAATTGGACAAGATTGATCCTTTGAACTTGGAAAAAGTTACTAAAGAGTTAGACCTTCTGTTTGCTAGATGGAAGAATCTCCCCGTAACCATATTTGGGTAAGGTAAACATGGTCAAGATGACTATCCTCCCCAAGCTGACCTATATTTTTAATGCCGTCCTCCTGACATTCCCCCAGCAGGGTATTAAGAAAACACAGAGCAAGACCGGGAGTTTTGTATGGGGAGGCCAAGGAGTGAGACTGTCATGGAAGAAACTAAGGTGGCGGTTGGTTAAGGGTGGGCCAGCTCTTGCGGATATCAGCTGGTATTTGGTGGCATTCCAATTTAAATCCACACGGATGCTTCTGGCAAATCCAGCGGGTTCAGCGTGGGGAGCATTGCTTAGAGAGCTGATCAAGAACGAGGGGGCGAGAGCACAGAAGGGTTTCTTTATAAATTTGGGTCATTGAAATTTTTCAAAAAAGTACGTTTGAAGGTCCTAAAAAATGCACTAGAAACCTGGCTCAAAGTAAGGAACTGGTGTGGGATAGGCTACTATTCGGACCACGCCCCCGTCTGGGACTCCCCGGGGACCCCTCTCTGTCTTAAAGATGGGCTGGCTGCACCTATTAGGAGAGCTGGAGTCTCCCTTTGGTAAGACCTGGGGGATATGAATGGTATCCACCCGTGGGAGGCGTTAAGAGCTAGGAGAGGCCCTGGTATATCCAGGTTTAAGTTTTTGCTATTAAAATCCTGGTTCGAGGCGGAGAGCGGATGGTAAGGGGTGACTGGGACACAGAGCTTCTCTCCTTATCACCACAATTGTTGAAGAAAGAAGTTTCACTTTGGTACAGAAAACTGATATAAGCAGATGATCAGAATATTCCAACGCAGGCTTCTGTATGGAACCACCCTCCTTTTGAGTCCACCATAGGGGGTCTTTTAGAACCTTCTTTAAAGCTTCTTTATAAATTCACAAAATCAGCTACTTTAAAGAAGAAGCATTTCTTTGTCACCAATAAAATATACTATACACCAGCTAAAATTGCAAAATTTGCCCCCCCAGCCCCCGAGCCGAAATGTTACAGATGTTGTGAAGTAGTGTGGCTCACTGGTTAGAGGCGGCAGACCCGAGAGCAGAGGACGGCCCGGGACCAGGGTTCGATTCCCGGCGCGGCAGGTTTCTGGACCAGGGTCAGCGGACTCGATAATTCTCTCGCCTCGGTGCCCACTCTGATCAGCGATCACACTCGGCAACTCTGGGCATTAGCTTGCCTCATCTTCACTAACGGCCCCACCAGACCGCCGGGGATGCCTGGTCTCAACCTGGAGATACCCATTAAGGGACCATCTCTCAGGGAAGCCAGGAAGGGTTTCGCAGCGGTCGAAGCGCCTTGGGACCCTCCGGGTAAGTAGTGCGCTATATAAATGCCTATACATTTACATTTACATTTACATTACATTATGTTTGGCGCCCAAAGCCGACGACATCCGTGTCTTTTTTTAATGTCCGGCGCTGGGACTATTTTGGAAAGGGATTGGGGGTTTTCTTTGCAGGATTTTTTACTTGAATATAGTGGTAATGGCCCCTGCAGCATCCCACCAATCTCTGGAAACCCCTTACTAATCTGGGACAAGATCTAAGGTTGCTTTGGTAATCGGCAGCGCAGGTGCCCGGTCCAATGAGTGCACCTTAACCCCAGTGTCAGGAGGTGGTCGGGAGACCGAAGCAATTGCAGTTGGACGGGGGGAGCCCAGAGACACAACAACGGCTGTGACACCCTGCTATATGCTTATAGGTGAGATGAGGACAAAAATGAGAGAGACCCAGGCTGAGCTCCAATAACAACTACAGTAAAACAACCAATCAGCGACTGGGAATCAAAAGCGGCCTTCGGTTCATAGCGCAGAAACGAACTTTACCAAAGAACCCTCATAAGTGTTAGCTGTGGCCGAGCCTTGCCTCTGGGGGTCCTGGTGGGAGCCAAGGGTCAGCCCAGGGGGTCCCTCCTCCCAGGGGGTGGGGTGAAGTCCAGGGGAGGGAGGGGTCCAGCCACTGGCGGAGGGGCAGGATAGATTTCAAATGCTGTGACAACCTCCATATCCGGGTCCTCACAGAACACTGCTCAGCGCTTCGAAGCGCGTCCAGCCCTTCTCCGCCCACCATATTCCATCCCGGCCGGTCCCGTGAGTCCAGGCAAGGTGGGGGTGGGGCTGTACCTTACAGGGATGTCCTAGCTGCAAGTTTCATCGGCTTGCATGTGTCCACTCCTTCCGACGACTCTCGCTTGAACGCTGTGCTCCTAAGGAGGAACGTTATGAGCGCCCTCGTTTGTGGAGGGCTGCTCGGGGTTTCATCCTCCCCTTCCTGAGTGATTTCAATCTCCGCTGGGGTGAAGATAACACGCGGTTCATGGGCCCTCTTCTTTTCTCCATGATCCAGCCCTGTTAGAAACCTACTCACTGCGCCAGTTCTATCCTGAACCCCCTCATTTCGAAGGGCCCCTTTCTGACGTTCAGGGGTCTGCTCCGAGCACCGACATCTTTCTCTCACACCGTCCTTTGTCCACCAGAAAAGGCCAGGCCAGTGTTCGAGAGAAAACGCCTGCTTCTGTGAACCCCAAAGATTGACGCCCAAAGCCCGGGGGAGGAGAGGGAGGGGGGGTTCCGGCCCCGGCTCCCAGTGGGACATTAATGTTTCAGCAGTGGTGGCAATGAATGGATGGGGAGCCCGGGTGGGCTTCCAGCCGCGGCTCCCAGTGGGCATTAGTGCCTCAGCAGTGGGTGGCAATGAATGGATGGGGAGCCGGGAGGATGACCGTGCTGCGCCGAAAGCAACAGGAGACGTTCTAAGCCATCTCTTCCTGGTACTCGAAGGAACTCTATGGTTAACACTCATGTCTCCTTGGGGCTCCTTTGGTGAGAGCGGGGGTTGAATGTGGACAGCGGGGAGGCTCTGTGTCTTGTCTTCTCCTGTCAGATTCCTTCTGACAGTGGTGGGTTTTTGGATACCGAGGCAGTTGCCTCATTACTCCATATTCATTTAGAATTTTTTAGTCGCTGTTTAGGTTGCCTTATTGATGTGTGACCCTTTGTCACAGTTGAGGTTGTATCACATGGTCAGCTCAGTGATGGGCCGCGGGTAGCAGTCAGTTGGGTTTGCAAAATTGTCAGCATGCAGCGGGGAGGCCAGCTTGGGGACAGAGTTTATGGACAGGAGAGGCAGGGAGAGGAGGAGCTCAGGAGAGGAGGGTGGGCGGGGCTTTGGAGGAGGCTTGGACTGAGTTATCACAGAAGTGAGTTCAGGGGTCTAGTTAGCAGTAAGGTCTGTGAGGAGTTACATCTTAGAGCAGACACTTAGGTGTTCAGAGAGACACCATTGTGTGGAGGGCCGTGGAGAGAATAGGGTGTGAGAGAAGGGAGGGAGGGTGGAGCTGTCGTATCTAAACCTAGGTGGAGGGGATCAAAATGAGTGACCTCGTCAGGATGAGTTGAGACTGGGTGGAGTGGAAAAGGAAGACACGAAGTGGATGAGTTGAGATTGGATGGAGTGGAGAAGGAAAGGAGGTGGATGAGTTGAGACTGGGTGGAGTGGAAAAGGAAGACCCGAGGTGGATGAGTTGAGATTGGATGGAGTGGAGAAGGAAAGGAGGTGGATGAGTTGAGATTGGGTGGAGTTAAAAAGGAAGACCGAGGTGGATGATTTGAGATTGGTTAGAGTGGAAAAGGAAGACAGGAGGTGGATGAGTTGAGATTGGGTGGAGTGGGAAAGGAGGATGGGAGGTGGATGAGTTGAGAATGGGTGGAGTGGAGAAGGAGGATGGGAGGTGGATGAGTTGAGATTGGATGGAGTGGAGAAGTAGGATGGGAGGTGGGTGAGTTGAGATTGGGTGGAGTGGAGAAGGAGGATGGGAGGTGGGTGAGTTGAGATTGGGTGGAGTGGAGAAGTAGGATGGGAGGTGGCTGCATTGAGAGTGGGTGGAGTGGAGACGTAGGTTGGGTTGTTGCTGCATTGATATTAGGAAGGACGTGAACAGATTGGAGGAAGATGTGAGTGTGTGTTTGCAAGAGAGATCTTGGGTGGGTGGTTGATGGATAGAGATTGTGGATGAGTTGAGCCTGCGAGGAATGAGGAAGGAGGATGGGAGGTGGATGGGTTGAGATTGGGTGGAGTGGGAAAGGAGGATGGGAGGTGGGTGAGTTGAGATTGGATGGAGTGGAGAAGTAGGATGGGAGGTGGGTGAGTTGAGATTGGGTGGAGTGGAGAAGGAGGATGGGAGGTGGGTGAGTTGAGATTGGGTGGAGTGGAGAAGGAGGATGGGAGGTGGGTGAGTTGAGATTGGGTGGAGTGGAGAAGGAAGATGGGAGGTGGTTGAGTTGAGATTGGGTGGCGTGGAGAAGTAGGATGGGAGGTGGGTGAGTTGAGATTGGGTGGAGTGGAGAAGGAGGATGGGAGGTGGATGAGTTGACATTGGGTGGAGTGGAGAAGGAGGATGGGAGGTGGGTGAGTTGAGATTGGGTGGAGTGGGGAAGGAGGTTAGGTGGTTGCTGCATTGATATTAGAAAGGAAGTGAACAGATTTGTGTCAGATGCGAGCGGGGTTTACAAGAGGTGTTGGTTGGTGGTTGATGGATATAAAATGTGGACGAGTTGAGCCTGCGAGGAGTGAGGAAGGAGGATGGGAGGTGGATGAGTAGAGACCGAGTGGAGTGGAGAAGAAGGATGGGAGGTGGATGAGTTGAGAATGGGTGGAGTGGAGAAGGAGGATGGGAGGTGGATGAGTTGAG
Organism: Lissotriton vulgaris; assembly: GCF_964263255.1. Taxonomy (NCBI): domain Eukaryota; kingdom Metazoa; phylum Chordata; class Amphibia; order Caudata; family Salamandridae; genus Lissotriton; species Lissotriton vulgaris. The sequence continues at coordinate 81,203 of NW_028254054.1, forward strand.
ATTGGATGGAGTGGAGAAGTAGGATGGGAGGTGGGTGAGTTGAGATTGGGTGGAGTGGAGAAGGAGGATGGGAGGTGGGTGAGTTGAGATTGGGTGGAGTGGAGAAGTAGGATGGGAGGTGGGTGAGTTGAGATTGGGTGGAGTGGAGAAGGAGGATGGGAGGTGGGTGAGTTGAGATTGGGTGGAGTGGGGAAGGAGGATGGGAGGTGGGTGAGTTGAGATTGGGTGGAGTGGAGAAGGAGGATGGGAGGTGGGTGAGTTGAGATTGGGTGGAGTGGAGAAGGAGGATGGGAGGTGGGTGAGTTGAGATTGGGTGGAGTGGAGAAGGAGGATGGGAGGTGGGTGAGTTGAGATTGGGTGGAGTGGAGAAGGAGGATGGGAGGTGGGTGAGTTGAGATTGGGTGGAGTGGAGAAGGAGGATGGGAGGTGGGTGAGTTGAGATTGGGTGGAGTGGAGAAGGAGGATGGGAGGTGGGTGAGTTGAGATTGGGTGGAGTGGAGAAGGAGGATGGGGGATGGATGAGTTGAGATTGGGTGGAGTGGGGAAGGAGGATGGGAGGTGGATGAGTTGAGATTGGGTGGAGTGGGGAAGGAGGATGGGAGGTGGGTGAGTTGAGATTGGGTGGAGTGGAGAAGGAGGATGGGGGATGGATGAGTTGAGATTGGGTGGAGTGGAGAAGGAGGATGGGAGGTGGGTGAGTTGAGATTGGGTGGAGTGGAGAAGGAGGATGGGGGATGGATGAGTTGAGATTGGGTGGAGTGGGGAAGGAGGATGGGAGGTGGGTGAGTTGAGATTGGGTGGTGTGGAGAAGTAGGATGGGAGGTGGGTGAGTTGAGATTGGATGGAGTGGAGAAGGAGGATGGGGGATGGATGAGTTGAGATTGGGTGGAGTGGGGAAGGAGGATGGGAGGTGGATGAGTGTAGACTGGGTGGAGTGGGGAAGGAGGATGGGAGGTGGGTGAGTTGAGATTGGGTGGAGTGGAGAAGGAGGATGGGAGGTGGGTGAGTTGAGATTGGGTGGAGTGGGGAAGGAGGATGGGAGGTGGATGAGTGTAGACTGGGTGGAGTGGGGAAGGAGGATGGGAGGTGGGTGAGTTGAGATTGGGTGGAGTGGAGAAGGAGGATGGGAGGTGGGTGAGTTGAGATTGGGTGGAGTGGGGAAGGTGGATGGGAGGTGGGTGAGTTGAGATTGGGCAGATTGGAGAAGGACAAGAGGTGGATGGGTTGAGATTGGATGGAGTGGAGAAGGAGGATGGGAGGTGGGTGAGTTGAGATTGGGTGGAGTGGAGAAGGAGGATGGGAGGTGGGTGAGTTGAGATTGGGTGGAGTGGGGAAGGAGGATGGGAGGTGGGTGAGTTGAGATTGGGTGGAGTGGGGAAGGAGGATGGGAGGTGGGTGAGTTGAGATTGGGTGGAGTGGAGAAGGAGGATGGGAGGTGGGTGAGTTGAGATTGGGTGGAGTGGGGAAGGAGGATGGGAGGTGGGTGAGTTGAGATTGGGTGGAGTGGGGAAGGAGGATGGGAGGTGGGTGAGTTGAGATTGGGTGGAGTGGGGAAGGTGGATGGGAGGTGGATGAGTAGAGACTGGGTGGAGTGCAGAAGCAGGTTAGGTGGTTGCTGCATTGATATTAGAAAGGAAGTGAACAGATTTGTGTCAGATGCGAGCGGGGTTTACAAGAGGTGTTGGTTGGTGGTTGATGGATATAAAATGTGGACGAGATGAGCTTGCGAGGAGTGAGGAAGGAGGATGGGAGGTGCATGAGTTGAGAATGGGTGGAGTGGAGAAGGACAAAAGGTGGATGATTTGAGAATGGGTGGAGTGGAGAAGGACAAAAGGTGGATGATTTGAGACTCGGTGGAGTGGAGAAGGAGGATGGGAGGTGGATGATTTGAGAATGGGTGGAGTGGAGAAGGACAAAAGGTGGATGATTTGAGACTGGGTGGAGCGGGGAAGGAGGAATGGAGGTGGCTGCATTGAGATTGGGTGGAGTGGAGAAGGAGGATGGGAGGTGGGTGAGTTGAGATTGGGTGGAGTGGAGAAGGAGGATGGGAGGTGGGTGAGTTGAGATTGGGTGGAGTGGAGAAGGAGGATGGGAGGTGGTTGAGTTGAGATTGGGTGGAGTGGAGAAGGAGGATGGGAGGTGGATGAGTTGAGATTGGGTGGAGTGGAGAAGGAAGATGGGAGGTGGTTGAGTTGAGATTGGGTGGAGTGGAGAAGGAGGATGGGAGGTGGATGAGTTGAGATTGGGTGGAGTGGAAAAGGAAGATGGGAGGTGGTTGAGTTGAGATTGGGTGGAGTGGAGAAGGAGGATGGGAGGTGGATGAGTTGACATTGGGTGGAGTGGAGAAGGAGGATGGGAGGTGGGTGAGTTGAGATTGGGTGGAGTGGGGAAGGAGGTTAGGTGGTTGCTGCATTGATATTAGAAAGGAAGTGAACAGATTTGTGTCAGATGCGAGCGGGGTTTACAAGAGGTGTTGGTTGGTGGTTGATGGATATAAAATGTGGACGAGTTGAGCCTGCGAGGAGTGAGGAAGGAGGATGGGAGGTGGATGAGTAGAGACCGAGTGGAGTGGAGAAGAAGGATGGGAGGTGGATGAGTTGAGAATGGGTGGAGTGGAGAAGGACAAAAGGTGGATGATTTGAGACTGGGTGGAGCGGGGAAGGAGGAATGGAGGTGGCTGCATTGAGATTGGGTGGAGTGGAGATGCAGGTTGGGTGGTTGCTGCATTGATATTAGGAAGGACGAGAACAGACAGGAGTAAGATGTGAGCGGGGTTTATAAGAGATGTTAGGTGGGTGGGTGATGTATAGAGAGTTTGAAACTTGGGAGGTTGGCTGGGCAGCAAAGCCTTGGCAAACAAGGACTAGGGCCAGTGAGGGGGGGGGTGTAGAGGGACAGGGGTCCGATGCTGACTGCTGAGGTGTAGAAGGAAAGTAGGATCGTGAAACAGTTGTAGGGTGGCTGTTCCTCGGCTGCTAGTGGGGAGCTAAGCAGAGAAGATGTTGGGGACTCGAGTGGAAATATTGGAGTGTGACCCGTAAGCAGGTTGAGTCGGGGCTGCGACAGTCACTGGATTCGTGTAAGGATACTCAGGTAGGTGAGCGGGGGTAGGAGGAAGAGGGCATACTGAAGGTGGTTGATAACCACTTGGAGTCAGGTCAGCACTGGGTAGGGTGGGGGCCGGTAGCCCGAGGTTGGCAGCAGGGAGTCAGTATCCAGGTTGACACTCGAGGAGGTGATCTACCAGGGCCAGATCTAAATCGATTTATTGGAAGATGATCCTTCAGCTTTTGAATATGTAAATAGATTGTGACGAGGATGAAACTGTATGCTCTCACCCATAGGGGAGGTCAGTAGCAGAGGGAATATCTGGGGTTAGTGTAGGTAGTTACACCCATGACCTATGCTGTGAGTTAAAAATAGAAGAGGAAATTCGAGTGATCCTTTCCAAGCACGCGGACAGTCGTCAGAACTAGGGTGACCAACTGGCATGGGTGCAAATTCAGGAAGGTGAGTGTAAAAATTCAGGACAAAGGGTCAATATTCAGGACAAAACTTTGTGACAAATGTAAGTTTTACAGACCTATCAAAGGAGGTTGTGTGATATTATGTAAGTAAGTAAATAGACAACCACTTAAGTGCAAGTCAAAATAAGTTTGTATTAGGTTGAGACAATTGTGCACTTCACAGTTTTTCAGTATGCGCGCAGCTTTAAGCAACTGTGCAGGTCTTTTTGTAGTATTTCACATGCTAATAATATATTATATGGTTACTGATGAATTGCTGAATGGACACGGACATTCAACAATTCATAAGTATTTTGCTACGCAGTTGTATTGGGGTTCCGGTCCCAGGATGCTTGCTTCGGTTAGGGAAGACATGGCTTGGCAGTTCGGGCTGGACTGTTCCCATGAGGCACAGGTCAGACTGATTTGCATATGGCCATGTCTGAACTGGGGTGACAGAGTGGGCTAAAGAATGAGGATGGATTAAACCCAGATCAGTGGACTGGGGGTGAGTGCTTGCAATGTTCAACACTCCGTCCATCATCCCCTTTGGTTTTGCTTTCTTCGCCCTAAGTTGGCAGAGTATGCCCTGACGTGGGTCCCTTGCTCGCGTTGCCACTGGATTCAAGCTAGCCTGGCTGATGACGGCTGATTAGCCAGAACCCAGTCCTAGGATGCTGGTTTCCAGTCCAGGGAAGACATGGCTTGGCAGTTTGGGATGGACTGTTCCCATGAGGCACAGGGTCATACTGATTTGCATATGGCCATGTCTGAACTGGGGTGGTAGAGTGAGCTAAAGAAAGATGATGGATTAAACCTAGATCAGTTGACTGGGGCTGAGTGCTTGCAATGTTAATCTCTCCGTCCATCATCCCCTTTGGTTTCGTATTGGGGTCCAGACACGGAATCTCCATGACTCAAAAAAACAAGCAAGCGTGCTCCTCGCACGGCAGCAGGGAGAGAAGAGGGGGCCTACGCCGGTTTCCCTTGCGGGAGCAAGCAGGAACCATCTAAATGATCTAGTGGTCCCCCGCACCAAAACAGTCTCTTGGGGGGAACGAAGGTTCTTGGTTTCGGCCCCAAAACTATGGAATACCTTACCCCAGTCAATAAAAACTAGCCATTCACTTTGGTCATTCCGCAAGCAGTTAAAGACCTGGCTGTTCAACCAGTAACTTCAGAGCTTCCCCTCCCAGCTGGTGAACCTATTGGCAGAGATCTCAGCGCCGAGACGCCCAGGGGCATTTGTTCGCGCTCAATAATTGTCATTAATAAATGAATAATAAATAAATAAATCTGTCAAAGCTCGTTCCCACAAGGGAATCACCAAACGTGCAAGCGTTGCCATTGAAGGCAATGCAACGTGTGCACGTTTTTGGCTGAAAAAGCGCATCGAATGCTCAAGATCTCCTTCCTATGCAGCGCATGCGTGCTGCGTAGGTGAGACCTAAACATGAACCGATCTTGTGCAATGTGGTGCACATGTTAAGCACTTTAATGTCCTTAGGTTGTACGCACGCTATATAAAACCATCACAAATAAAAAAATAGTATGTTATGTGCGCAGCTTTTTGTCAAACTTTTTCACACTTCTTTCAATTTTCTGTTGATGCTTTTATTTGTATTTCTTTTTATGCCTTTGCAATATAGTACTCAGGAACATGAGTTTTACAACGGGGATACTAAAACAAGTATTAAAATGGCCTTCCAGCGCTTTGAAGTATAGTGAAGACGAAATTTCATTATCTGAAAAACACAAATGAAACAACAGATCTGTATGCTTTACTCCCTCGAATGGAAACGTGATATATTAATTTTAAATAGCGGGTGTTCAACTTGTGCCTCTCGCGCACCTGATTACAAAGCTGACATTGTCCCATGCTCTTGGAAAAGTAGTCTGGATGTCGCTGGAGCAATGCTGGTAGCACCAGCCAGGCTGGAGTGGTTTGTGTGTTCCTATGTGCATCCCCTCCTGGTCCTTTTATTACCTAGTGCCCTTTGCATTTAGAATGAGAGTGGGAGTGAGGGGCTGCTGTTATGCTAAGAGAAGGAATGCAAGGCGGCCCCAGCAGGGAGCTGAGTCCTCTCACAAGGGAACAGCTCTGCTCCCTGCCAGTCCCAAAATTAAGGACAAAAGGCGTCCGTAAAAGGGATCCTCACGGACAACGAACGTGAGGTCCAATTTACGGACGGTCTGTGAAATTTACGGACGGTTGGTCACCCTAGTCAAAACCAGGGTTAATGGGGCGTGGCTAGGGTGAGTAGGAAGATGGCCGCTTAACCCAGCATCTCTGTCCATGTATCAACCATGTGTCAGAAGTCTGCAGCAAACACACAACCAAACAGGCAACTAAAACAGTTTTGAGCGTCGGACAACCAGAGCTCCTGTTATTTATAATCATTTCTTGAGGAACCGCCCAATAAGGGATCTCTTCATAGGAAAGCGTAACCATGTTAAAAGTGGCAGCCCGCGGACCCTGCTTAGCACAACCCACTGGTAAAGGAAGCAACAGGCATCTACAATGCGGAGCATGGAAGCTTCTCACCCAATGGTCAGCACATCTCACCCTCATCTCCTGAGCTTTGCTGTTGCTTGTGTGTGTGACCAGCCTGGCAACCACAAAAGGTCTGATTGTGCGTTGACTGCCAATCGCAAGATGGCGCCCAACAACCATCACATGGCCGGCAGCAAGCTGCCCTATGACGATCCCTCCCCAAAACAAAGCTAATCTGACCAACTTCAGCTTCCTGACTGCGAAGCTCAGACATTCACACTTTCCCTCAGCCCTGAATGTAGACTTTCTGGGGCGCTGATCTATTGCCCCCTGGATACCCTGGGAAGGGGTGAACTTCTCTACCTGACTCATTGGCCCCTCACATTTTGTGTGCTGCTAATTTTACTATACTTAGGGACTTTAATCTCCATCTTGAGGACTTGGATTGTAACCGTAATATGTCCTTTATCGAGGATTTGGGTGTTCCTAATTTGACACTCTTAAGTTCATCGCCTACTCATGTTGCAGGGCATCTTTTGGACCCTATTGTTTCTAGCTTCAAGGATTGGTCGATAGGCCCCCGCTTCAGCTCTGGTGGTCAGACCACTTTGTGGCGCCGTTTAAGACCAGGGTTCCTTCTCATTGTCCCACAGCGCTGCTATACCCGCCAGTGGGACTTCGATGGCACCATATTGTGTGTTTGTCGATCCTACCCATTGTGAAGTCTTGTCATCTTCTCTACCCAATAACGGGGTTCGAATGTGTGAGGGGGTGTGTTCCAACCCCCACACCTTCAGGGGAACTACATCCGGGTTAGCTTTAGCGGATGCGCTCTCTGGCCCCCCAATTGTTAGGGGGTGAAAGTCAGAAGCGGTCCACCACAACAAGAAAAACCAAGCTTGCGACCCCCCTTCTCCTGTGCACACAGGGCGTCTCGGGTGCGCAGGTTCCACTGCCCCTGCGAGCTTGAGCCCGAGCCCAGTCCCAGAGTCATTTCCCACACACTCACGCGGCACCCACCACCACACTAACTTCACAAAATGCAGGGGAATAAGCGCATGTCTCAGACATGCACAGTTCATGCCTGACTACTACAGAGGAGAAGTGGAGAACTAGAGGGCTAACCTTTAAGGAGCCATTTCAGGTAGGTGAACTCCGCCACACGGCGTAGGCAGAGTTATTGCCAAACTCCGCGCTCCGTGCTCCATCATCAGGAGCTCAGAATGCCGCTTATCACAAGACAGGCTGAAACGGGGAATGCGAACATTACTCCAAGATCAATGGGTTTCTCCTACACGATCGCTCTGCACAAGACGCATAGGGTTGAAGCAGAAGATGCCATCAAGGCCAACCGCTGAATGGAATAAGATCTTCCTTGTGAAGTTAACACATTTCACCCTATGCATGAAAAGCACAGGGATTTACAACTGTCCTGAGCAGGCTTTCCTGAAAGTTCTCATCGCCTCCAGTCTGCACTTGTACCAAAGTCGCAGAACCTAGACATCCCAGAAGACTACACAAGTCTTCAGCAAGTCACTCACCAGATAATCTGGCACTGAGAAGTCACACAATACCCTAGCGTGGCCGTCAACAACCTGAGATCCGGGGCGTGAGTCGATCTTTGAGAACGTCCACTCACTTTGGATTCACTAATGTCGTCTGCACTCTGCCTGGAGCACTGAGGGGCTGATTTAGATCTTGGCGGACGGGTCACTCCATCAGACCAGCCACGGATATCCTGTCTGCCGAACAATAAATGGATGGATATGTGATAGTGATCGATATGATCGTAAGGTGCTCATAGCATATGACGTGCCACAGGCTGTTCCCGTACGGGATGGATTGTTATAGTGATTGTCTGAAGGGGCATCGCACGAGGAGGTCTGTGGTCTGAAGGGACATCACATGGGGTCTGTGCTGGAAGTGTGTGGTCTGAAGGAGCATCACACAGGGGTCTGTGCTGGAGGTCTGTGGTTTGAAGGGGCATCACACGAGGGGGTCTGTGCGGGCGTCACATAAGACCGGTGGTCAGAGAAAGTGCTGCAGTGAGTGCATTAACAGGCGATCAGGCAGGGGTTTGGACAGGGCTGCACAGGGGGTGGAGAGTGCTGCACAGGGGGTGGAGAGTGCTGCACAGGGGGTGGAGAGTGCTGCAGATGAGTGTGCAGAGTGCTGCATGCAGGGGTGTTAAGAGAGCTGCTGAGGGGTGTGGAGAGAGATGCAGACATGGTGTGGGGAGTCTGCTGCAGGCAGAGTGTGCAGAGAGATGTAGGCATGGTGTGGGGAGTCTGCTGCAGGCAGAGTGTGCAGAGAGATGTAGGCATGGTGAGGAGAGAGTGCTTCAGACAGGGCCTGGAGAGAGATGTAGGCATGATGTGGGGAGTACTCCAGCAGGAAGTGCTGTGGAAACTCAAGTGTTGCCGGACGGACCCTGCAAAGTGGTACAGCTGCCTCAGACATGATGGAGAGAAGTGTAACATCAGGCCAAAGGTGGGGGCTTTCCAAACCTAAAGACAAACGCACATCCAGGGAAAACCCTGATCCCAATTGATCCCACAGATAGTTGCACCACAAACAGGTCAGAGGAAATTGGCCCCAATAAAACCTTTGGCCACAGGCTTGCATTCCCCAAAATACAACAAAGCTAGATACGACATGTAGATAGAAACACTCAACCAATCAGGAAACGACAGACAAAGCACACATAGTGATCACGCACTTCATATACCGGACATCTGGACACATACACACTGATGCACAATAGCTATCCCGAGGTCGAGAGCCATCTGTGTTCTTATCAGACTCCAGACCTCCGTGCTGTGTCCCTGATCAGATCTGGGGGACCCCATCCTCAGTGGTTATTCAGTAGCAGCACCTCCTGAACTGATCTCTCAGGCTCCAGACCTCAGGGGCTGTGTCCCCGGTACAGATCTGTGGGTCGCCAGACCTCACCACTTGGCGTATAGACAGTGAACGTGAGCCGCTTACCTCCATTCTTGCCGACGGGACGGAAGCACTGCCAGAAGGCACGCACGAAGGACGAGCGGTTGTGCGGCGTGGCATGTACAAATCCATACTCTCGAAACAGGATGTGAGTGCCCAGCCGCACACTCCGAAAGCTGCAGAGACAAAAGGGAAAGATGGAGTCAGAAACAGCACCCAGCAGGAGCTCCCACTGTAGCAACTAAAGTTATAAAGGGAAAAAAATCAGGGAGACTGTGTTTTCCTCGTTGACTTTTATTGAAGCAGAAACAATATCAGGAGTAATTTTTTGATTAAAAAATCAGGAGGCTGCTGCCTGAATCGAGTTTGTTGGCGTTTATGGTGAAGAGGAGGCTATGAAACTAGTCTTCCAGCTGTGAGTGTAGAAGTGAGCAACTTGAGACCTGGAAACCCTGTCTTGGTCATGGTGTGTGAGTAGAAAGGGTATGTGTGCCTGGATGGCTGTGGGATGACTCTCTCAGTAGTGTCTGTGCATAGTGTGGCTTATTTGCAAGCCCTGTGTGCCGCCGGAATGCCACTTTTTCTGATGTTCTGAAGAACTGGGATGTCAAATACCCAGCGGCGCCAGGGACACGCCCAAAGTCCTCTGGGTTCCCTTGCCTTGGTATACAGAGACACGGAATACTTCTAGGTGGCGTCAGAGATCAAATTTATTAGCTGCAGCTAGTAGCAGAAATCCCAGCAATACAACACGGTGTACAACTCAAGAAACTGCTGAATTTTACTAAGGCGAGACATCCCTATTTATACATAAAAAGGTACATTTAAAATGCACGCCCCTGCACCAAAATTCAACCAATAGAAAATACATGACATCACACAGCATCATACAGTAAAGCTCATTTTACAGTGTCCCAACCCACAAGTTAATATTTAGGCATATCTAAATAATAATCTGGAAGACCCGGACAAACCCTTAATTGAAAGCGTAACCCATGAAATGAAGAAACAGTAAAGAAAAGTAGTTTCAGATAATGTGCAAGATAACAGAAACGTAAAGAAACTTAAAAGTTAACAAATGTCTTGAATGGTGATTGGGAAAGTGGATAACGATCTTGCAGGGAAATTGGCTCGGCAGGGTCACTTCCAAGTGAAAGGCCAGCTTCTGAAATTAACTCCAGCACACGAAGAAAACCTTAGGTAATGTATACATGACCCACAAAAGGTCAGACTGCTTTGCTCGCAGAGTAACTTCTGAGGCCTACGTAAAAGGCAACACCAGATGGCAGTCACGACGCATGGCAAAAACCCATGTTTAGAAAAGAAAGTCGTAAGGAAAGAAACAATTTAGATATTGTTTAGGATAAGATATGTGCAAGGAAACTAAAGGTTAACGAGGTCCTGAACAGTGATTGAAAAACTCAGACAACGATCAGCTAGTGAAACTGGTTATGCAAAAGGTCAGTTTCAGGTGAAAAGGGTCACTCTCTCTGCAGTTCATTCAGAGTCAGAAAAACCCAAGTTAATATATGCACGAACTCAGAAGGCCAGGCCACTTGTTCGTTGGACCTACTTCACAGTCCTACGTGAGGGCAAGACTAAAATGGAGTCAGGTTTGAGAATTACAGAACCTCAGTTCTGGCAGCGCAGAGTACAAAGCCCTATCTATCCACCCTGCCTGGCTTTGCAGGGCATCGTAGATATGGTGTAAGGCAACGCAGCGCAAGTGGATGCTTCGCATCACACTCCGCAGTGGAGGCGTGCAGTGGATGTTGTGGGGGGTTCCCACTCAACACCAATGGATTTTGACACATTCCTAGATTTACAACATAGCATGAATCTGGGAATGCGTCACAACCTTGCGCCTCCCCATATACGAGGGACTCACAAGGGTACCTCAGTAACCAAACTGGAGTGTACCTAAAGTACAGGCAATCAGTTTAGAGAGGAAGCAGCTAAGCTGGGGTCCTGGATAGCAGGGCCCCAGCCAGACTAAAGTCGAAAAACATTGAAACACCAGCAAAAAGTGGGGGTAACCATAGTAAGCAGATCCTACTCTCCTACAGTGCCCACACTGCAAACCTTCGACTCCAGTATGCCTGTTCAGTGGCTGAAACTGCAACCCTTCGACTCCAGTGGGCATATGTATGTGCCAACACTGCAACCCTTTGACTCCAGTGCGTATGTACTGGTGCGGACACTGCAAGTCTCTGACTCCAGTGTGCGTGTACAGGTTCTGACTCTGCAAGCCTTCGACTCCAGTGTGCAAGTACGAGTGCCAACACTGCAAGCCTTCGACTTCAGGATGTGTGTACAGGTGCTGACACAACAACCCTTCAACTCCAGTGTGCATGTACTGGTGCAGGCACTGCAACCCTTCGACTCCAGTGCGCATATACAGGTGCTGACAATGGAACCCATCCATTTCAGTGCAAAGTGCAAGTGCTGACACTGCAACCATTCAGCATCAGTGCACATGTACAGGTGCTGACAGCGCAACCCTTTGACTCCAGTGCACATGTACATGTCCGACACTGCAACCCTATGAGTCTAGCGCACATGCGAAGATGCAGGCACTGCAAGCCTTCACCTTCAGTGCGCATGTACAGGTGCTGACACTATAACCCTGCAACTCCTGTGTGCATGTACAGGTGCTGATACTGCAAACCTTCGACTCCAGTGTGCATGTACATGTGTCGACACTTCAACCCTTCGACTACAGTGTGCATGTACAGGTGCCAACATTGGAACACTTCGACTTCAGTGTGCATATAGAGGTGCCAACACTGCAACCCTTCAACTCCAGTGTGTATGTACTGTTGTCGACCCTGCAACCCTTCGACTCCAGGGCGCATGTACATGTGCTGACACCAGAACCCTACAACTCCAGTGTGCATGTACAGGTGCTGACACTGCAATCCTTCAACTCCAGTGCGCATGTACATGTGCCAACACTGCAAGCCTTCAACTCCAGTGCGCATGTACAGGTGCCGACACTGCAAGCCTTCAACTCCAGAGTGCATGTACTGGTGCCGACACTGCAACGCTTTGACTCCAGTGCCAAAGTACAGGTGCCGACACTGAAACCCTTCAACCCCAGTGCGTATGTACTGGTATCGACCCTGCAACCCTTCGACTCCAAGGCGCATGTACATGTGCTGACACCGGAACCCTACAACTCCAGTGTGCATGTACAGGTGCTGACACTGCAATCCTTCAACTCCAGTGCGCATGTACATGTGCCAACACTGCAAGCTTTCAACTCCAGTGCGCATGTACAGGTGCCGACACTGCAACCCTTCAACTCCAGATCAGATGTACAGGTGCCGACACTGCAAGCCTTCAACTCCAGAGTGCATGTACTGGTGCCGACACTGCAACGCTTTGACTCCAGTGCCAAAGTACAGGTGCCGACACTGGAACCCTTCAACTGCAGTGTGCATGTACTGATGCTGACACTACAACCCTTCAACTCCATTGTGCATTTATGGGTGCTGATACTGCAAACCTTCGACTCCAGTAAGCATGGACAGGTACCGAGGGGAACATCATTTCCAACGCAACTTTTACCACGCAGTGCCTTTACGACGCAACTATTGCAACGCATATCATTACAACTCATAGCGCTGGGGGGCGCACTAGGATAGGGAATAGATTTAATTTACTATCCAACACCTTCCCTACTATCCACAGGGACTGGAGTTGGAATAGTAAATTAAACTATTCACTATCCAGCACCCCTTAAAGCTATGCGTTGTAACAGCATGCGTTGTAAAAACTGCGATGTAAAGGCATGCGTGGTAAAAGCATGCGTTGTAATGTCATACATCCGGTACCGATACTGCAAGCCTTCGACTCCAGTGCACACTTACAAGTGCCAACACTGGAACCCTTTCACTCCAGTGCGCATGTCCAAGTGCCAACACTGCAACCCTTCGACTCCAGTGCTCATGTACAGGTGCTAACACTGCAAGTATTTGACTCCAGTGCACATATATATGTGCCGACACTGCAACCCTTCGACTCTAGTGTGCATGTATAGGTGCTAACAGTCAGTCAGTCAAATTAGCTTTATTCGAGCAAAAACTCATAAAAGCAAAATATACAAGCATTTACAATGCAATGGTCTCGGCATCATTAAAAGTAGAGCTATTGGCATTGCTCATGACATTTCTTTTTTTCCCCTTAAATCATAAATAACAGCACTCTGCACTCAACAGCACACACCACTCTGCACCTGCACTCACTGCTCTGCACACTCACTCTGCACTCACTACTCTGGACTCACTACTCTGCATTCTCCACTCACTACTCTGGACTCACTATTCTGCATTCTGCACTCACTACTTTGCACTCACTACTCTGCATTCACTACTCTGCACTCACTACTCTGCACTCACTACTCTGCACTCACTACTCTGCACTCACTACTCTGGACTCACTACTCTGGACTCACTACTCTGCATTCTGCACTCACTACTCTGGACTCACTACTCTGCATTCTGCACTCACTACTCTGCACTCACTACTTTGCACTCACTACTCTGCACTCACTACTCTGCACACTCACACTCTGCACTCACAACTCTGCACTCACAACTCTGCACTCAATAGTCTGCACACTCACTACTCTGCACTCACTACTCTACACACTCACTACTCTGCACTCACTACTCTGCACTCACTACTCTGCACTCACTACTCTGCACTCACACTCTGCACTCAATAGTCTGCACACTCACTACTCTGCACTCACTACTCTGCACTCTGCACTCACTACTCTGCACTCACTAGTCTGCATACTCACTACTCTGCACTCACTACTCTGCACTCACTACTCTGCACTCACTCTGCACTCACTACTCTACACTCACTCTGCACTCACTACTCTGCACTCACTACTCTGCACTCACTACTTTGCACTCTGCACTAGTCTGCATACTCACTACTCTGCACTCACTACTCTACACTCACTACTCTACACTCACTCTGCACTCACTACTCTGCACTCACTACTCTGCACTCTGCACTCACTACTCTGCACTCTGCACTCACTACTCTGCACTCACACTCTGCACTCACACTCTGCACTCAATAGTCTGCACACTCACTACTCTGCATTCACTACTCTGCACTCACTACTCTGCACTCACTACTCTGCACTTACTAGTCTGCACTCACTAGTCTGCACTCACTAGTCTGCACTCTGCACTCACTACTCTGCACTCACTAGTCTGCACTCACTAGTCTGCACTCACTAGTCTGCACTCACTACTCTGCACTCACTACTCTGCACTCACTAGTCTGCACTCACTAGTCTGCACTCACTAGTCTGCACTCTGCACTCACTACTCTACGAGGAAGATTCAAGCATGTGAATCTATGAAAGTATCAATACTGGAGAATTTGTTTTCCCGGCATTGAGACCTAGGGAGTGGGTGTTCATCCAGTTTGCTATAGCTCTCGCGTGGTTGATAAACTCCACCTGTACGTTGCCTGGCGCCTCTGACAATCGAACCAGCAAATGAGTGTCAGCGACATACGAAGAGCTGACTTTGCAGGACAGGAAAGAGGCATGAAGTATGAAAAGCAAAGAGCTGTAGGCCGAGCCTTGTGGTAGACTTTTTAGACTCCAATTCAAACGGCGTGAAGGAGGCCATCGGAAAACATCCAGCAGAAAAGTGTTGAGTAAGCGCAGAGCGGGAGACCATGTCAAATGCCGCAGAGAGGTCCAACGGTACCAGGGCAGCAGTCTTGACCGAGTCCAGTAAGATCCAGGTGCCGCTATTCCGTCATAATGAATGAAGTTGTTTCTATACCTGCCTAAAGTACTACCAAAGCTGTTGTATTATTGCACGTTTACACACATAACTACCTTCCATATTTTGGTGTTGTACCTTGAACATTTACCTCGGCTGTCTTGAGTAAGCGCAGCCTCGTTTTGAAGTTGGAGTAGACAGGCAAGTAATAACCACAGATTCAGTGAAGTCAACTTTCTACTGAACCCAACTGCATCTTCCTTCCAAGGTCTCTTCATCCTCTTCTGGCCACAAGTACTAGGTGTCGGCTGGTTAGTAGGTCTTCTGAGTAACACAGAGTACCAAGCTCGTAAGTGGGTCTCCTGAGTTGCACAGCGTACCAGGCTGGTTAGTAGGTCTCCTGAGTTACACAGCGGACCAGGCTGGTTCGTTGGTCTCCTGAGTTACTCAGAGTGTGAGAAGTAAGCCTGGCATATGATGTCCACTATTCTAGTGGGCACCTTGCACCAGTCCAAATGACCCTTATTGATGGTAGGTTTAAAGACAACATATATAGAAAGCTATCCAAGTGGTAGCTGTGCAGAGCAGCCTTTAAGCTAACTCTTGAAGGAATGTAAAGCAGCTTGTTTTACCAGTCTATAATCTCATGAATGACCAAATGAAAGGAGAACCACACCAGGTATATATATAAAATATATGTATTTATTTTAAACAAATCCCTCTAGTCTCTTTATGAGGCTAGAGGCAAAAGTACATCAAGTAAACTTATTTAGCACACAGTAAATTACCACAGTATACGATTAGCCCTAGGGGCGTCACAAACCATATACTAAGAAAGTGGTATAAGAACCACGACTGACATAGATACAAGGCCTAGAGCCTTTAGAACCGCTGGGGCCACCAGGAACCACCCAAGGTAGTAACACCGGGGACCCACGGGGGACGCGTGCAGTGTCTAAACACAGCCGCGAATCACCATTGACTTCTATGAGGAAAGTCGCGGTTGGAAAATTACAAAGGAAGGACACTTAGAAGAGGACTTGGAGCAAACCCCTTTAGAACTAGGCAGTTCTAGAGTCAACACCCACGGGAGCACTGGAGTACTCAAGTTATCTCACCTAGGGAAGCCGGGTGCATAGGTGTCTTTTGGTGTTGGGTTTCGTAGTCGTTTTCAATGGAGATCTGCTGAAATGGGCTGCTGCCGACCAAGTTGAAAGTGTCCGGGTGGATCCAAGGATGGACCGATGAGCTGAAGAACCTGAAAGCAGAGGGGACAGAGTCTGGGTCACTAGCCAGTGACCAGAAAGGCGATGAGAAGATGCCAACCAATGATGGGTGATTTCAGGTGAAGAAGGTGAAGCTTGACTCTTCAGCCATGAGGACCAGGAGGCGTTGACGATGACCAGGAGCTGGATTTGAGCTGTCCCACAAAGGATGTCAAGTGCTGCGGTGTCAGATTCTGGATTGGACCCAACAAGCCTTGGCAACAGCAACCCACACAGAAAGCAAAGATTGGCTTCGGTGCAGACCAGCAAGGTCTGAGGGACTCACCTTTTGGAGGGGAGTCAGGGCATGTCTGCAGCAACCAGGAAAGCCCAAGAAACAATCAGAGTTGCCTTTATGGGGACCACCAGTCGACGGACCAGGGATCGTGATAGAGCCTCGAGTGGAAATGCTAGAAGCGGGCCCACGGAACACTCGTGGAGTGTTGGCCCACAATCTTCGGTGCAGGTGGTGCTCAGGGCTTGGACTACAAGTAACCCAAAGCACAACTTCGTGAAAGCTCGGGAAGTCAATGCACTTGCAAATGTGCACGGTGTCCAGGAGTTCCGGTCCCACGTTTCTCATGATGGCTGCGGGTCTCAGCTTTGCTGGGATCTCGAGTCGGCCTCGGGGAAGTCTGGAAGTCCGTGTCCTGTGACGCAAATCCTTTGGAATCTGGCGGGAGCCTTGGAAATGCAGACCAGCAAGATCCTTCTTTGGTGCCTATTTGAACAGGAGAGTCACTCCTTGACCCCAAGGGAGATTCTTCCGTCTTCTAGTCAAAATAGAATGTCGAAGTTCCAGGATATATGTTGCAGAGTTTTGTCCAGGGTAATCTAAAGTCCTAAGGATTGGGTTCCTATACTTATACTAAGTTTAAGGGTTGGACTAACTCTATGGTCCCACCTATGGGTGGACCCAGGAAGGGGGTGGTTACACCCCTTTCCCTTTGTTAAGTTTCACGCCAGATCAGAGGCTGAGTGCCCCTGTAACCGGTTTAAACTGGGGTATGCACAGGAACACCAAGTGTGCCCCCAGCACTGTCTGGAAAGCATTCACTGAATGCACCCACCCTGCCCCAATACAATAAAGCCTGCCAGGGGAGGTGCCAGCACCTCCCTGGACAGGAAACCTATTGTCCAGGCCTCCCCTGCCAGAGTTGCATCCAGCAGCAGGATGTCAGACTTGTTTCTGTGGCTGCAGCATCCATTTTGTGATGCTGGGCTCTTTTAAACTATTACCGGATAGACCGGTGTGTGTACATGTCTTCTCCCTCTAGAAGGGTGGAATTCTACCCCCGCCACCTGGACTGGCGGGGGTGGGGGGGGGGGGGGGTAGGATTCCATAGTGTTTGACACCAAACACGACATGTTTCCATGTAGCCATTCCAAAGTTAGCATTAACCGCAAGGTTATAATGCACTTAAGAGTATATGATCTGACTGAATCACAGAAAAGCTACAGAGAATAGATTCCGAAAGCTGCAGAGGGGCTCTGCTCATGCATGGGCACCCTCTCACACAAAACCCAGCACCCTGCCTTCAGGATCGATAAGGCCTGCCATAGAAGTGACGTATAGGTTTATATGTGTCAATGATATGTGGTAGGTATAGGTAACCTATATCTCAGTAAGGGGTGCATGCACCACCTTACCCAGTTTGCAGTAGCAGTCCTGTGGTGCCATTTTGGAAGGCTTCCCAGGGGCGGCATAATACATGCTGCAGCCCCTGGGAGGCCTCTGGGGTACCTATGCCCTTGATACCTAAGGTACCTTATACTACGGACTCACAAGGGTAACGCAGTATACAATCTGGAGTGTACCTAAAGTACATGCAATCAATTTAGAGAGGAAGCAGCTGGGCTGAGGTCCTGGATAGCAGGTCTCCAGCCAGACTAAAGTCGAAAAACAGTGAAACACCAGCAAAAAGTGGGGGTGACCATAGTAAGCAGATCCTCCTCTCCTACACAGAGTACCAGGCGTTCTACCCCAAGCGTCCTGCATTTCACAACATGTATCAAAAGTTGAACATGAGGTCAATTTAGTTTTGTCTGCTCCAGCGCCTCACACGAATAGGCGCTGCTCCGTACATTTTGGGGGATTCGCATGTACAATATTTTTGCTTCTTGGTAGATTTGCCATTAAAAGTGTTTTAGACTTCGGGGGCTCCCTGAATGTGGTTTGCCTTCCACACTACGACGTCCCAAAATGGTGGACGAAAAAGCAACACAAAGCACATTTTGGGAGAAATATCATAATGAGCGAATGCCATTTGCACAAAAATCCAAAGGTTTCTCGTGAAAAAGTATATCAGCAACGGGGCGATTCGCACGTCCAGCATTTGAATGAATAACATATATGAAAAGCTTCTTACAGTTCTTAAAGCATTAGGCATTGCGGGAAGAAATACAATAAAAAGGGGGGAACAAATCCACATGAAAAGGGTGTGTTTTATGTCTCTTATGATGGGGTAGTGAAGAAGAAAAGGACAGGGGACAAAGAGGAGGAAAGTGAGGCAGTGGTAAGAAGAGTAAAGAGGGTGGGACTTGGGAAGGGAGTGGGTGGGAGGGACTTGGGAAGGGAGTGGGTGGGAGGGACTTGGGAATGGAGTGGGTGGGTGGGACTTGGGAATGGAGTGGGTGGGAGGGACTTGGGAAGGGAGTGGGTGGGTGGGACTTGGGAATGGAGGGGTGGGTGGGACTTGGGAATGGAGTGGGTGGGTGGGACTTGGGAATGGAGTGGGTGGGAGGGACTTGGGAATGGAGGGGGTGGGTGGGACTTGGGAATGGAGTGGGTGGGTGGGACTTGGGAATGGAGGGGGTGGGTGGGACTTGGGAATGGAGTGGGTGGGTGGGACTTGGGAAGGGAGTGGGTGGGAGGGACTTGGGAATGGAGTGGGTGGGTGGGACTTGGGAATGGAGTGGGTGGGTGGGACTTGGGAATGGAGTGGGTGGGAGGGACTTGGGAATGGAGGGGGTGGGAGGGACTTGGGAATGGAGTGGGTGGGTGGGACTTGGGAAGGGAGTGGGTGGGAGGGACTTGGGAATGGAGTGGGTGGGTGGGACTTGGGAATGGAGTGGGTGGGAGGGACTTGGGAAGGGAGTGGGTGGGAGGGACTTGGGAATGGAGTGGGTGGGTGGGACTTGGGAATGGAGTGGGTGGGAGGGACTTGGGAATGGAGTGGGTGGGTGGGACTTGGGAATGGAGTGGGTGGGAGGGACTTGGGAAGGGAGTGGGTGGGAGGGACTTGGGAATGGAGTGGGTGGGTGGGACTTGGGAATGGAGTGGGTGGGAGGGACTTGGGAATGGAGTGGGTGGGTGGGACTTGGGAATGGAGTGGGTGGGAGGGACTTGGGAAGGGAGTGGGTGGGTGGGACTTGGGAATGGAGTGGGTGGTGTGGATAGGGTCGGGTGAGGTCAAAGCGGCCAGGATCTCCAGGGGTACCTTTGCCCACACTCCAGAGATGGGCTGAACTCTATGCACGTCAGCCCCCCCCCCCTTTTTTGTGATTGTAGTGCAAAAGTCCTAAAAAAAGAAGTGGGGGGAGTGACATAGTTAGGGAGTATGCAAGTGACATCATAGCGCGCGGCATCATGCCCGTGACATCATGATGCACGATATCATGGTGCACATCACACATGGCATCACAGGAATTGACAGAATAGAAAGTGGCATCACAAGGCACGACTTTACAGGAAGTGACATCACAAGAAGTGACATCAGATCTTAGCACTCACACATAGGTTTAGCAGTCTATTGTGTACGTTTGAGCGCTTTGCGAGGATAATAGCGCAGTGAGCTATGGAAGATGGTATGTGACGTCCTCGCCTTGCAATCGACCAGTTTTATGTAACGCATCCTGTACATTCATTTACAAACGTATATAATTTATTGTACGTGTAATATGCACGTGTTGATGTAAAGCGCCCTGACACCCTGCATTGGAATGAGTAGGGCTATACAATAAAACATAGTGGTACTTAAATTATTTCAACGCCTCCATAGGGGAAGTAAGCTCCATATAAATTCAATTTGATTTGTGTAAAGACTGGGAGAGACCAACACATCTGACATTCTTACAGGGCAGGGACTGAACAAAGTGAAAAGCTGTCTCTCTTAAGTGTGTGTGAAGTGCTAAGAAGGTGCGGCCTTTGTTCCCCCTCTGCGGCATTTGCATCAGGTGTGAGGCTCCTGACTGCTCCCAGCCCAGAGGCCTGAGGACCCCTCGGATTGGGCCTTTGTTATGGGCCCAGCAGGAGTCTGGAGTTGTTTGTTGCAGATGGAAAGCAGACAAGCAGGCGCTGCTGGAGTGTGCCCGTGTTTGGAAATTACACCGGGACGAGTTCAGCACAGTTGGCTGGCTGGACGGCGTCCACCCTGTGAAAAATGTGGGTGGACGCCGTCCACCGGCGTGTACCCCGACTCGTGCCCTGGGTTTGTGATTGCCACCAGTTGGTTCTTCTGCCAGAGGAGAGCCCAGAGTGTATTTGGGGTTTTATAAACCGTCCCCTTGTGAACGGGGACTCCGCTGTCCCTGCGGGTGGGTGGGTGGTCGGCATTACTCTCTGCTCCTGGGGGGTGCAGGCCCCCCCCCCCCCGGACTCTGGGTGGGGTTCACTTTGGGGTGAGCCCTGTGGTGCGCTCTGACAGGACTGACTCCAGGCAGTGTGGGGTTTCGGCGGGTCCGAGGGGGGGGGGGGGGGGGGGGGGAGGGGGTTGTGGTGTTCCTGAGCCGCCGCCTCCTGTTGACGGATGGATGGTTCGTGGTGAGTTTGTCTGTGGAGGTATGTTGTGTTTGGTGGCTGTGGTCTGTGGATTCCGCGGACCCTGAAAGAATGGTGGGTGGGTCGGTACAGACTGCTCTGCAGAGACACAAAAGGGGTATTTTTCTCCGAATGTGCTCTAGTGCTTGGAAGATTGTGGGTTCAGGCGCCCCCCGCGGCGCTTGTTTGCCCGGTTCTTGGCCTCCATCCAGGTGTTTTCATCTGTGTGATTGTGGGAGGCGCATTCCTGCTGCGGCGGCCCACTCTGGAATAACACAGCCCGAGGCAGCTTTGAAACTTCCGAGTTAGGCGGTTGGGGCTACAAAGCGCCACCAAGCTCCCGGCGAAGCTTCAAGGCGCCGCCTCATGGCTCAAAGAGCTTCGGGCTGGGTCCCACTGTCATGGCGGGAGGGGACAGCGCTCAAGCGCCTCCAGACTGATGAAGCTGCACCTAGAAGGCACCTAGGGTAGGAAGGCCAGGCAGGTGCCCATCTGAGTGGGTAGGGTGCCCCCGGGCAGAGTGCCCACAGAAAAAGGTCTCTATGGGCACAGAAAGGGTCTCTACGCCGGGTAGGGTGCCCGCAAGAAGGGTCTCTACGGGCCGAGTGCCCACAGACAGGGTCTCAAAGGTAGGGTGCCCACTGGTAGAGTGCACATCTGCGCCAGGTAGGGTGCCCACAAATATTGTCTCTACTGGAAGGGTGCCCATAGGAAGGGTGTCCACAGGTAGGGAACCAAAAGCCAGGGTCTCTAAGCCAGGTAGGGTACTCATGGGTAGGATGCCCACAGACAGTCTCTACGGGTAGGGTGCCCATGGGAAGGGTTCCCAAAGACAGGGTCTCTATGGAAGAGTGCCCATAGGAAGGGTGCCCACAGGTAGGGTGCCAACAGACAGGGTCTCAACGGGTAGGGTGCCCATGAGAAGGGTGCCCACAGGTAGGGTGCCAACAGACAGGGTCTCTATGAGTAAGATGCCCATGGGAAGGGTGCCCACAGGTAGGGTGCCCACAGACAGGGTCTCTACGGGTAGGGTACCCATAGGAATGGTGCCAACAGACAGGGTCTCTACGGGTAGGGTGCCCATGGGAAGGGTGCCACAGGTAGGGTACCCATAGACAGGCTCTCTACGGGTAGGGTAGGGTGCCCAAGGGAAGGGTGCCCACAGACAGGGTCTCTACGGGTAGGGTGCCCACAGACCGGGTCTCTACGGGTAGGGTGCCCAATGGAAGGGTGCCCACAGGTAGGGTGCCCACAGACAGTGTCTCTACGGGAAGGGTGCCCACGGGCAAAGTCTCTATGGGAAGGGTGCCCATAGGAAGGGTGCCCTGAGACGGGGTCTTTACGGAAAGGGTGCCCATGAGAATGGTGCCCACAGACAGGGTCTTTACGGGTAGGGTGCCCACGGGTGAGGTGCCCATAGACAGGGTCTCTACGGGAAGGGTGCCCACAGACAGGGTCACTATGGGTAGGGTGCCCACCGGCAGAGTGCCCACAGAAAGGGTCTCTATGCCAGGTAGGTTGCCCGCAGGCAGGGTCTTTACATGAAGGGTGCCATGGGAAGGGTGCCCACGGGTAGAGTGCCCACAGACAGGGTCTCTATGTGTAGGGTGCTCACAGAAAGGGTCTTTACGGGTAGGGTGCCCACGGGTAAGGTGCCCATAGACAGGGTCTCTACGGGAAGGGTGCCCACAGACAGGGTCACTATGGGTAGGGTGCCCACGGGCAGAGTGCCCACAGAAAGGGTCTCTATGCCAGGTAGGTTGCCCGCAGGCAGGGTCTTTACATGAAGGGTGCCATGGGAAGGGTGCCCACGGGTAGAGTGCCCACAGACAGGGTCTCTATGTGTAGGGTGCTCACAGAAAGGGTCTTTACGGGTAGGGTGCCCACGGGCAGAGTGCCCACAGAAAGGGTCTCTACGCCGGGTAGGGTGCCCACAAACAGGGCCTCTACTGGAAGGGTGCCACAGACAGGGTCTTTACAACGGGTAGGTTGCCCATGGGAAGGGTGCCCACAGACGGTCTCTACGTAGAGTGCCCACAGGCAGAGTCTATATGGCAACTCTATGACAACTTCATCGACCACCCACAAGACGCCACAGCCAGCCCCGCCTCCCCAAGACACCAGCCAGCCCATCATCGCCAACTGGACACTAATCACGACTGAGGACACCGCCACGACCATTAAAGGCATCCACTCGGGGGCCCCCACCAATCCCTGCCCCCCTCACACCTACCACAGGCCGCAGACACCATCGCACCCGAAATGCAACGCACCATCAACACTACCTTCAGAACAGGCACCTTCCCAGACGACTGTAAGCGCTCAGAAGTCAGGCCCCTGCTCAAGAAACCCACGGCTGACCCCATCGAGCTCAATAACAACCGACCCATATCACTTCTCCCCTTCACAGCCAAAGTGGCAGAGAAAACAGTCAAAAGGGAATTGACTCGATTCATCGAAGATCACGCCATCCTCGACCCGTCCCAATCCGGATTCCGAAGCAACCACAGCACCGAGCCCACGCTACTCGCCGCCACAGATGACATCCGCACCCTCCTGGACCAAGACCACTCCGCAGCCCTCATCCTACTCGACCTGTCTGCAGCCTTCGACACTGTCTCTCACTGCACACTAGTTGCCAGACTACACGCCGCTGACATTCAAGGAACTGCCCTGGATTGGATCTACTCGTTCCTCACCGGAAGAAGCCAGTCGATCAAGCTACCGCCCTTCCTCTCCGCCCCTACGGAAATCACCTGTGGAGTCCCACAGGGGTCATCACTGAGCTCGACCCTCTTCAACATCTACATGACCCCCCTCGCAGCCATCGTCCGACAACACGACCTGAACATCGTATCCTACGCCGACGACACCCAGCTCATCCTCTCCTTCACCAGAGACCTCACCACCGCCAAACTCAACTTCCAGAGAGGAATGCAAGAAGTTGCAGTCTGGATTACCAACAGCTGCCTAAAACTCAACGCAGAGAAGACATAAGTCCTCGTCCTTAGAACCACCCTTTCAGCATGGGACAGCAACCGGTGCCCCACCGCCCTCGGATGCCCACCCACCCCCTCAGACCACGCAAAAAACATCTGCATCGTATTCGACTCATAACTCGCCATGAACCAACAGTTAAACGCCGTCACCTCCAGCTGCTTCAACACACTCTGCATCCTCTGCAACACCTTCAAATGGATCCCCACCGAGTCGAGGGAGACAGTCACCCACGCACTCGTCACCAGCAGACTGAACTACGGCAACGCACTCTACGCCTGCATCAACAAGTCCCTACTCCGCAAACTCCAAACAATACAGAACACCGCGGCCCGGCTCGTCCTCTACATCCCACTGCACGCCACGAGCACATCAGCCAACACCGCCAAAAACTCCACTGGCTCCCCGTGGAGAAGAGAGTCACCTTCAAAATCCTCACCCACGCCTACAAATGCCTGTACAACAACGCACCCAAATACCTCAACAACAAAATAAACTTCCACAGACCCAAAAGAAACCTTCGATCATCCAACTTCGCGCTAGCAGAAACCCCGCGCATCCACAGAGCCAGAGCAGGCGGAAGATCGTTCTCTCACATTGCAGCCAAGACCTGGAACGAGCTACCGGCAGACATCAGATGCGTCCCCTCGCTGAATACCTTCAGGAAGACCCTCAAGACCAGGCTCTTCGGCTGAAGGGAGTTGCGCCCACCCCTCTCCCCCTAGCGCCTTGAGACCCTCACGGGTGAGTAGCGCGCTTACAATTCCCTGATTGATTGAGACCAGAAAAATTCATTTTGCAAGGAGGGAATTCCACCTCTAAATCACCTGCAAAGGCCTCGTGTCGAGAGCCACCCCATACTCACACGTTTGTAAACACAGAAAATGTGTAAATAATTAAGGATTAAAATCAGCGCCTTAATTTTTTTAATAGAGTACGAGAAAATAGAAACACGACATGGAACAGTACGTGTGGGGCAGTTTCTGTAGGGGAGGATCTTTAAAAGTGTCTCAACAATTAAACAAGTTGTAAACTTACAGCATTGGAAGCTGCAGAAACCAGGACCTCTAGGGCGAGACTGACAATTAATCGGCCTGCTCACATGGCCAGAAACAGTGACGTCACTAACATATGTGTAAAAAGGAGGTCCACAAATGGACTGAAATGATGGCACGCCTCAAAGACATCACAGCTTCCTGCAGAGCCGGCTTTGGCGCTGGTGGTGCCTGGTGCCAGCCCTCCCTCCCCGTCTTTCCCAGTGACCACCTTCACCACGGATTCCCTGACTACCACCTTTTAAGAGCGCCCCTCACGTCTCCATAACCACTCTCTCTCAGATGCATTCAATCAATTTTATAGCGCCACTCATATCAGTGTAGGGTGTCAGAGCACTTTACGTCTCACACATAGTACACAGAGACAATCAATCATATGTGTGTAACGCAGCTTATAGAAAATGTTACATAAGACAGACAACTACAAGGTGTAGGGGTCACAGGTCACCATACTGGTAGGCAGGACAGTTTAGGGGTGCTTGGTCAGGAGAAACACACACTCCGAATTGAAAACAGAAGTTCTTTTTAACAATAAGAATTGATGTGTAACCAAATTAAAGTTTTTTGCAACATTATGGTAATGAAAGGCTGGGGTAAGAAAACACAATGCTCCAATCAATACCTTGCAGTTTGCATCCAGCTGTTTGAGGACAGTTAATCGCTCACTGATCTATGTTAGGATTTCAACTGCAATTAATAAAGGGGTCTCTCTGACAAAACCAGTAATCCCCTGACCTTTTTACATTATACGCACTTTGTGATCTGCATGGGGCTTATGAGGAGTCAAAACTTCCACCAGACAAAACTCCTATCTTCTCCAGGAAGAACATTAATCACCGGAGTTTTCTTGTCATTTTTATTGTTGCCTGAAAATTGATGGAAGCAAGGAGCGGGTAACACCATAATAAACGTACAAAAACAGCGCCACCACCCAAACTCAGCACCCGGTGCAGTGGCACCAGTTGCACTGCCCTAGAGCCAGCCCATGCTACCTGTCAACAGTGCCTCCTTCCAAATGTCCAGCCACCAATGACGGTGCCTCTGTAGGGACAGCTGGGAAGTAAATAAATAAATCCTCATTCCTTGGAAAGTGGAAATAGTCCCATGAGTTGAGGATTGGAAATATATGGGGACTGATCACGTATTGATTAGGTGTGTGCTGAGGTTTGGACCTCTGTTGAGGTTTGATTTTGTATTGATTGGACATATGTTGAGGTTTGATTTTGCATTCATTGGGCATTTGTTGAGGTTTGATTTTGTATAGATTGGGAATGTGTTGAGGTTTGATTGTGTATTGATTAGGCATTTGTTGAGGTTTTATTGTGTATTGATTGGGCATTTGTTGAGGTTTGATTGTGTATTGATTGGGAATGAGTTGAGGTTTGATTGTGTATTGATTGGGCATGTGTTCAGGTTTAATTGTGTATTGATTGGGCATGTGTTGATGTTTGATTGTGTATTTATTGGGAATGTGTTGAGGTTTGATTGTGTCTTGATTGGGCATGTGTTGATGTTTGATTGTGTATTGATTGGGCATGTGTTGAGGTTTGATTGTGTATTGATTAAACATTTGTTGAGGTTTGATTTTGTATACAAATTGGGCATGTGCTGAGGTTTGATTTTCTCTTGGTTGGGCATGTGTAGTGGTTTTATTATGTATTTATTGGGCATGTGTTGAGGTTTGGACCTCTGTTGCGGTATGATTTTTTATTGATTGGGAATGTGTTGAGGTTTGATTTTGTATCGATTGGACATATGTTGAGGTTTGATTTTGCATTGATTGGGCATGTGTTGAGGTTTGATTGCGTATTGACTGGGCATGTGTTGAGGTTTGATTGTGTATTGATTGAGCATTTGTTGAGGTTTGATTTTGTATTGATTGGGCATGTATTGAGGTTTGATTGTGTATTGATTGGGCATGTGTTCAGGTTTGATTGTGTATTGATTGGGCATGTGTTGATGTTTGATTGTGTATTGATTGGGCATGTGTTGAGGTTTGATTGTGTATTGATTGAACATTTGTTGAGGTTTGATTTTGTATACTGATTGGGCATGTGCTGAGGTTTGATTTTCTCTTGGTTGGGCATGTGTAGTGGTTTTATCATGTATTGATTAGGCATGTGTTGAGGTTTGGACGCATGTTGAGGTTTTGACCTCTGTTGAGGCTTCACCCTGTGTTAACTTGGTGTCGGTTGAGGTTTGGGCATGTGCTGAGGTTTGAACCTTTGTTGCAGATTGATCATGCATTGATTGGGCGCGTTGGGACGTTTGGGCACATCTTGAGGTTTGGACCGATCGTGTTGATTTGTCCTCTGTTGAGGAATGATCATGTGCTGATTGAAGCAAACACAAGGAGATGATGGACGGAGCACTAAAACCTTTCAGACACTCACCCCCAGTCACGTACATGTGTTGAATCCATCATCGTTCTTTAGCTCACTTCGCCACCTCAGTTCAGACCCAGCTATATGCAAATCAGTCTGACCCTGTGCCTCATTGGAACAGTCCAGCCCGAACTGCCAAGCCAGGTCTTCCCTGGACTGGAAACAAGAATTCTGGAACTGGTTTCAGGGTAACACCCTTCATCAACCAGGCTAAGTTGAATCCAGTGGCAAAGTGAGCAAGGGACCCACGTCTGGGCATACCCTGCCAACTTAGGGCGAACAAATCAAAAACAAGGAGATGATGGACGGTGCACTGAAACCACTCAGACACTTACTCCCAGTCACAGATCTGGGTTGAATCCATCATCGTTCTTTAGCTCACTTCGCCACCCTAGTTCAGACCCAGCTGTATGCAAATCAGTCTGACCCTGTGCCTCATGGGTACAATCCAGCCCGAACTGCTGGGACAGCTGGTGAAAAAACGGGACTGCCGCGGCAAATCCAAGATGCCGGGGCACCCTAGCCAAGAAGTAGGAGGAAGGCAGCGTCATGAGGCAGCTCCATAACGGAAACTTGGCTTAATGGCACCTCCTCCCCAATTCTTGACATCTTAGACCCTCCTGAATATGACATTATCAGACTCAATAGACCTGTTAAAGTTTGGGGTGGCATTGCGTGCATCTATCCTTCCATCCTCACGTTGAAGCAGGCTCAAACTGCGATGATGCCCGTCTGTAAACACCTAGACATTGAAATCTGGAACAATGGCAAGATTGCATGTGTGCCCCACACGATACATCAGCCCCCAGGTGACAACCTGCTCTTCATCGAGCAAATTATGGAGTCTGTTACCTCATGCTCCGACCAACACCCCAGCCACATCTGCCTCAGGGATTTTAACCTTTGCTGGAATGACACAAATGACCCCTTATTGTGCTCTTTCAAGGCTTTCCTCTTTGACCTCAACTTCACCCAGGCTTGCAAGGGACCCGCCCACAACAATGGCTCCCCCGTGATCTAGTTATAGCTGAAGATAACATCACACAACCGGATAAGATCTCACCCTGTGACTGGTCGGATCATTGCCAAATCTCTTGTCACATCCTAGAAAAGGTTCTGGTCAGACAAGGTCAACCGCTCAATCCCAAACAGCTGGCTCGAAATCTGAGAGACATCTACATTAATGATCCAACATCCATTTTCAATAATCTACTTCCACCACCCCCTGACATGAGCAACTTGGATGACCTTTAGGATCACTACAGCCACACCATGACAAATATTTTCAACACAATTGCTCCGAAGCAACTCAAAAGGATTCCAGTCAAACAGCCCAAACCCTGGTTTAATGTCTCCCTAAATGAGGAACGTCGCAAACTAAGGTTTACGGGAGAAACTATGGAGAAACTCACCCTCTATTACAAGCCTCAAACAATTAAGGATGACTGGAAGCTCATATAACAAACATATCCGTAGTGCCAAAACTGATCCCCTCAGGGCACAGACTGACAGCGCCAAAAAGAGACCCAAAAAACTATTTGATTTAATCAAACAACAAGCTAACCACTCTACCAATCAATCCTCTGCAGCCAAGATCTCTCGCCCCAGTGGGGAGGACTTCTCAGTACACTTCACTGAAAAGGCAAGAAAAATGTAACTTGAACTGCAACGTGCCTCACCTAATCTGCTGCCTCTGTCTTCCCTCTCACCTTCATCTGGGCCAATGGTAGCGAGAGCACCTACTTCCTACCCCACAGTTTACCCTCCTAAAAACAATGCATCAGTGAATTCCTTTTTACTTCCAGATGATGCAGAGCTGCCCCAAGCTATGGCTTCTTTAAAACCTGCCAATCACTTCTACGATTCTCTACCTGCCAAGTTTTTAAAAGAACTCAAATCGGCCATTCCTCCACTCTGGTCCCTGATTATTCATGAATCTTTTGTGCAGGGCTGGGTTTCTTATTGTCTCAAGATGGGTCAAGTCTCTCCCATCCCAATAAGCCTAATGCTGACTTAGGTGTTCCTAACAGTCTCCGTCCAATTCCTAATATCACTTTAGCTAAACTGCTTTAGAAGAGCATTAAGACACTGCTCTGCCACCACGTTGAGAAGTTTCAGCTCCTTGACCTCTACCAGTCGGGTTTCAGAGCGGGTCACGGTACGGAAACAACCCTAACTCACATCGTTGAGGACGCCTTGACCAGAATGTTCCCAGTCTACGGATCCTTCTTGATCGGTCCTCAGCGTTTGACACGGTCAAACATGGAAACCGGATTGCTCTTCTTCAAAAAGGATGTGGCTAAGGGGCCCCGTCTTAAATTGGTTTGCCTCGTTCCTACAAAACAGAACGCAAAGAATCAAAGTTAAACACTCCTGTGCAACCAGTGCCCCAGTCTCAATTGGAGTGCCTCAAGGTTCCACACTCTCGCCCACGCTTTTCAACCTCTTCATGGAACCTCTCTCTGAAATTCTGAGCCGCTCTAACATCCAGTACCACATGCATGCTGATGACACTCACTTGTATTTAAAAATCTCTTCGCTAGAGGACACAAAAACTCTAAACTGTGCCCTGCTGAAAACTCAACAATAGTTAACTCATAATCATCTTTCGCTCAATACTCTCAAAATACAATTCCTCCTGATCCCCCCACAATCATCCTGAACCCACTCGAGAGGGACTCCAACAACTTACAGCGCTCAGCTGCACCCCTCATGTTGTTGACTCTGCGAGATCCTTAGGTAGAACGCTGGACAAATACCTGAATATGCACGATCACATCAGTGCAACTACAAGGGGGGCCAATCATCAGCTCAGCACTCTAAGGAAAATCAGCCATTCCTGCCCGCTCAGGACATCCAGCCAGCGGTACAATCCCTAGTTATCCCACGCTTGGAATATGGTTCGGTGACCCCAGCTGGGTTACCTGAAGCTCGATGGACTTCACGTAGAGCCACTCTGAATTCTTCGGCTAGAATCATTACGGGTTCCAGAAAACATGACCACATCACACCAGACCTAATTCAACTAAACTGGCTGTCTATCGAAGCAAGGATCCATTTCAAGATAGCCTGCCTGACGCCCAAAGCTATTCACTACTACACCCCCGTTTACCTGGCAAAAAAACTTGAACTATCGGGTTTGAATCGAAACCTAAGAAGCTAAATCATCCTACTGTTGAAACCTCCCAAATTCAATAAGAAAAGAACATACAATCGTGCTTTTTCCAGGCTTGCACCAAGAATATAGAACGCTCTTCCTCCCGAGATCAGATTAAACCCCTCTACCTCATTCAAAAAACATGTCAAATGGTTACCCCTGAATGACCCTCTACAGCAATAGTCCTGTAGCCATCTTAACATACTTCTATTTCCTGTTGACACCCTATGATACTTTTGTTCAAAAGTTCTAATTTTGTCTCTTCACGTGCGTTATGAGATTTGTTGCTCTTGTGGAACTTTACATGCCCCACAAGATGGGTTGTTACTGGGGTGGGCGGAATTTGCGTAGTCACGCTACGCAAAGCTCCGCGAAACGGTAAAAAATCTCTGCGAGCACGCAGAGTTCCGCGAACACACGGAATTACTTGTTCTGCCCGTTCGTGATGCTTTTTTCCTGTTCGCGAACGCTGTTTGCGTGCTCGGGAGGAAATATCTTGTGAACACACATTTTGAAAGCGCGAACAAGCAAAAAATTCTGCGGAATGCGAAATTACCCAAATTCCGCGAACAGAACAGAATTTACCACCCAGGCCTAGTTGTTACCGCAGTTCAATATTGTAATTCTGTTTTTCCACGTGTTCCTTATGGCTTCGTTGCTTTTCTGGTGCCTCACATGTCCCTTTATGATGTAGTATTCATGCTTTTTCGTCCTTCCACTTTACGCTCCTTTGTACATCGCTCTGATACCCATATGGGTCTTGGACGCGCTTTATAAAACTTTTCAAATAAATAAATAAATAAGAAGTAAGAGGGAGGCAGCGTTGTGTGTGGCGCAGCGGGAACCCATACAAGAACAGCGCTTGAAGGCCTGGCGACATCGGCGCTTTCAAAAGCCTCTTCCAACCCCAGGCCAGGTCCCTCCGCTGTGATCTTGTACGCCCTTGGAATCCACGGGCTTTAAGTGCACTATAGATGCGGCATTAAATAACAATATATAAGATGATGCACAGTTGTGGGGTGTTGAGGAATATGGGTGCCCAAAGAAGGGCCAGGAGAGCACGATCTAATCCTGAATATAAGTTTACACAAAACCTTGATGCGCCAATGATCTGTGGTAAACCTGATACTGCGGCATGGAACAGCCCTCCTGGACATTCGCTGGACACTAAATAGGGGCAGAGAGGGGGAGTCTCCAAATTAACTTGTAAACACTGTGTGACCCAGACGGAGTCTGCATTGGTCAGAGGGTCACACAGCTCCTCTCCTCTCCCAAGCAGATCAAGGCGCACAAGGACCCTTCAAGTCTGCACCTTGTGGAGTTACCAGAGACGTTCTAGAAGGCCTGGGTCCCGAATCAGCAGCGTTCCACTTCACTTCGAACTTGGCACCACGAAAACCTGAACCTGTGACACATGGTTTGCTCTTGCGCCGTCTGAAAACTGGGGAACAATGTTTTAAACTGTTAACAGTGACCCCAGAATTGATGAACGCTGGTGACTCTTCAGACAGTATCAATATTTGATATAATTGATGCACATGAAGCATTGATTGAGGCAGAAATATATTAGAGTGACCATAAATGGCAAACGTTTTAGGGCGCAAGCCAGGCACAGGCTCTGATATTGCCATTTAATTTTGCCTACTGTGTGCTGGTTTACCGCTTTGATTAATTTGCGCTCTGTGTATGTTATTGTGCTGTTTAAAGTCTGCTAGCGCGTTTACCTCTAGTTTGCTCCCCCCTCCGCCTCCATTTTGTTTGTTGTTGTCCTCGTGTGCCCGCCCCGCCTCCCAGCTGAGACGCCCTCCCACTGAGCAGAAATAGCGCTCCTCTCCCTGTAGGCGCCGTGACTCGCTCCTCTCTCACGAGCTGAGTGGTCGCTCCCAGTGTATCTGGTATCGTAGCGCTGCATTGCCTCGTGCTGTTTCAATATTGCCATTTAATTTTGCCTACTGTGTGCTGGTTTACCGCTTTGATTAATTTGCGCTCTGTGTATGTTATTGTGCTGTTTAAAGTCTGCTAGCGCGTTTACCTCTAGTTTGCTCCCCCCTCCGCCTCCATTTTGTTTGTTGTTGTCCTCGTGTGCCCGCCCCGCCTCCCAGCTGAGACGCCCTCCCACTGAGCAGAAATAGCGCTCCTCTCCCTGTAGGCGCCGTGACTCGCTCCTCTCTCACGAGCTGAGTGGTCGCTCCCAGTGTATCTGGTATCGTAGCGCTGCATTGCCTCATGCTGTTTCAATATTGCCATTTAATTTTGCCTACTGTGTGCTGGTTTACCCCTTTGATTAATTTGCGCTCTGTGTATGTTATTGTGCTGTTTAAAGTCTGCTAGCGCGTTTACCTCTAGTTTGCTCCCCCCTCCGCCTCCATTTTGTTTGTTGTTGTCCTCGTGTGCCCGCCCCGCCTCCCAACTGAGACGCCCTCCCACTGAGCAGAAATAGCGCTCCTCTCCCTGTAGGCGCCGTGACTCGCTCCTCTCTCACGAGCTGAGTGGTCGCTCCCAGTGTATCTGGTATCGTAGCGCTGCATTGCCTCGTGCTGTTTCAATATTGCCATTTAATTTTGCCTACTGTGTGCTGGTTTACCGCTTTGATTAATTTGCGCTCTGTGTATGTTATTGTGCTGTTTAAAGTCTGCTAGCGCGTTTACCTCTAGTTTGCTCCCCCCTCCGCCTGCATTTTGTTTGTTGTTGTCCTCGTGTGCCCGCCCCGCCTCCCAGCTGAGACGCCCTCGCCCCTCCCCCTCCACTCTCCATATATGACAGTAGTTCCCGCGCGCAGCGTTTACGCGCAGCGACCGCGCCAAACCCGCGCCGAAGGTGCGCCAAAGGTAAGCCCGTCTACGCCCGTCCGCGCCTGGACCGCGCCCTGCGCCAGAGCCCCTGGCCCTCGCGCTGCCCATCCCTCCCGCATTACCTACGATGCCACCACCCTCCTAGCCCTTAACCCCAGTCGCGCCCCCCAACTGCGTCCAAGCCGCTCCTGGCCATACCCATGGACCTTTCTCCTGCTACTCCTGCAAATTCATCGGCTCCGTCAACAACTCCGCTACGATCACACCTCAGATTCCCGACCCCAACCACCTACAATGCATCCTGCTCAACACCCGATCGGTCCACAGGCACGCCATTGACCTCTGGAATCTACTAGACACCATCTCTCCAGATGTCGCCTTCCTAACAGAAACATGGATGAACGCTTCCTCCGCCCCAGACATCACCATTGCCATCCCTGAAGACTATAAGATCACACGCAAGGACCGCACCGGCCACACAGGAGGAGGAATCGCTATCGTCCATAAGAAATCCATCCACATCTCAACCAGCTCTGACGCCAATCTCGCAAACTCTGAACACCTTCACTTCCAGATCCACATCGACCCCAAGACCACACTCAGAGGCACCCTCCTTTACAGACCACCAGGACCCCGCGCAAAATTCAGTGAAGACATCACGGACTTCATCACTCCACACGCGCTCCCCTCCAAAGATTACATCCTACTGGGAGACCTCAACTTTCCTCTTGAAAAGAACAACGACCGCAACACCATCACCCTCTTGGACAACCTCGCCAACCTTGGACTTAAACAACTGGTCACTTCCCCCACCCACATCGCAGGTCACACACTCGACCCTATCTTCACCTCCAGCAACCATGTCTCCTTCAGCCACACTACGGATCTCCTCTGGACTGACCACAGCTGCGTTCACTTCACTTACAACAAGCCGAAACCCATCAACCACCCCCAACCAACTCTGCAAAGAAACTGGAACAAAATCACCATCGACCAGATCTCCTCATCGCTCCTTCTAAACACCCCAGCCCACTCTTCTAACCCAGACCAAGCCGCCACCAACTTCACCCTATGGTTATCCAACAGCGCCGACATCCTAGCACCACTGAAAAAACGTCAAAGCAAACCTGGCAGCAAGAAGGCCTCATGGTTCAACGATGATCTTAAGAAGTCCAAGAAACTCTGCCGCTCCCTTGAAAAAGCCTGGAAAAAAGACCCAACCACTAGCACCAAGGACGCCTTCAAAAACGCCACCCGCATACACCACCAACTAATCCGAAAGGCCAAGAAAACAGCATTCAAGGATCGACTAGATAACAACGCCCACAACAGCAAGGAACTTTTCAACATCGTCAAGGAATTCACCAATCCCTCGGCCAACTCCAACGACATCACCCCATCTCAAGCCCTCTGCGACTCCCTAGCCTCATTCTTCCACAACAAAATTGCAGACATCCACAACAGCTTCGACAACCAACCCGGCGACCAACCCACCCAACCATATGCTGACCTTTCACCCCCCTTGAACACCCTTAACGAATGGAACCCAATCTCCACTGAGGACACCATCCGCCTGATGAACTCCATCCACTCAGGATCCCCCACAGACCCATGTCCTCACCACATCTTCAACAAAGCAGACTCCGTCATAGCACCGCACCTCCGAGACGTCATCAACTGCTCCTTCAACTCCGCCACCTTCCCGGAAAGCTGGAAACACGCTGAACTCAGCGCCCTTCTGAAAAAACCCACAGCGGACCCCACCGAACTCAAAAATTACCGCCCCATCTCGCTCCTTCCTTTCCCGGCCAAAGTCATTGAGAAAGCTGTCAACAACCAGCTCGCCGCTTTCCTCGAAGCCAACAAATCCCTCGACTCCTCACAGTCTGGCTTCCGAGCAAAACACATCACTGAGACCGCCCTCATCGCAGCAACAGACGACATTCGAACTCTACTGGACAATGGAGACACAGTCGCCCTCATCCTCCTCGACCTCTCGGCAGCCTTCGACACAGTCTGCCACAGCACCCTTTTACAACGCCTCAGAAACATCGGAATACAAGGAAAAGCACTTGAATGGATCACCTCGTTCCTCACCGGAAGAACCCAGAGAGTCCGCCTTCCACCTTTCAAGTCCGAGGCCACTGAAGTCATCTGCGGCGTACCACAAGGATCCTCACTCAGTCCCACCCTCTTCAACGTATACATGAGCCCCCTCGCGGCCATCGCACGCCAACACAATCTCAACATCATCTCCTACGCGGATGACACTCAACTGATCCTTTCACTCACCAATGACCCCAGCACCGCCAAAACTAACCTACACGAAGGAATGAAAGAAGTTGCCGAATGGATGAAACACAGCCGTCTGAAACTGAACTCAGACAAAACAGAAGTCCTCATCTTAGGTACCTCCCCCTCTGCATGGGACGACTCTTGGTGGCCGGAAGCCCTTGGAAAAGCACCCACCCCGACAGACCACGCACGGAACCTAGGCGTTATCCTGGATTCCTCACTTTCAATGAACAGACAAGTCAACGCCGTCTCCTCATCCTGCTTCAACATTCTTCGCATGCTCAAAAAAACATTTCGCTGGATCCCCACCGAAACCAGAAAAACAGTCACCCATGCCCTGGTCACGAGCCGATTGGACTACGGAAACACCCTCTACGCAGGTACTACCGCTAAACTCCAGAAAAAACTCCAACGCATCCAGAACGCTTCAGCCAGGCTCATATTAGACATCCCGTGTAACGAACACATCTCTGGACACCTGAAAAACCTCCACTGGCTCCCCGTCAATAAGAGGATCACTTTCCGGCTTCTAACCCACGCACACAAAGCACTCTACGAAATCGGACCAGAATGCCTCAACTCACGACTGTCCTTTTACACCCCCTCCCGCCAACTACGATCCTCAAACCAAGCCCTCGCCACTGTACCTCGTATCAACAAGACCACCATGGGAGGTAGATCCTTCTCTTACCTGGCAGCTAAGACATGGAACTCACTTCCCACCTACCTTCGCCTTACCCAGAACCACCTAGCATTCAGAAAGCAACTTAAAACATGGATATTTGACAAGTAATCCTCCTCCCCTCCCTAAGCGCCTTGAGACCCTCTGGGTATGTAGTGCGCTATATAAATTCTTTGACTTGACTTGACTTGACTAGACGGCGTCCACCCACTATTATCACAGAGTGGACACTGTCCGCCATGCCAGGGAGTCTGGCCCGACTCAAATATGCTGAAATCGTCCCGATGTCATTTCCAAACTCCAGGACATTCGGCTGCGCCTGCACGTGGCCTGCTTTCCTCAAGAGCAGCAATGGGCAGATGGAGGGGGCTTTGTTATTTTATATTCTAGCTGGGCACAAAACAAAGGCCGAAGTTAAAGGGCCATCAGGCCTCCTTTTGTTCGAGTGTCCTTGACTGGGACATATCCAGAGCCTCACATCCAAATGCAAATGCAATGGAGGGGAAACAAAGGCTCACAGCTTGTTATCCCTTCACAAGTACAAGAGAGGTTTGTTTTTGACTTTGTTCAGCCCCTGTATATAAGAGAGATTAGCTTACCCGTCGCGCGTTGCTGCGATCTCTGAAGAAAAGAAATTTAAGGAAACTTGTTATGATAACATTCAATTTTCATTGTGTCTTTTTTATTGAAACATATTCATTTTAATATGGAAAACATTTTAAAGTGTTTTTTTTAATTCTGTTTATTTATTAGAGTGCTTGTGGATACACAGTATTTTTTGTTTTTCCGTCTGGTGCGTACACGAAAAAATCAGACGTTTTTCGGACGCGTGAGCTGGCCACATACAGTTGTCCATGTGAGAAGCACGGATTCTCCAAATCTAGTCCACACACTTGCAGCGATTGTCCTTGTGCTTTGTTGATGGTCATTGCAAAAGCGAGTCGCACCGTAAACTGTAAACGTTCAGTATTGGAAAGATTATGAGGGCCCTGGGGGGCCGATATTTAACAATTATTTTTTTCTTTTTTGCCAGAAACCTTCGCGGGAGTGTACTCAACAACTTTTAACAATTTTTTTTTTTTTGCCAGAAACCTTCGCAGGAGTGTACTCAACAACTTCCCAAAGTTTCATGGCGATCGGATGAATGGTGTAGTAATGCATAAAGGACAAACAGACATACTTTCTTTTTTATATATATAGATTATTCCTTGAGATTTAGCTGCCGCACAAAGATCTCCTCCGTTGGTGCCTTAACCTCATAAGATTTTTTAAGATGAAGACTTTGTAACCAATTGAGCAGAAGAGATTTACTGCCACGTTTCTTCTTGTTGCCAATTTTTTTGTGACAGAGTTTTAAAAAAAATGTATAAGTTGAGGCCCCGATTTTGAGTCCGGGTTGCATCAATTTTTTGGCGCAACCCGTTTGTTGAATCTCATAATGCGCTCAAATGTACTTGCTAAACATGTGCGGGTGTTCAGATCTGATATCACTTCCTCTAAGGTCACAGGTTGTGTTCCCACTTCCTGTGATACAACGTGCGATGTCAGGTGCCGTGACAGCACCCCCTGTGATGTCACGTGCTGTGATGTCCCTTGCATACTGTCTAACTTAGTTAGTCCCCCCGCTTCATTTTTTAGGACTTGTGCCCCGGACATACGTATAGCATCTGACAGCATGACAAAAGTATCACCCCTGTGCAGCGCTCTGAAGCTAGACGGACATGATCGACGTTCAACAAAAACCACAAGTATCCAAGACCACCCAAAACCACCTCCATCATATAGTGTCAGGAGGCTACGATACAAGCAGTCTCAAGGCAGCGGCACAGGTATCAATAGTGCGGCTGGTGCAGTGCCACCAGTACCCAAGAGTGTAATATCCCAGTGCACCCAAACTATAGTCGCTTTTAGGTCTAGTGTGCCAAAACGCATGTGCTCTCGCTTGCAGGAGATATTGTTTTCTCCAAGGGGCTTGGTGTCTGCCTGTGGATATCATTTGCTCGCTCAATTGCCACTATTATTTGCTGTCTCATAATTGGGCAGATTGGACAATGGGTCAGTCGGCCCGTCTGACCAACCCCTCTGACCGAACTTCGTCTTAAAGATAGAGCAATATTCGCTCGGACCCGATATTGAAATTCCCTTGAGTGTCCCCCCCCCGACCTTGGCTGAGACACGTCCGTTCCCCCCAGGGCTGTCACCGTCCCTTCCCGACACATTGTCCTGATGAAGACCCGGTGTGACTACCAACTCTGGCACACTTAGGGTTGAAGCGTCAACGCTTACTCAAGGCCCAGACTAACCAAGACTCCACACAACAAAACAATAGAGTCTTTGGTGTGAAAGCATGATCTGGTCTATCCCTCACCTGTACAAAAAACCTCAACCACCTTGTATATACTGTACACTTAAAGCACTGACCACTATTGTCACAAGATCACCGCATATTCATGTCATTGTCTTATGTTGACAGCTTCTGTTTACTGTGATTATCTACGAAAGAATTAATTCTGATAAAAAGAAACAGAACAAAGCATTTAGAGTTCTGTCTCTATTTCTTCACAGAGGATTGGTTTACTCCACAGG
Source organism: Lissotriton vulgaris (assembly GCF_964263255.1). Lineage (NCBI taxonomy): Eukaryota > Metazoa > Chordata > Amphibia > Caudata > Salamandridae > Lissotriton > Lissotriton vulgaris. Next base: position 119,877 of record NW_028254054.1, read on the forward strand.
CGCTATACAAAGGTTGCTACCGGATCATACAAGTGCATTATGAGCACCATCAAGTAACGTACCTTCTACCCAACAGAACCACTTGTTGTTTAACTCATAATTGGGCAGCGCATGCCAGTTTCACTTCCTCTTCTTTTGTGTGGAGCATGGACCGAGTACTGATTGCTTTATCAGTATCCTTCCGCTGGTTGCACTATGATTGAGGAACTATTTTTCTTTTTTCTGTCGTCTTCCCATCATGTTGCTACATCTTTTTTGTTTCTTCTTCATGTTGTATTGTTTCTAATTATCAGTGTTACTTCTTGCCTCCCCTCATTGTCCATGTTTCTCCCTCTCTCCCACCGCCCACCCTCCATCCATTTTTTCTTCCCTCCCTCCCCCACCTTCCTGTTGTTTGTGTTCCTTATTCCTGCCCGCCGGTCGCCCTCCCGTTGTCCATGTTCCTTCTTTCCTCCCATATCTTCCTGTTGTCCCTGTTGCTTACTCTCTCCCCCCTCCCATTGTCCCTGTTGCCTCCTCCATCCCACCCCTCACCCTCTCGTTAGCCATGTTGCTTACTCCCTCCCACCATCCACCCAACTGTTGTCTGGTTTGACCCCCTCCCATCAGAAGAAAAAAAAGAAAGCGATATGACGTGGCCAGCACTAGCCACGTCACAGTGCTTCATTTCCATCCCATGGTCCGTGTTGCCCCTACCACCCTCCCTCCCGTTGTCCATGTTGCCCCTACCACCCTCCCTCCCGTTGTCCATGTTGCCCCTACCACCCTCCCTCCTGTTGTCCGTGTTGCCCCTACCACCCTCCCTCCCACTGTCCGTGTTGCCCCTACCACCCTCCCTCCCGTTGTCCGTGTTGCCCCTACCAACCTCCCTCCCGTTGTCCATGTTGCCCCTACCACCCTCCCTCCCGTTGTCCATGTTGCCCCTACCACCCTCCCTCCCGTTGTCCATGTTGCCCCTACCACCCTCCCTCCCGTTGTCTGTGTTGCCCCTACGACCCTCCCTCCCGTTGTCCATGTTGCCCCTACCACCCTCCCTCCCGTTGTCTGTGTTGCCCCTACCACCCTCCCTCCCGTTGTCCGTGTTGCCCCTACGACCCTCCCTCCCGTTGTCCGTGTTGCCCCTACCACCCTCCCTCCCGTTGTCCGTGTTGCCCCTACCACCCTCCCTCCCGTTGTCCGTGTTGCCCCTACCACCCTCCCTCCCGTTGTCTGTGTTGCCCCTACCACCCTCCCTCCCGTTGTCTGTGTTGCCCCTACCACCCTCCCTCCCGTTGTCCATGTTGCCCCTACCACCCTCCCTCCCGTTGTCCATGTTGCCCCTATCACCCTCCCTCCCGTTGTCCGTGTTGCCCCTACCACCCTCCCTCCCGTTGTCCGTGTTGCCCCTACCACCCTTCCTCCCGTTGTCCGTGTTGCCCCTACCACCCTCCCTCCCGTTGTCTGTGTTGCCCCTACCACCCTCCCTCCCGTTGTCCATGCTGCCCCTACCACCCTCCCTCCCGTTGTCCGTGTTGCCCCTACCACCCTCCCTCCCGTTGTCCGTGTTGCCCCTACCACCCTCCCTCCCGTTGTCGGTTTTGTACACTCAGCCCCCGCCCTAAGAAAAAATAGCGCTATGTTGCAACCAGCTCTGGCCCTGTCATAGCATTTTTTCCTAACTTTTAGCCATGCTGCACAGCAGCCACTCTGCGCCAGAACCTGGCTAGAAGACGGTGGCAATGCCAATACCTCTCACTCTCACATAGGCGAGACCTGTTGGCGTTGCCAATACTTGTTGACTACCAAGCGAGGGGTTGAGGGTCCCACTGTCGTTGCTAGCTTAAAGCCCCGTGGCACCAGTACTACAACAATGTGTGTGGGATCCAGCAGGTACGAAGCACAGAAACCAGAAGTGGTGGGGAAGGAAGGCTGTGCAAGTAATGGGGTGGCTGCATCACAGGAGGTTGCACTAAACATATTGCCGTCACATTGTACATATACACAACTTTAACCAACAAGGAATGACATTACGTCATGAGAATCACAGCAATTGTGAAGCGCCAAACTTGGATCTCGGGACTGAGGATTTCCAGGGAAAGAACCAAGTCTGCATATCCTCACTCACTCAGCACTCCATCAGATTGCTCAGCACTCCATCACATGGCTCAGCACTCCACCACACACGGCTCACAACTCCACCACACAGGGCTCAGCACTCCACCACACACGGCTCACAACTCCACCACACAGGGCTTAGCCCTCCACCACACACGGCTCAGTACTCCACCACACACGACTCACAACTCCACCACACACGGCTCAGCACTCCACCACATACGGCTAAGCACTCCACCACACAGGGCTCAGCACTCCACCACACAGGGCTCAGCACTCCACCACACAGGGCTCAGCACTCCACCACACAGGGCTCAGCACTCCACCACACAGGGCTCAGCACTCCACCACACACGGCTCAGCACTCCACCACACGGCTCAGCACTCCACCACACGGCTCAGCACTCCACCACACAGGACTCAGCACTCCACCACACAGGGCTCAGCTCTCCACCACACAGGGCTCAGCACTCCACCACACAGGGCTCAGCACTCCACCACACACAGCTCAGTACTCCACCACACACGACTCACAACTCCACCACACACGGCTCAGCACTCCACCACATACGGCTCAGCACTCCACCACACAGGGCTCAGCACTCCACCACACAGGGCTCAGTACTCCACCACACACGACTCACAACTCCACCACACACGGCTCAGCACTCCACCACATACGGCTCAGCACTCCACCACACAGGGCTCACAACTCCACCACACAGGGCTTAGCCCTCCACCACACACGGCTCAGTACTCCACCACACACGACTCACAACTCCACCACACACGGCTCAGCACTCCACCACATACGGCTCAGCACTCCACCACACAGGGCTCAGCACTCCACCACACAGGGCTCAGCACTCCACCACACAGGGCTCAGCACTCCACCACACAGGGCTCAGCACTCCACCACACACGGCTCAGCACTCCACCACACATGGCTCAGCACTCCACCACACGGCTCAGCACTCCACCACACGGCTCAGCACTCCACCACACGGGGCTCAGCACTCCACCACACAGGGCTTAGCTCTCCACCACACAGGGCTCAGCACTCCACCACACAGGGCTCAGCACTCCACCACACAGGGCTCAGCACTCCACCACACAGGGCTCAGCACTCCACCACATGGCTCAGCACTCCACCACACGGCTCAGCACTCCACCACATGGCTCAGCACTCCACCACACGGCTCAGCACTCCACCACATGGCTCAGCACTCCACCACACACGGCTCAGAACTCCACCACACGGCTCAGCACTCCACCACACAGGGCTCATCACTCCACCACACACAGCTCAGTACTCCACCACACACGGCTCAGTACTCCACCACACGGCTCAGCACTCCACCACACGGCTCAGAACTCCACCACACATGGCTCAGAACTCCACCACACATGGCTCAGAACTCCACCACACATGGCTCAGAACTCCACCACACACGGCTCAGAACTCCACCACACACGGCTCAGAACTCCACCACACGGCTCAGCACTCCACCACAAACGGCTCAGTACTCCACCACACACGGCTCAGTACTCCGCCACATGGCTCAGCACTCCACCACAAACGGCTCAGTACTCCACCACACACGGCTCAGTACTCCGCCACACGGCTCAGCACTCCACCACACACGGCTCAGTACTCCACCACACACGGCTCAGTACTCCACCACACACGGCTCAGTACTCCACCACACATGGCTCAGTACTCCACTACACACGGCTCAGTACTCCACCACATGGCTCAGCACTCCACCACACGGCTCAGTACTCCACCACACGGCTCAGCACTCCACCACACTGCTCAACACTCCACCACATGGCTCAGCACTCCACCACACAGCTCAGTACTCCACCACACGCTCAGCACTCCACCACACGGCTCAGCACTCCACCACATGGCTCAGCACTCCACCACACGGCCCAGCACTCCACCACACGGCCCAGCACTCCACCATACGGCTCAGCACTCCATCACACGGCTCAGTACCCCACCACACAGGGATCAGCACTCCACCACACACAGCTCAGTACTCCACCACACACAGCTCAGTACTCCACCACACACGGTTCAGTACTCCACCACACACGGCTCAGCACTCCACCACACACGACTCACAACTCCACCACACACGGCTCAGCACTTCACCACACACAGTTCAGTACTCCACCACACATGGCTCAGCACTCCACCACACAGGGCTCAGCACTTCACCACACGGCTCAGCACTCCACCACACGGCTCAGCACTCCACCACACGGCTCAGCACTTCACCACACACGGCTCAGTACTCCACCACACACGGCTCAGTACTCCACCACACAGGGCTCAGCACTCCACCACACAGGGCTCAGCACTCCACCAAACAGGGCTCAGCACTCCACCACACAGGGCTCAGCACTTCACCACACGGCTCAGCACTCCACCACACACAGCTCAGTACTCCACCACAAAGGGGTCAGCACTCCATCATACACGGCTCAATACTCCACTACACATGGCTCAGTACTCCACCAGGGTCTGGGGGAAGAATTAAAAGATTCTACCCGAGGATCTCAGGGTCTGGGGGAAGAATGAAAAGATTCTACCCGAGGATCCCAGGGTCTGGGGGGAGTGTGAGGTTGGAATAAGTTCATAAGTCCTGCTGCGCCCGTGTTGTAACAGGACTTGCGGACAATGCAAAGAGCCTTGAATGTAAGACGTTTGCTCACGGGAAACCAGCGAAGGTGACGAATCCCCTCAGAAACTGTTTGAGATCTGGGGGTTAACAGACAGAATATCGAGTTATTTTTTTCCGACCTTCAGTAATATCGAGTTTTTAATATCGAGGTACAACAATATCGAAAGGAAGAATATCGTGGACCAGAATATCGACAGTAAGGTACGAAATATCGAATTGTTTAATATCAAAGACAGATCGTTTGTAAAAATATTGTTGTTAATAATATCGATGTTTATATTAGTGTTATTTATTTTTGTATGTATTTTAAATGTATGCATTCTATATTTTTGTTTAAGTATTGTATTTATTTTTTAATATATATATATATTACATTTTTAGAAGTTATTAATAATTTTTTAAGTAAATGTTGCGTTTTAGTTCCATAGCAAGTTGTGGGTTTATAGGGGAATGTGGTGGGAAATAATTAAAATATATGGCAATAATTAATAAATGCTATTGATTTATTTTTTAATATATGTATTACATTTGTAGTAGTTATTAATTATTTTTTAAGTAAATGTTGCGTTTTAGTTCCATTGCAAGTTATGGGTTTATAGGGGAATAGGGTGCGAAATAATTAAAGTATAAGTCAATAATTAATAAATGCTATTGATTAATATTTATATATTTAATATTGTATACTGTTAATTGTGTTAATTTATTATTCATTGGTTGTTAGTTATTAATAAATAATTGGTAAATATATTAATTGGTTTTTTTAACAGGTTGTATGTTTATAGGGGAATAGGGTGGAAAGTAATTTAATTTCGATACAGTAATTATGCATTTTTATTTATTGGTATTGTTAATTAATGCATTGTTAATTAATTATTAATTAATTTTAATTAATTGTTAATTATATTAATTGTGTTATTTGTTTTAGAAGCGGGTTGTGGGTTTATAGGGGAATAGGGTGGGAAGTAATTTAATTTTGATATAGTATTTAATAATTTGTATTTATTGGTATTGTTAATTAATATATTGTTAATGAATTATTCGTTGGGAATTAATTTCTATTAATTCATTATTTGATAATTATATTAATTGTGTAATTATTAATTGTTATTTATTGGTATTGATAATTAAATTATTGTTAATACATTATTAATTGGTAATTAATTTTCATTATTTAATAAATTGATAATTATATTAAATGCGCTCTTTATTTAGGAGCACATTGTGGGTTTATATGGGAATAGAAGGGAAAGTAATTTAAATATAATGAAGTAATATATATATATTTTTTTTTATTTATAAAAATTGTATTATTAATTATTAATATATTTTTACTTTAAATAATTATTTAATTGATAAGCATGTTTTTCCCCATTCACTATCCAACACTTTTCCTAAGGTTGCACTCTCTGGAGTGGGAATAGTAATTTTTACCCCTACGCTATCCAACACTTTCCCTACTGTTGCATTCTCTGGAGTGGGAATAGTAATTTTTACCCCTTCGCTATCCAACATTTTCCCTAATGTTGCACTCTCTGAAGTAGGAATAATAATTTTTTCCCCTCCGCTATCCAATATTTTCTCTACTGTTTTAGTAAATGTAGTGTATAATGTATTTTAAAAAGATTAAAAATATTATATTTTTTTAATTTGTTACATATATTTTTTATATTTTTATTTATATTATTGGTGTATGTGTATATATATATATATATATTTATTTATCATTTTTAATATGTTTTTTAAACAATTTATAAGTTATTAAATGAATTATTTATAAGTGTTATTAAGTATATACTTTATATTTTATTTATATATATGTTTAATTAATTTTTACATAAAATGTTTTAGGTATAATTTTACTATGTTTCTTTTAATTATATGTGTTATTTACTTTATTTACATGACTTTTTAAACATTAAAAACAATATTTTTAACAATATTTTTGTTAACAATATTTTTTCCATTATTTTTGTACTTACCTTTCTGTAGATAGGACTTCGATATTCTGGACATCGATATTTCAGGTCCGATATTTTTGTCGTTGATATTCTGTCAGTGATTCGATCTGGGGACTTCAAGAATTACTCTGGCTGTAGCATTTTGAACCAACTGCAATTTGGCGAGTGAAGCCTTATTAATATCCAGCTAAAGGTCATTGCAATAATCGAGCGTGGACATAACAAGTGCCAGGACCACTTGCTCCCGGTCTTGGCGAGGGATGAAAGGACTATCCTGCTGACCTGGAGATTGAAGGAAAGATTTTTGTCAACCAGAACTCTGAGATTTTTAACGGATATTGTAGGAATGGGTAAGGCTCCAGGCATTTCTGGAAACAAGAGACTGGACCAGACGGATGGATGACCCCCCAAAGATCGAAGCTTCCATCTTGTCTCCATTGAGTTTTAAGTAGTTTTTTTCTATCCAGGTGGCCTCAGCCTGCATGCAGTTTTTGAAATTGGTGGCCATTGCATGCATGTCCCCGGAGATTCATATGATGATTTTGGGCATCATTAGCATAGGACAACTCTTGGTGTCCAAAGGATCTTACGAGCTTCGCCAGTGGGGAAACATACAAGTTTAATAATGTGGGGCTCAGGGAGCAGCCCTGAGGCACCCCGCATGGCAAAGATTTGGGCTCTGGGCAAAACTGGTCCATCTGAGACCTGTCGCTCAGAAAAGATGCCAGAAGTTTGAGTGCAAGGTCTGTGACCCCCCAGAACCTGGAGCTGTATGGTGTGTACTCACTAATCACCCTCTTCTACGTCATACTTCACGCACACGCTTGAGTCAAGAGGGAGACAGGTACGGTGGATACTCACTAATCACCCACTGCTATGTCATACCTCACGCACACGCTTGAGTCAAGAGGGCGACAGGTACGGTGGATACTCACTAATCACCCACTGCTATGTCATACCTCACGCACACGCTTGAGTCAAGAGGGCGACAGGTAAGGGGGATACTCACTAATCACCCACTGCTATGTCATACCTCACGCACACGCTTGAGTCAAGAGGGAGACAGGTATGCGGGATACTCACTAATCACCCACTGCTATGTCATACCTCACGCACACGCTTGAGTCAAGAGGGCGACAGGTATGGTGGATACTCACTAATCACCCACTGCTATGTCATACCTCACGTACACGCTTGAGTCAAGAGGGAGACAGGTATGGGGGATACTCACTAATCACCCACTGCTATGTCATACCTCACGTACACGCTTGAGTCAAGAGGGAGACAGGTATGGGGGATACTCACTAATCACCCACTGCTATGTCATACCTCACGCACACGCTTGAGTCAAGAGGGAGACAGGTATGGTTGGTACTCACTAATCACCCTCTTCCACGTCATAGGTCACGCACATGCTTGAGTCAAGAGGGAGACAGGTATGGTTGGTACTCACTCATCACCCTCTTCCATGTCATAGGTCACGCTCACGCTTGAGTCAAGAGGGAGTCAGGTATAGTCGGTACTTACTATTCTTGAAAGAACTTGGCGGTGCCGTACTGGCCGGCCTGATCCCCCATCTCCAGCAGCTGCAACACCGCGTCCTCCATGTATGTCAACACGTGGGTCTGCGCTGAAAGACATGGAAACACAGGAGGATCACATGTGTGACATGGACCGTTCATTACATACTCACCTACTTCCTTGTCCCAGGCCTTACTAACATGAGCAGCACCCTCCTAAAACAAACAACCATTGGCAAAGGCAAGAGGTCGGGCTTTGGCCAGCTGGTGCAATGGTAACATAGCAGGAGTGCTCCAACTATGCAATCCCTACCCTATGAGCGTATATTGTAAATGTAGGTGTCTGTATCTAAAGCCAAGAATCCCCTTCGCGGGAAAGAATTCAGAACCCCGTCTTGGTCACAAATTGTACAACCCTTTGGAGATGTCAGGCAGCTGCTTGGCGAAGCCTCAGCATGCAAGGTCCCCTCGACTTCAGCTGAAGTGTCTCCTCTGCTATCCCCCAATAATGCTTTTTTATTTATATTAGAAAGCATCCTTGCGTTGTAAATGAAGATTAGTGTTGTTATAGGTATACAGAGAGCCCTGTCGCCCTGTGGATGCAGATAGAACAACATTTGTACAGTGTGTGTAAAGGCCTTGAACTCCGTGTCCGAGGCATCGTGATAATGTGTTGCACGAAGCCAGATGTGAAGGCAAAGAAGTTTCAGAGAAACTAACCCAACATTCTCATGCACGCAAATATGTGCAAACGGTCACACTAAAATGTTATCGTGCAGAAAAGAGGACAATGTAAGAAAACGTGGAGCGTTGCTACGTGGGCTTAACTCGGGCACATAACACCCCTCTCTAGGATGCTTCCTCCTTCCTCGGTAGGGCGGTCCCAGGGCTGAAGATGCACTGGTCTCTTATGACAGGAAACCATTTCCGGGGTTCCCCTCCTTCCTCTGCAGCTTGGTGCCAGGGCTGAAGTGGCACTGATCTCTGATGCCAGGAGCCCCTCTCTAGGGTGCTCTCCTTCCTCTGTAGGGCGATGCCAGGTCTGAAGGGGCACTGGTCTCTAATGCTAGAAGCCCCTATCTAGGGTCCCCCCCTTTCCTCCGTAGGGCGGTGCCAGGGCTGAAGGGGCTCTGGTCTCTGATGCCCGGAGCCCCGCTCTAGGGTGCTCTCCTTCCTCTGTAGGGCGATGCCAGGTCTGAAGGCACACTGGTCTCTAATGCTAGAAGCCCCTATCTAGGGCCCCCTCCTTTCCTCCGTAGGGCAGTCCCAGGGCTGAAGATGCACTGGTCTCATGCCAGGAACCCCTTTCCAGGGTTCCCCCTCCTTCCTCTGCCGCTTGGTGCCCGGGCTGAAGGGGCACTGGTCTCACATGCCAGGAGCCCCTCTCTAGGGTGTTGTACTCCTCGGTTGGGTGGTGCCAGGGCTAAGGGTTCTCTGGTCTCTGAAGCCAGGAGCCCCTCTCTAGGTCGCTTCTCACTTCCTCCATAAGGCGGTGCCAGGGCTGAAGGAGCTCTGGTCTCTGAAGCCAGGAGCCCCTCTCTAGGTCGCTTCTCACTTCCTCTGTAGGGCAGTGCCGGGCTGAAGTGGCACTGGTCTCTCATGCCAGGATCCCCCCTCTAGCCTGCTCTCCTCCTTCCTCCCTTGGGACGTGCCAGGACTCAAGGGGCATTGGGCTCGACTGCCAGAGCACCTCCACCATCCTCTGTAGTGCAGTGCCAGGGATGAAAGGGGCACCAGCATCTCATGCCAGGATGGACCCCTCCCTGGGGGTACTCCTGTCAAGCTGGCCTGGTGCGGTGCCTCCTCCGGAGTTCATTTTATCGCTGGAAGAATGGGGCAGCCTGTCCTGGTGCCAGGCCATGCCCGCCTCCTCCAAGGTTCCCTTTCACAGCAGCCTTGAAAGACCCCAAAGTGCGGGCACAGAGCAGCCTGCCAGGCACCTCATTCTTCCGCTGCGTGTCGGAGGCTGGCACAGGCTCATGCCCCATCCACGGACTCAGGGGCGCCCTCTGATGGCCAACAGGTAAAAGGCAGGACCCCTGGCACCTAAGTTCATGTTCAAGTTCAAGGATTTATATAGTGCACTACTCACCCAGAGGGTCTCAAGGTGCTTGGGGAGGGGTTCATTATTTATCAAATAGCCAGGTTTTAAGTTCTTTTCTGAAGGAGATGTGGTTCTGTGTAAGGCGGAGGTGAGTGGGGAGTGAGTTCCAGGTCTTGGCCGCCAAGTAGGAGAAGGATCTGCCTCCTATGGTGGATCTTTGGATAAGCGGAACTGCGGCGAGGCCTTGACTGGAGGATCTTAGTTGGCGGGTGGGTATGTAGAAGGATAGTCGAGTGTTGAGGCATTCGGGTCCTAGTTTGTAGAGGGCCTTGTGTGCGTGGGTGAGGAGACGGAATGTTATTCTCTTGTTGACGGGGAGCCAGTGGAGGTCTTTCAGGTGGCCGGTAATGTGATCTTGGCGAGGGATGTCCAAAATGAGTCTCGCTGATGCGTTTTGGATGCGTTGGAGTTTTTTCTGTAATTTGGCTGTCATTCCGGCGTATAGGGTGTTTCCGTAGTCTAGTCGACTCGTAACCAGTGTGTGGGTGACAGTCTTTCTTGTTTCGGCGGGGATCCAATGGAAGATTTTTTTGAGCATACGAAGTACGTTGAAGCAGGAGGATGAGACGGCGTTGACTTGTTTGGTCATCGAGAGTGAGGAGTCTAGGATGAAGCCAAGGTTACGAGCTCCTTCACGTGCCCTCACCACACGCGTTGCCTTACTCTGCACCAAGGAGGCGTCCCATGGTTGTTCACACGCAACACCCATGGATTTTGATGTGTTCTCAGAATTCTCAGAAGTTGTAGACCTGGGAATGCGCCACAAACCTACACTTCCTCCGGCGCGGCGAAACTAGGAGAAATCTCTTTATTTCTCCCAGTTTATTCTTTTTCAGCAATAAAAATGTCTCATATGATTGTTTTTGTGCAGGAATGTGCCATCCATGCGCAAACAATCCTCCATACGATGCAGGCACCCTTGCACCATAGTGCCAGCGTGCCAGCGTTGGCGCTAGGCTGCCGAAAGGGCACCAGCACAGGGGAAAAGGCAGGAATGCACCGATACAGCGTAATCCTGCCCTCTCGGTCATGCAGCGCAGCACGCCCTGCACTACATTGCATGAGAAACTCATAAATATGCCCTCTAGGGCTTAGTTTGTAAAATATTTTACCCAGTCTGTGTGTACGGACATACCTCCCTCGCCCAGCAAGGAGCAGTGGCGCTACTGCGGCCCCCAATTCAGTGCCCTCTCCCCAAACTACAAGCGGGCACATTTAAAACATTTACATAAAACCTACCGCACACGCGCCCAGCTGCACAGCATGGGCCTGGCTGCCGATGCGCGCTGCCTGCGAGGCGCTACACAGACCGCCATCTTCCTGCACCTGGCCTGGGACTGCCCCGCAGCGGTGGTTCTGGCGGGGCATTCAACACTCCTGCCCTGACCTCCGACCCTGCTCCTCAGTGCTCACCCCTGGGAGCTTTGTGGGATATGTGAAAGGCAGGGTTGCCATCACTGGGACAGGCACCCTGCCCACTGCTTGAACACTGGAAGGGGGTGGGGGGGGGCAGTAATTTGATGCCTGTGAGGTCAAGCCCAAAGGACATTTGGAAGGGGCAGCACACTACCCCAGGCCAGGTGAATGACCCCAGGACACGAATGGGATGAACGCGAGCCTGTTGGAGGCAAGTCCAATTGTCTCCTCCTTCAACCATAGTCTCCTCCTTCAAGCATAGTCTCCACCCACAAAGGTGAGCCCCATAGTCTCCTCCCTCAAAGGCGAACCCCATAGTCTCCTCTCTCGTAGGCGAGCCCCATAGTCTCCTCCCTCGAAGGCGAGCCCCATAGTCTCCTCCCTTGAAGGCGAGCCCCAGAGTCTCCTCCCTTGAAGGTGAGCCCCACGAGCCCCATAATCTCTTCCCTCGAAGGCGAGCCCCATAATCTCTTCCCTCGAAGGCGAGCCCCATAGTCTCCTCCCTCGAAGGTGAGCCCCATAGTCTCCTCCCTTGAAGGTGAGCCCCATAGTCTCCTCCCTCGAATGCGAGCCACAAAGTCTCCTTCCTCGAAGGTGAGCCCCATAGTCTCCTCCCTCAAATGCGAGCCCCATAGTCTCCTCGCTTGAAGGCTAGCCCCAGTCTCCTCCCTCGAAGGAGAGCCCCATAGTCTCCTCCTTCGAAGGCGAGCCCCATAGTATCCTCCCTCGAAGGCGAGCCCCATAGTCTCCTCCCTCGAAGGTGAGCCGCATAGTCTCCTCCCTTGAAGGCGAGCCCCATAGTCTCCTCCCTCGAAGGCGAGCCCCATAGTCTCCTCCCTTGAAAGTGAGCGCCATAGTCTCCACCCTCGAAGGTGAGCCCCATAGTTTCCTCCCTCGAAGGTGAGCCTCATAGTCTCCTCCCTTGAAGGCGAACCCCATAGTCTCCTCCCTCGAAGGTGAGCCCCATAGTCTCCTCCCTCAAAGGCGAGCCCCATAGTCTCCTCCCTCGAAGGTGAGCCCCATAGTCTCCTCCCTTGAAGGCGAGCCCCATAGTCTCCTCCCTCGAAGGCGAGCCCCATAGTCTTATCCCTTGAAAGTGAGCGCCATAGTCTCCACCCTCGAAGGTGAGCCCCATAGTTTCCTCCCTCGAAGGTGAGCCTCATAGTCTCCTCCCTTGAAGGCGAACCCCATAGTCTCCTCCCTCGAAGGTGAGCCCCATAGTCTCCTCCCTCAAAGGCGAGCCCCATAGTCTCCTCCCTTGAAGGCGAGCCCCATAGTCTCCTCCCTTGAAAGCGAGCGCCATAGTCTCCACCCTCGAAGGTGAGCCCCATAGTTTCCTCCCTCGAAGGTGAGCCTCATAGTCTCCTCCCTCGAAGGCGAGCCCCATAGTCTCCTCCCTCGAAGGTGAGCCCCATAGTCTCCTCCCTCGAAGGCGAGCCCCAGTCTCCTCCCTCGAAGGCAAGCCCCATAGTCTCCTCCCTCGAAGGCGAGCCCCAGTCTCCTCCCTCGAAGGCGAGCCCCATAGTCTCCTCCCTCGAAGGCAAACCCCATAGTCTCCTCCCTCGAAGGCGAGCCCCATAGTCTCCTCCCTCGAAGGCGAGCCCCATAGTTTCCTCCCTCAAAGGCGAGCCCCAGTCTCCTCCCTCGAAGGCGAGCCCCATAGTCTCCTCCCTCGAAGGCAAACCCCATAGTCTCCTCCCTCGAAGGCGAGCCCCATAGTCTCCTCCCTCGAAGGCGAGCCCATAGTCTCCTCCCTCGAAGGCGAGCCCCATAGTCTCCTCCCTCGAAGGCGAGCCCCATAGTCTCCTCCCTCGAAGGCGAGCCCCATAGTTTCCTCCCTCAAGGGCAAGCTCCATAGTGTGTTCCCTTCGAGGGCAGCCCCAAAGACCCCTCACTCGAGGGTGCGCTCAGAGTCTCCTCCCTCAAGGGTGAGCCCTCATAGGCTCCTCCCTCAACGTCGAACTCCTATTGTTGCCCCCTCGAGGGTAACCCCCCTCTAGTTTCCTATGTGTACTTGAGCAAAAAGAACAAGTGATGGACGGAATGCTGAGCAATGTCAAACACTTTCCCCAGTCACAGATCTGGGCCTAAATCCATCGGTTTTGTTCTCACCGGGCCACCCCTGTTTGGACCCAGCCATAGGCATGAAGTCTTGTACCTACTCCTCGCGGGTCAGTCCACCCCGAGCTGCAGACCGGGTCCCCCCCGGACTGGAAGCATGCACCCTTGGTCCTGGTATCACCCTTCATCAGCCAGGATAGCCCCCTACATGAGACTATTCCAGAGAGGGGGCCATCGCTCCCCAATGGGATGTAAATGGTCGCCCCTCTGGGTGGTGGGACCTCCATACATCAGTCAGGCCCTTAGCATTAAAGAAGCCCCCCCCTCCGGTGTATGTCAGTGGGGTCATCAAGAGCAAGACTGAAGTCTCCCCCCATACCCAGTGCACCATCAGGGAGGGTGAGGAGCTATCTCTGAGGTGAGGGTCTGCTCACTGACCCCCCACTGCTGTCTCTGGAGTGAGGGTCTGCTCTCTGGGGTCACAGCCCCACCCCTGACTGCTGTATCTGAAGTGAGGGTCTGCTCTCTGGGGTCACAGACCCCGCCCCCCTTCCCCCCCCCCCCCCCCGACTGCTGTCTCTGAAGTGAGGGTCTGCTCTCTGGGGTCACAGAGCCCCGCCCTCCCCCCCCCGTCCCCCTCCCCGACTACTGTCTCTGAAGTGAGGGTCTGCTCTCTGGAATCACTGGCTGGGGGCTAAGGCAAGGTGGGGGCTAAGGCGAAGGTGGGGGCTAAGTCAAGGTGGGGGCTAAGGCGAGGGTGGGGCAAAGTCAAAGGTAAGGGGGCTAGGTCAAGGGTGGGGGCTAAGGCGAGGGTGGGGGCTTAGTCAAGGGTAAGGGGGATAGGTCAAGTGTGGGGGGGCTAAGTCAAGGGTGGGTGCTAAATCAAGGCTGGGGGGGCTAAGTCAAGGGTGGGGGGGCTAAGTCAAGGGTGGGGGGATAAGTCAAGGGTGGTTGGCTAAGTCAAGGGTGGGGGGCTAAGTCAAGGCTGGGGGGATAAGTCAAGGGTGGTTGGCTAAGTCAAGGGTGGGGGCTAAGTCAAGGCTGGGGAGCTAAGTCAAGGGTGGGGGGGCTAAGTCAAGGCTGTTGGGGCTAAGTCAAGGGTGGGGGCGCTAAGTCAAGGGTGAGGCGAAGTCAAGGCTGTGGGGCTAAGTCAAGGCTGGGGGGCTAAGTCAAGGCCGGGGGGCTAAGTCAAGCGTGGGGGGCTAAGTCAAGGGCGGGGGCTAAGTCAAGGGTGGGGGCATTGGCAAAGGTGGGGGCTAAGTCAAGGGTGGGGGGCTAAGTCAAGCGTGTGGGCTAAGTCAATGCGGGGGGGCTAAGTCAAGGGTGGGGGCTAAGTCAAGGGTAGGGGGGCTAAGTCAAGGGTGGGGGCGCTAAGTCAAGGCTGGAGGGCTTAGTCAAGGGTGGGGGCTAAGTCAGGGGTTGGCCTAAGTCAAGGGTAGGGGGGCTAAATGAAGGGTGGGGGCTAAGTCAAGGGTGGGGGCTAAGCCAAGGGTGGGGGCTAAGCCAAGGGTGGGGGCTAAATCAAGGGTGGGGGCTAAGTCAAAGGTGGGAGGGCTAAGTCAAGGGTGGGGGCTGAGTCAAGGGTGGGGGCTAAGGCGAGGGTGGTGGGGATAAGTTAATGGTGGTGGGGCTAGGGCGAGAGTGGGACGGTGGAGCGCATCCCCACAGCAGTCATTCAGTGTAGCGCCTCGTCTCATACAGACACAGTGACCGCCGCCGCTCAGGCGCTTTGTGCACAATCTGCAGTGAAAAGCGTGATGTCGTGGGACAGGTTCCCGCGCACGGGGCCCCCACACTCTTTGTGGTGCACCGGAGCCCCCACGTCAGATCTCACAGCCCCAGGTGCAGCTTTCAAGATCTGAGGGAGCCGGGGTGGGGGCATGGGGGGGCCTCTCTTCAAAGCACACCCGATCCCAGGCCCCGGGGCGGTGCGCCTCCCTGGATGGGATTACAGACACCAGACATTGTGCCCCCGCACAAGGACTTGTAATCTGCACCCCACAATGGCAGCTCAGGCCTGGGTGTTGTCACCGGCAGCTGCGCCAAAGAAAGGCCCGGCCGAGCCTCTGCAAACACGGCCTGCCTCACCTGGGGGCCAAGGAAGGCCCCCCCAGGAGCCACACACAGGCCCGGCCGAGCCTCTGAAAACACAGCCTGCTTCACCTGTGGGCCTGGGGGCCAATAAAGCCCCCCATGAGCCACACACAGGCCCGGCAAAGCTCTGCAAACACGGCCTGCTTTACCTGGGGGCCCGAGGGCAAAGCAAGGCAAGGCCCGTCAGAAGCTTTTATCAGAAGCCACTGCGGAATCTGGCAAACAGCGCTTTGTTCGACAAGACAAGGCGCTTGATGATGGACAAAGAGCGGTGTGTGCGTCATCAGCACAGGAGCTGCAGTGTCTGAATCCACCCAGGCCGCCCACAGAGCCTGCCCCCCTGGGCGAGCTTGAACCCTGTCGAATGCACCTGCACCCCCAGTTCACGTGCATGACCGAGCCCCCAGAGGCGCTGGAAAGATAAATGTCCGGTGGGGTTGTTGCAGCTATACTCCCTTGGGGTACATAACCATGTACACTACATACAAGGCACATGTCCACTACATACAGGGCAGCACACACTTGTAGGATTCAGACATACCACACGTTAAATAATATACCTTTGGAAATCAGCAATTAGAAAGCGAGTCCAGGCTGCACAAATTATATTGGTAGTTGTAGCTATACCAATGTATCATTTTTAATATTATTTTCTCTGAAAGCCTCGCCCCCGTTTGTTTTCACCAGATAGCCTCTGATTCCAGAACTCACCCAGACGATAGCTCTACTTGCCCATCAGGAAAAATCTATACCATGCACTGCTTCATCCCAGAGGTCCTTTGATGGGAGTTCTGGGAAAGATAACTTTCCAATCCAAGATGGCCCCCACCATCTAATTGCAAAAGGCTTCTCCAGCCAACATGGCCTTGCCAGTTGCTGCGTCCCAACGAGTAGTTGTCGCAGTGTTTCCTCACTCCTGGCATTCCTGGGTTTTTCTTGTGTTGCCAGTTCTCCAGCTCTTCTCCATGTTCCTGAAATTGCTGTTCTTTCTCCTGCTGTTTCCTTCTCCAGCCTCTGCGTCCAGTCGGATTCTGGCTACCTTGGCCGGTTCCATTCTCAGCTCTGATCTTCATTTCATTCAGGCCTCTCATCCCACAGTCCTCGCTTCGAGACTTCAGGGGTTCTTTGCTATGCTGGCTTCTTCCTCCTGAGAGTCTTTCTGGAAGGCACCGGACTGCTAGGCGCTTACGTGTGTCGGTGGAACTGGGGTTACTGGAAGGCGTCGCCCTTTACCTCTGGCTGAGAACATTCGTGAGGACTCACCTTTCCGGAATCTGGAATTACTTCCAGCAAACCTCCAAGCTTCATCAGAGTGACAACCTCATTGAAGAGACTTTGCAAGAAGCAACTTTCCTGGTGTGGACAGCAGTAAAACAGACTATAAGCACAGTAACCCCAGTAAAACAAGTATATTTATTTTAAAGCTATATTAATGAAATGCAGTATATTAGTCACACTGGGCTCAAAAGGTAGATCAAGGTGTTTGCAAATTTGTAATATTTTCTCCAGTATAAACCCATTGCAGAACGATATGAAAGTAAATACAGTTTTTGAATATTTCTTTACTTCTATTAAATGTGTCACTCCGATCGCGGTGACATCAAACAAAGGGCTCTGGTGAGATAATCTGAGTGGTGATACAGTTCCCTTTTTATTAGAAAGTATTATAAAGCACAGTAAAACACATTATTGTGTTGGTTTTTCACAATGATTAGAAGTCTGGGATTTTGTCAGTTCATGCTTACATTGTTAAATATGAAACTACAACTCCCAGAATGCAATGTTATGTAGGCTAAAGCGTTCAACGAGATGTGCCCTGAGCTATGGCCGCAAGGCACTATTAATCTCTTCTGCGGACCTTTTAACGTCTAATGTTAAACTTGAGTATATATCCAGGCTGGGCCAGAAAGCCTTTGTTTTTGTAAATTACTTTTGCGATGTCGCTTTATAAGTGCATACAATCATTTTTCTTAAGTTTGCAGCACATCTGGAGTGCACGTTCAGATGCAATGAAATGCTGATGCGTGCCAGGATTTTGCCAGAAGAGCCGGTATTTCTATGTTTGAGGGAAGATACTGGACAAAGCAACACAAGTGAGTGGTTTCTGTTTTCTCCGTGTGTGGGGAGGGGGGAAGGGGGGGGAGGGTCGGTCAGTGCTGATGGGTTCATGGGTGGTCGTCGTCTGTCGCACAACAGGGCCTGTCGGGATGCCGACTGCAGTAACCCCCAGGGGCTGAAATCAAGGCCTTCACACCTTCACCCTTTTCTTCTTAAAGAAACCCCCCAATTCAGGTCTGCTGGTCTGGGGGGCTCGTGCTCCCATTAGAGTGGCCCCGACTACACCCAGGCCCCAGGGCCCCTCTGCGGCTCACTGGGGCCCCGACTACACCCAGGCCCCGGGGCCCCTCTGCTGCTCACTGGGGCCCCGACTACACCAAGGCCACGGGGCCCCTCTGCGGCTCACTGGGGCCCCGACTACACCCAGGCCCCAGGGCCCCTCTGCTGCTCACTGGGGCCATGACTACACCCAGGCCCCAGGGCCCCTCTGCGGCTCACTGGGGCCCCGACTACACCCAGGCCCCGGGGCCCCTCTGCTGCTCACTGGGGCCATGACTACACCAAGGCCATGGGTCCCTCTTCTGGTCTGGGGGGCTCGTGCTCCCCTCCGAGGGGCCCTGACTACACCAAGGCCACGGGGCCCCTATGCTGCTCACTGGGGCCCTGACTACACCAAGGCCATGGGGCCCCTCTGCTGCTCACTGGGGCCCTGACTACACCAAGGCCACGGGGCCCCTCTGCTGCTCACTGGGGCCCTGACTACACCCAGGCCACGGGGCCCCTCTGCTGCTCACTGGGGCCCTGACTACACCCAAGCCATGGGGCCCCTCTGCTGCTCACTTGGGCCCTGACTACACCAAGGCCACGGGGCCCCTCTGCTGCTCACTGGGGCCCCGACTACACCAAGGCCACGGGGCCCCTCTGCTGCTCACTGGGGCCCTGACTACACCAAGTCCACGGGGCCCCTCTGCTGCTCACTGGGGCCCTGACTACACCAAGGCCATGGGTCCCTCTTCTGGTCTGGGGGGCTCGTGCTCCCCTCCGAGGGGCCCTGACTACACCAAGGCCACGGGGCCCCTATGCTGCTCACTGGGGCCCTGACTACACCAAGGCCATGGGTCCCTCTTCTGGTCTGGGGGGCTCGTGCTCCCCTCCGAGGGGCCCTGACTACACCAAGGCCACGGGGCCCCTATGCTGCTCACTGGGGCCCTGACTACACCAAGGCCATGGGGCCCCTCTGCTGCTCACTGGGGCCCTGACTACACCCAGGCCACGGGGCCCCTCTGCTGCTCACTGGGGCCCCGACTACACCAAGTCCACGGGGCCCCTCTGCTGCTCACTGGGGCCCCGACTACACCAAGGCCACGGGGCCCCTCTGCTGCTCACTGGGGCCCTGACTACACCAAGGCCATGGGGCCCCTCTGCTGCTCACTGGGGCCCTGACTACACCAAGGCCATGGGTCCCTCTTCTGGTCTGGGGGGCTCGTGCTCCCCTCCGAGGGGCCCTGACTACACCAAGGCCACGGGGCCCCTATGCTGCTCACTGGGGCCCTGACTACACCAAGGCCATGGGGCCCCTCTGCTGCTCACTGGGGCCCTGACTACACCCAGGCCACGGGGCCCCTCTGCTGCTCACTGGGGCCCCGACTACACCAAGTCCACGGGGCCCCTCTGCTGCTCACTGGGGCCCCGACTACACCAAGGCCACGGGGCCCCTCTGCTGCTCACTGGGGCCCTGACTACACCAAGGCCATGGGGCCCCTCTGCTGCTCACTGGGGCCCTGACTACACCAAGGCCATGGGGCCCCTCTGCTGCTCACTGGGGCCCTGACTACACCAAGGCCACAGGGCCCCTCTGCGGCTCACTGGGGCCCCGACTACACCCAGGCCCCGGGGCCCCTCTGCTGCTCACTGGGGCCATGACTACACCAAGGCCATGGGTCCCTCTTCTGGTCTGGGGGGCTCGTGCTCCCCTCCGAGGGGCCCTGACTACACCAAGTCCACGGGGCCCCTCTGCTGCTCACTGGGGCCCCGACTACACCAAGGCCACGGGGCCCCTCTGCTGCTCACTGGGGCCCCGACTACACCAAGTCCACGGGGCCCCTCTGCTGCTCACTGGGGCCCTGACTACACCAAGTCCACGGGGCCCCTCTGCTGCTCACTGGGGCCCTGACTACACCAAGGCCATGGGGCCCCTCTGCTGCTCACTGGGGCCCTGACTACACCAAGGCCATGGGGCCCCTCTGCTGCTCACTGGGGCCCTGACTACACCAAGTCCACGGGGCCCCTCTGCTGCTCACTGGGGCCCTGACTACACCAAGGCCATGGGGCCCCTCTGCTGCTCACTGGGGCCCTGACTACACCAAGGCCATGGGTCCCTCTTCTGGTCTGGGGGGCTCGTGCTCCCCTCCGAGGGGCCCTGACTACACCAAGGCCACGGGGCCCCTATGCTGCTCACTGGGGCCCTGACTACACCAAGGCCATGGGGCCCCTCTGCTGCTCACTGGGGCCCTGACTACACCCAGGCCACGGGGCCCCTCTGCTGCTCACTGGGGCCCCGACTACACCAAGTCCACGGGGCCCCTCTGCTGCTCACTGGGGCCCCGACTACACCAAGGCCACGGGGCCCCTCTGCTGCTCACTGGGGCCCTGACTACACCAAGGCCATGGGGCCCCTCTGCTGCTCACTGGGGCCCTGACTACACCAAGGCCATGGGGCCCCTCTGCTGCTCACTGGGGCCCTGACTACACCAAGGCCACGGGGCCCCTCTGCGGCTCACTGGGGCCCCGACTACACCCAGGCCCCGGGGCCCCTCTGCTGCTCACTGGGGCCATGACTACACCAAGGCCATGGGTCCCTCTTCTGGTCTGGGGGGCTCGTGCTCCCCTCCGAGGGGCCCTGACTACACCAAGTCCACGGGGCCCCTCTGCTGCTCACTGGGGCCCCGACTACACCAAGGCCACGGGGCCCCTCTGCTGCTCACTGGGGCCCCGACTACACCAAGTCCACGGGGCCCCTCTGCTGCTCACTGGGGCCCTGACTACACCAAGTCCACGGGGCCCCTCTGCTGCTCACTGGGGCCCTGACTACACCAAGGCCATGGGGCCCCTCTGCTGCTCACTGGGGCCCTGACTACACCAAGGCCATGGGGCCCCTCTGCTGCTCACTGGGGCCCTGACTACACCAAGTCCACGGGGCCCCTCTGCTGCTCACTGGGGCCCTGACTACACCAAGGCCATGGGGCCCCTCTGCTGCTCACTGGGGCCCTGACTACACCAAGGCCACGGGGCCCCTCTGCTGCTCACTGAGGCCCTGACTACACCCAGGCCACGGGGCCCCTCTGCTGCTCACTGGGGCCCCGACTACACCAAGGCCATGGGGCCCCTCTGCTGCTCACTGGGGCCCTGACTACACCAAGGCCATGGGTCCCTCTTCTGGTCTGGGGGGCTCGTGCTCCCCTCCGAGGGGCCCTGACTACACCAAGGCCACGGGGCCCCTATGCTGCTCACTGGGGCCCTGACTACACCAAAGCCATGGGGCCCCTCTGCTGCTCACTGGGGCCCTGACTACACCCAGGCCACGGGGCCCCTCTGCTGCTCACTGGGGCCCCGACTACACCAAGTCCACGGGGCCCCTCTGCTGCTCACTGGGGCCCCGACTACACCAAGGCCACGGGGCCCCTCTGCTGCTCACTGGGGCCCTGACTACACCCAGGCCACGGGGCCCCTCTGCTGCTCACTGGGGAGATCTGACCCAGGCTGGAGCTGGTCTGGGGGGGCTTCGGCTCCCATTAGAGGGGCCCTGGCTTCACCAAGGCCACGGGGCCCCTCTGCTGCTCACTGCTCGTGCACAGTGCCGGAGGGGGTTCCCTGGAGCTCGTTCAGTACATGGCCTGACGTCAGCTC
Organism: Lissotriton vulgaris; assembly: GCF_964263255.1. Taxonomy (NCBI): domain Eukaryota; kingdom Metazoa; phylum Chordata; class Amphibia; order Caudata; family Salamandridae; genus Lissotriton; species Lissotriton vulgaris. Next base: position 141,781 of record NW_028254054.1, read on the forward strand.
AGGTCACGTGCTTAGCACAATAAGTTGTACATGGCACACCTTCAAACAGTCACTTCTAACACAAGCACCTGCATGTCTGTTAGAAAACTACAAAGTATTACTCGGGGCACAAAGTAGATGTTGGTTGAAGTAACAAACGGGCTAATCCAGCTGTGCGCGGGGCCTTTACACACAGATTGGTAAACAGAAGATCCGCGTGCGCGTGTAGACAGGATATTAAGGGAAATCAATTATCATTTGTTGGTGAGCAAACAGGTTTTTTGGGTAAAAGCGCCCCCTGACATGCTTTCACTTTAGCTGTGGCCACGCCCCTTTCTTCAGACGCGCTGCTGTCACCTGAATACAGGAGCAGCTCTAAGGAAAGGGGCGTGGCCGCCATGAAACGGGTCTTGCATTTACCAGAGTTTGAGCTTTTGGCATTAGAAATGACAATGCCGTTTATGTATGTGTTGATTTTGAAAGCACATAAATAAAAGGTATTGAGGCATATGTATCAAGCTAAATTGCAATTGCAAAAGCTAAAACTCACAGAATTTCAGCGTTTGCAATCGCAATTTAGCTATGTGCAATGTATGAGAAAGAAAACCACTCGCTAAATAAGGAATCGCAAAATTTGCGATTCCCTATTTTGAGATTGCATTTGAAGAATCGCAAATTGTGATTCCTTACATGCAATGTAGGAAGCACAGAAAAGGTGCGATTTGGCCTTAAGGAATTGCAAATTACCAGCAACTTCAAGTTGGTGGTAATTTGCAATTTTTTTGTAAAATGCACTTTTTTTGCATTTTTCAAAGTGCCATGTGGCACACATACATGTGCGCTCCATGTGCACACACATAGATATTTCAGGGGTGCAACAAGGTGTCCTTTTGACACCCTGGCACCCTTGAAATTGCAATTTTTTTATTTTTTATTTTCTTTTCCAGAGTTTTAAATAGCACAAGCTTGACCCGAATCGGGTATCAGAGCGCTTTACATAGCACCAGTTACGTTACATGAGGACACACATTCATTTTAGTTAGGCACGGGGAGATTAAGAGATTTGCCCTGAATCACAGGATGTTCAGTGTCATTGCCGAGTCTCTAACCCAGTTCCCCAGATTCGAGGTCTACTGCCCTAGCCGTTAGGCCAACTCCTCTACTTTTTGCGATTCTCTAAATGCGAATCACAAATTGAAAATGTCTTCCCATTTATTCCTATGGGCCGCCTAGCCCATAGCAATGAATGGGGAGGAATTCGTTATTTACGAATCTCAATTTGCGATTCACAAATAAGGAATATGTAGGATTTGCTAAATTTTTAGCAAATCCTGCATACATTACCTTTTGCGATTCTCTAATTGCGATTTGCTAAAAATCGCAATTTGAGAATCGCAAACATCGTTTTTGACACATATGGCCCAGTCATTTACAATGCCAATAGCGTAAACTCTTGCAAATGCAAAAACTGATCGCATTGCAAATGCTTGTTAACACCTTGCCTGCCGTACAATTAAGACCATCTTTGTTTCCTGCGCCTTAGGGACACCGAGTGTTATACAAATTCCCTAAATAAAAAAGAAATCAAACAACATATCGACTTCCCACAGTGGCCCTAACCGGGGGGTTTCTGGGAGCTCAACCCCCAGGACTCTGCCCGTCTTGACCGCCGCGGTCCGTGGAGGTGCAGAGTTTAATTGTCATCTTCTGTCCCTGACCTCTGACCTCTGACCACGAGCGTCCAGCAGCCCAGGGTCACTCGAGGGGTTCCCTGCTGTAAAACCATGAGGCGCGAGGAGCCTTAAGCAACCGCAACCACACAGCCCCAACAATCATGATCTTGTGTCAGTCAGCCTGATTCAGACCCCTGTGCTCCACCTGCGCACCCAGTGCCTCAAAGCGCTGTGTGCCAAGCGTGGCTGGCACTTTGGCAGGTAGTAGACATCTTCAAGCCAGTGACGTGCTGCACCGTTGGAAACACAGTTTGATATCACGGCCTAAGAGGGACAAACGCTGGAACCTTCGATCCAGGCCCTCCTGACTTTCAGTTTATATCTGCGAGGAGATGCACCTTTGTTCAAGGTGATGACGTGTGTTATTATTGGATGCCAACGTTCACTCCCGCACGAGTCTGCTTTCACTGCTCCTACTGGACAGCCTAGAAGGGGGGATGTATAGTTTGGCGGAGAGGGTACCCCACCCCAGCGTCGACGAGGACCCCCTCCGCCAAACTCGCAGTCCAGCTACCGACTTAGGGCTGGGCGGACCCTAAAAAGGTCGATGGCGATGCCTACTCCGGCTCCTGCAATGCCCTCGAGTGCTGGCATTGGAAGTTTGCCATCCAGCCGTCTGCCCACTTTAGAGGGGGTGGGCTGATAGCTTTTTTTTGCTGTCCGTCACTGCCAGGTAAAATTTGACAGTGACGGAGAGTAAAGATAAAATAAGCTTCGGTCTCACCTATGCAACAACTATTGGTTTTGCCAATGACTTTTAGCCATGTTGTACTGCAGTGTGGCTGCTAGTCAGCATGGCTCAAAGTTAGTGTCATGGTGTGGCGGCGAGTATAGTGGTGCAGAGCAGAGTGAAGTGGCATAGAGTAGAGTGGAGTGGGGTAGAGTGGGGTGGGGTGGGGTGGGGTGGAGTGGCGTAGAGTAGAGTGGTGCAGAGTTGAGTGTGTAGAGTGGCGTAGAGTGGAGCGGGGTAGACTGGAGTGGTTTATAGTAGAGGGGCGTGGAGTGGAGGAGAGGAGAGTGGCATAGATTGGCGTGGAGCAGAGCAGAGTGGCACAGAGTAGAGTGTGTAGAGTGCTGTAAAGTGGAGTGACTTCTTGATGGATGTTTCTTATCTTCCTTCTCACCTGTCCGATCACTCAGCCATAGAATTTACATTAAAAGTTGGCTACAAAAGACCTCAGGTCTCATGGTCAGTTGACCGTACTATCCTACTAGAGAAGGATGAGGTCATTTTTCTCCGGACAGAAACTCAGCATTTTTTAGAGGCTGATATAGACACAGTTGCTCTTCCCGTTATGTGGGATGCACTGAAAGCCTTCTGGAGGGGGTGCATCAGGAGCCGGTCCTCGTTTAGGAGGAAGAAATATAAGGAAAGTATTGAGAGTCTGGAAGCGGAGATGAAAGATATTGAAAACAACTTTGGTGCTAGTATGGGCACAGATGCGGATCATGAAAAATTGGGTGCATTAAAATCGCAATTGGAATGTATATGAAATGAAATGAAAAATTCCATTTATATAGCGCATAACTGCCCGGAGGCCTCGCAGTGCTGATGACTGATTACTGTGTACTCTATTAAAGAACAGGGTGGCTAAACGGTGGGAGGCAAGCAAGAATTCTCATTTTGAGTTTGGAGAGGCGGCGGGTAAAATTCTTGCTTGGAAAACCAAAACAAACCAAGCTCGGAACTATATCAGGGAGATCAAGGTGGAGGGAGAAGTGACCCCTCGGATAACTCAATTAGGAATTCGGGGTGCCTTTAAAGATTTTTTTCAGGCTATCTATAGAGAAGATATTTGTGAGGACACGGCAGCGAGGGAAGCCTGAAACCTTCACCCCTCAGCTATCAATGGACCAAAGCAAGACTTTGGAAAGAGAGCTCTCTGTGGAGGAGATTAGTAGAGCTTTGGGGCATGTGAGGCGGGGCAAGGCAGCAGGCCGGATGGGCTACCAGGTGAACTCTACAGGGCCCTAAGCAGCGAGATTGCTCCGGTCCTGGCCTCTGTTTTTAATGGAATTTTTCTGGGAAGCAGGGATCCCCCTAATACTTGGAATGATGCCACAGTGGTATTAATACCTAAACCAGGGTAAGATGTGAAAGAATGTGGGTCATATCGCCCGATATCGCTCCTCAATAGCGACTACAAAATCTTTGTTGCTATTATGGTGGATAGGCTAGGAGCGGTGGCAAGTTCCATTATTCATGACGACCAAAGGGGTTTTATTAAAGGCAGACATTTAGCAGACCTCACTCAAGATCTAGTCGGAGCAATCAACATCACTACCATTTTCTCTCTCCCTCTTGCTGCCTTTACACTTGATGCCACAAAGGCCTTTGATAGGGTCAACTGGGCCTTTCTGGGCGCAGTTATGAGGAAATTCGATTTACCGGAAAATTTTTGCTGCATGGTATCTCTTATATATAAAGCTCCGACAGCCAGGCTTCTTGTAAACAATATCCTGACAGAGCCTTTCAACATCTCAAGAGGTACTAGGCAGGGCTGCCCGCTTTCCCCCTTCTATTTAATCTCTACATTGAGCCCTTTGCTCAGATTCTCAGAGAGGAGGTTAATATAACATCTTTTTGCTTTGGAGGTTGGGAGAAGCGGGTAGCCCTATATGCGGATGATATCCTCATAATGACATCTAATCTAGACGAGGCCCTATCCACTGTAATTAAGAGGGCAGAGGAGTTTGGAAAGATCTCTGGATATCAGATAAACTCAGAAAAAACGGAAATAATGGCTTGGAATACCACTAGTTTCCTTGGAGAGATCGTGACATCTGTGCGCTATCTAGGCATTAGAATTGTACAATATGTCAGTAAGATCGCCGCACAAAATCTAGAGCGTGTACATAACGAGTGTCGTAAAAAGCTTAAGGCATGGAACCACCTCCCTTTAACCATCTTTGGGAGGACAAACCTGATTAAAATGTCAATCCTGCCAAAATATACCTTTTTGTTTAAATCCATTCCAATGGCCTTCAACAACAAACAAATAGCTAAATGCCAACAAGATATAAATTCTTTTTTTTGGAGGTACGGAGCCACACGTCTCTCTTGGAAAAAGTTGAGGAGGAGTAGACAAAAAGGAGGGTTAACGTTACCAGACCTGCGGTACTATGCCTGGGCGTACGAATTATCCTACTCTAGAATGTTGCTAAAGATACCACTAGATAACGTTGGAGGTAGGATGTTTCGAGCAATGCTGGAGGGTTCCGGTTTTCCATATGCAGGCTTTCTCTTTAAGTTTGGAGACCAAAAGTTTTTTTTAAAGTGAGGCAAAAAATTCTACATTCACTGGCTAGAAGCTGGTCTATAATGAGAAAAAAGCTGGGGCTCGGCTATTTCTCTAATGTGGCACCCTTGTGGGACTCGCCTGGTACTCCACCATTTCTTAAAGGCAGCTTGGCGAGTCCTATAAGGGATGCTGGTTTGCTATCATGGGGAGAGTTGGTGGCAGGTGGCTCAATGCTATCTTGGGAGGAGTTGCTAGGGAGAGTTGGACCACGCCTCTCTAGATTTAAGTATTTGAAACTGATCAGCTGGGCCCAGGCACTACTTAGGAAGGGGATCCCCCTGGGTAAATACAATAACCTGGAAAATCTACTGGTTACAAGGCCAGGGGGGGGGCAAGGAGGTCTCATGTTGGTATTGGGCGATTCTAGAAGAAATAGATGGCGACTTTAAACTCCCTGAGAAGCTTTGGGAGGAGGAGAAGGGAGACCAGGGGGAGCAAAACTGGCAGAGTTCATTTAATGTTATATAAGCTTGTGAAACCAGTATGGCTTAAAAGAAACCACTTGTTCACGTTACATCGAGCATACCTCTCCCCCCAGAGGCTTTCCAAATATCAGATGGGGAAAAAATGCAATAAATGCAATTTACCCGAGGCTTCGGACGTTCATATGTTTAAAGACTGCCCTGCCATTTGTCATTTCTGGGAGAAGGTGATGGACGCTCTATCTTCTATGCTTAAGACCACACTGTGCATATCTCTTCCACTGATTATCTTCGGAATAGAAGATAGTATCACTGGGCAAGCTAGATCCGTTTTGTTCTATGCTATCCTCTTGGCTAGGAGGCCGATTTGCAGGTACTGGGTGGATGCAGCCCCTTCAACATTCGAGGGCTGGATGTCGACAATGTATGAAGTCTCCAAGTTGGACATGGCCAGACCCTGTAGTAAGAAAAGGATTGCTTTTTGGAACTGTTTGGTAAAATGGAGTTAGAGCACCCGGGTTGTTTTTTTTTTTCCCCGGTCCTATGATTATGCCATCCCCTGCTCCATGGACCTTTGACAGGGTTTTTCCAGGTACACTTTTGGTCCAACAGGCTAGTAAAAGGCCTAGATGGAGAGTTGCAGGTCTCCCTTGCTTGTGCATCGGTTTCCTTCTTCCGCCAATCAGATTTCTATGCGCCAGTGTCCGTGCCTTATTAAAAAATCTGGGGGCAGGACTCGAAAGCATACTGTGGTGGTCGGCGGCTATTTCCTGCACTAGGGTATTGGCAAGAAAAAAGAAAAAAAAAGTGGAGTGCATTTGAATAGAGTGGAGTGGCAAAAAGTACAGTGGTGTAGAGCAGAGTGGCATAGAGTGAAGTGGAGTGATGTGCAGTGACGTAGAGTCGACTGCAGTGGATAGAGTGCCATAGATTGAGTGGTGTGGAGTGGTGTAAAGTTGATTGGTGTAGAGTACAGGAGAGTGGAGTAGAGTGCCACAGAGTAGAGTGGGGTAGAGGAGAGTGGCGTTGAGTGTCTCAGAGTACAGTGGAGTGGCGTAGAGTAGAATGGCGCAGAATAGAGTGGCACAGAGTAGAATGGCGCAGAATAGAGAGGCACAGAGTAGAATGGCGCAGAATAGAGTGGCACAGAGTAGAATGGCGCAGAATAGAGAGGCACAGAGTAGAATGGCGCAGAATAGAGAGGCACAGAGTAGAATGGCATAGTGTAGAGTGGCGCAGATTAGCGGAGAGTAGAGCAGAGTAGAGTGGACTGGTGTGGCCTAGAGTGGAACAAATAGCAGCAAGCAACAGTCCAAGGCACAGGTATTAAGCTGCAGGATACCTGGTGGCAGGTGACAGTACAAGGCACAGGTATTAAGCTGCAGGACACCTGGCGGCAGGTGACAGTACAAGGCACAGGTATTAAGCTGCAGACACCTGGCGGCAGGTGACAGTAAGGGGCACAGGTATTAAGCTGCAGGACACCTGGCGGCAGGTGACAGTACAAGGCACAGGTATTAAGCTGCAGGACACCTGGCGGCAGGTGACAGTACAAGGCACAGGTATTAAGCTGCAGGACACCTGGTGGCAGGTGACACTACAAGGCACAGGTATTAAGCTGCAGGACACCTGGTGGCAGGTGACACTACAAGGCACAGGTATTAAGCTGCAGGACACCTGGCGGCAGGTGAGAGTAAGAGGCACAGGTATTAAGCTGCAGGACACCTGGCGGCAGGTGACAGTACAAGAAACAGGTATTAAGCTGCAGGACACCTGGCGGCAGGTGAGAGTAAGAGGCACAGGTATTAAGCTGCAGGACACCTGGCGGCAGGTGAGAGTAAGAGGCACAGGTATTAAGCTGCAGACACCTGGCGGCAGGTGACAGTAAGGGGCACAGGTATTAAGCTGCAGGACACCTGGCAGCAGGTGACAGTAAGGGGCACAGGTATTAAGCAGCAGGACACCTGGCGGCAGGTGACAGTAAGGGGCACAGGTATTAAGCTGCAGGACACTTGACAGCAGGTGACAGTACAAGGCACAGGTATTAAGCTGCAGACACCTGGCGGCAGGTGACAGTAAGGGGCACAGGTATTAAGCTGCAGGACACTTGGCGGCAGGTGACAGTAAGGGGCACAGGTATTAAGCTGCAGGACACCTGGCGGCAGGTGACAGTACAAGGCACAGGTATTAAGCTGCAGGACACCTGGCGGCAGGTGACAGTAAGGGGCACAGGTATTAAGCTGCAGACACCTGGCGGCAGGTGACAGTACAAGGCAAAGGTATTAAGCTGCAGACACCTGGCGGCAGGTGACAGTACAAGACACAGGTATTAAGCTGCAGGACACCTGGCGGCAGGTGACAGTACAAGGCACAGGTATTAAGCTGCAGGACACCTGGCGGCAGGTGACAGCACAAGGCACAGGTAGTAAGCTGCAGGACACCTGGCGGCAGGTAACTCCAAGGTGTACAGCAGAGACAAGCCATAAACACTTTTCAAATACATCTCCTGTCTTACAAACAAGCCTTGCCACTGCAGATAAAGGGGTCTTGTCATTACAGATCAGGGCCGCTGTGCACAGGGCAGGGCGGGGAGCTCGCGTGTCCAGGAAGGAATCTGAAACGATTGAGGACCGATGCCCCACCACCCCCCCGGTCTCTCCCCTCCAGCTGCAGGGCCTTTTTGACACCCCTCCCCCAGCTGCATTAACCACACCCCGGGGTGCACCCCAGGGGCCCCGCCTCTTCAGCTCTTGGGGGGGGGGCAGCCTGTGTACCCGCAGATTCACGGCCGGATCCCTCCCCCCCCCCCCCCCCGCAGCACCATCCACACCGTCTGAGACTAGGCGCCCCCTTGCCGGGCCCCCCATGTTTACACCGTCCCCCGTCCCCCCCCCGGACCCCTGCGCGCCGCTCACCCAGGTACTCGGCCCCCGGGGGCCCCATGCTGCTCCGGGCCCGCTCCGCCTCCGTCTCCGGCCTCGAGTGCTGGCGCCGCCGCTCCGAGGCCTCTTCCGGGGAGGGAGGGGGGGCGCGTCCTCCGTCACCATGGCAGCGGGGGAGGGGGGGCAGAGGGAAGGAGGGGGAGAGACTGCCCCCCCAGCCCTCACAGGATCCTCTGGGACATGCTGAGGCCTCCGACACTACAACTGCATCACCCTGAGGGCCCCCTGGGGCCCCTGACACCACGGGCTTCCCTGCATCACCCTGAGGGCCCCTGACACCACGGGCTCCCCTGCATCATCCTGAGGCCCTACTGGGGCCCCTGACACCACGGGCTCCCCTGCATCACCCTGAGGGCCCCCTGGGGCCCCTTACACCACGGGCTCCCCTGCATCACCCTGAGGGCCCCTGACACCACGGGCTCCCCTGCATCACCCTGAGGCCCTCCTGAGGCCCCTGACACCACGGGCTCCCCTGCATCACCCTGAGGGCCCCCTGGGGCCCCTTACACCACGGGCTCCCCTGCATCACCCTGGTGGCCCCTGACACCACGGGCTCCCCTGCATCATCCTGAGGCCCTACTGGGGCCCCTGACACCACGGGCTCCCCTGCATCACCCTGAGGGCCCCCAGGGGCCCCGGACACCACGGGCTCCCCTGCATCACCCTGAGGGCCCCAGGGGCCCCTGACACCACGGGCTCCCCTGCTTCACCCAGAAGGCCCCTTGGGGCCCCTGACACCACGGGCTCCCCTGCATCACCCTGAGGCCCCTGACACCACGGGCTCCCCTGCATCACCCTGAGGGCCCCCTGGGGCCCCTTACACCACGGGCTCCCCTGCATCACCCTGGTGGCCCCTGACACCACGGGCTCCCCTGCATCATCCTGAGGCCCTCCTGGGGCCCCTGACACCACGGGCTCCCCTGCATCACCCTGAGGGCCCCCAGGGGCCACGGACACCACGGGCTCCTCTGCATCACCCTGAGGGCCCCCAGGGGCCCCTGACACCACGGGCTCCCCTGCTTCACCCAGAAGGCCCCTTGGGGCCCCTGACACCACGGGCTCCCCTGCATCACCCTGAGGCACTCTTGAGGCCCCTGACACCACGGGCTCCCCTGCATCACCCTGAGGCACTCTTGAGGCCCCTGACACCACAGGCTCCCCTGCATCACCCTTAATCTCCATTTTAATTCCCCCTCAGACCACATTGCTCAGGAATTACTAGATGGTCTGGAAGCTCTCCAACTGTCCCAACTGGTTGCAGCCCCGACCCATGAAAAAGGCAATTTACTTGACCCCATATTTAGTAACTGCCTGGATCTAACTGTTGATCAACCCACCCCCCTTCCATGGTCAGACCATTTTTTGGTCCCGTTTACCTGGGTCACACACAAAACCCCCCAGTTACCTCCCCAAGTCACCACCAGGAGGAACTGGTCAAAACTCCCATTGGAGTCCTGGCTGCATAACCTGGACTCCACTCGCCCGTCACCCTGCCTAGACCCCAATGTGGCAAACGTCAACTATGAAAGTTGGATCACCCACTCGCTAGACCCGATCCTCCCGCTTCGTAGATCCTCCTCGAAGAGACTACAGAAATCTGCCCCCTGGTTCTCCGACTCTCTAAGACAGCTAAAACGCCTTTGCAGGCAACGAGAGAGAGCCTGGCGTTTAGACTTCCTCCCAGATAAAAAGGCTTCCTACAAAGAGGCGATCAAAGCCTACAGAGAAGGGATTAGAACGGCCCAGGCAACCCACTACTCTGAGAAAATACTAGAAGCGAAATCTAAGCCCAAAGAAATTTTCCAAATTATAAAGCAATGTTCCAGTGCCAACACGGCTCCCCCTCCTAACAAAACCCAGGACCAATGCAACGAGCTTGCGGATTTCTTTCACAACAAAGTTCTAAAAATTTACTCTACCTTCCCAACTGCAGCCACAACCCCGGATGCGATTAATCCACTCCCCCCTAGACCACCTCTTCACCCAGACCAGCCTTCCCTCGAGCACTTCCCTCCTCTGGACCTCGACACTTTAAGCAAAGTGGCACGACAAGTCAAGTCGGGCTCTCCTTGTGATCCTGCTCCTCCAGAAGTCCTGATGCAGGCAAGCAAAGCCACCCTGCCTGTAATCCTGGATCTTCTAAATACGTCCATATCCGCTTGCTCTGTCCCCACAGCTTGGAAGCAGGCCATGGTACGGGCGTTGTTGAAGAAACCCAGCCTAGACCCAGATGACCACTCCAGCTACCGCCCCATCTCACTTCTCCCTTGGGCTAGCAAGGTGTTAGAGAAGTATATAAACGCGCAGCTGGTCCAGTTCCTGGAGGACCACTCTCTATTACACACATCCCAGACAGGCTTCAGACCGAAGCATGGCACGGAAACCGCCTTGTTAGCGGTCACCGAAGAAACTAGAAGGATACTGGACCAGGGAGGATCAGTGGCAGTGATCCTCCTTGATCTAAGTGCCGCCTTCGATACGGTCAGCTATACCACCCTGCTGGACCGTCTCTATAACATCGGAGTTTCAGGTGACGCTTTAAGGTGGTTTGACTCCTTTCTGTCTGGGAGGTCGTTTCAGATCTTCGACCGAGAGACAGTGTCCTCTAGCAAACCCCTGAGCTGCGGAGTACCACAGGGATCCTCCCTGAGCCCTGTATTGTTCAACGTGTACATGAGGCCGCTCGCCCAGGCCGGGCGAGAGGGCCGGTAGGGAATCGGGCCCATGATGGGGAGATGTCCAGGAGCAGGGGTCCCATATGAGACGGGAAACGGGGGGTTGTTGCGTGTAACACCTGAAGAGCCAGGCTCGGGCCTGGTCGTGCGGGGAGGGAGCAAGCCTTTCACGTGGCCTGTCCAACACCAGCCGATCTGCTAAAATGCCTAGAGGACGTTAAGGGATGGATGACCAACTCCTCCCTAAAACTAAACGGAGAAAAGACGGAGCTCATGCTCCTAGGCCCAACCTCTCCTATGCCTTTCACCTCCTTGTGGCCCAGTGCACTGGGCCCCCCCCCCAGCCCTAAGGAAAGTGTTAAAAGCCTGGGAGTGTGGCTGGACAACAAACTCTCCTTCTCCACCCAGGCCACAAAACTGTCCGCCACATGCTTTGGCCTACTTAGAATCTTGAGGAAGGTTCTCCCGCTACTTCCCCTAGAGGCCAAAAAGGTGGCGGTACAAGGTCTTATCCAGTCTCGCCTGGACTGGAACAATGCCCTATACGTGGGGGCACCTGAGATGACCCTTCGAAAATTGCAGGTTGTACAAAACTGTGCAGCACGTACCCTGCTGAAAATTCCGCGCACCCAGTCAGCCAGACCTGCTCTAAAAAGTCTCCACTGGTTGCCAGTGAGGCAGAGAGTGGCCTTCAAGGCGCTGTGCTTGGCGCACCGCGCCTTCTGGAAAACGGGCCCAGCCATTAACAACGACCTTGTCATCCCTTACCACCCTAACAGGAACCTTCGGTCGACGGAGGCGTTCCTCGCCGTTGTTCCCAGAGTGAAGCGAGCCAGGTCTGGGGGTAGGCTGTTCTCTTTGAATACCGCCAGGCTCTGGAATGCTCTCCCCCTCTCACTCCGGTCCAACCCAGACCTCCTCTCATTCCGTAAAAACTTAAAGACACTGCTGTTTGCCAAATCCTATGTACCTTAGCTCCTCTTCCCGTCACTTCTCTGCTTCAACTCAGCGCTTGGACGCCTACGGGCAGCAACCGCGCTTAACAAATATTTTTACAATTACAATTACAATTACACCACGGGCTCCCCTGCATTACCCAGAGGGCCCCCTGGGGCCCCTGACACCACGGGCTCCCCTGCATCACCCTGAGGGCCCCCTGGGGCCCCTGACATTGCAAGGTGCTTCATACTCCTTTGGCTCCTGGGGGCCCTTCCAGTCAGGGGTCTCTCGCTCTGTACTGAGGGTCGCCTGGTAGTGAGGGGCGTCATACCATACTCAGTGGCCCTGTGGCATGTCCGACCCGTGCACCCAGAGTTGCCTTTTAGCCGATAGTACAACTCTGGCTCATGTGAGCCAATACTTAAGAGGTCGAAAATGAAACCACAAGTTCCAGAATGCAACACGTGCTAGCTAAAACCCAGCACTTGTGCTCCATATGACAGGGGTGTCAAGTAACAGATCCGGCGAGACTGTACCGAGGGCCCTGTACCATTGTACTAAGAATCCTCCGACAATCAGCACCGCATGACACTGTCCCAGGGGCCCTCTGATATCCTCCCGAGGGCCCCGCTTTCAGACGTCCAGCATTGTACTGATTGTTCCCTGATGCTGCACCTAAAGTGCGGGGGTGAAGTGCTCCTTCATCACTCAAGCTGCTTCTTGGCACTGCTTACACATGTTAATGACACCTCGTGGTGCTCATTTTATCATCCCCAGAAGGATGAAACGCTGAGAGCATCCGCTAGGATTGAAACTCGTGGCTGCATGGTTAAATAAAAGGCCCTCTAGAAGAGGTCTCGGTCCACTGAGCCCCGCAAACACTGAGCTGAGGACCCCGAGGCACTGTACTGAGTTCTTAGTTCGGCGTCAGGACATCTGATCTGACTGACAGATGACAGACAGTGAAGGGCTGGAAAATGGCAGGAAAATCGATTTGCACCGTGGGTTGGACTGATCCAGGCCTCCCATGAAGGGAACCGACCAGGACTGTGAATGAAGGTTCTTTGATGGACTTTGATGGACCCGGATTGGAAAAAAAGGATATTTATATCAGTTGTGTCCTGAAGAATTCAATTTTTTCTTTTTACAAAACGCTTTGGCTTTCTTCACTGTATACATGCGACGTTTTTAATAAAAATAAAATAAAGAGATTCTTTTGTTTTAAATCCTCATCCGCCTCAGACCACATTTGACAGAAAGTAGAACGTCAATACCGGAACTCGATATCAAGAGACATATGCGCTTGGATTGGAGGGGCGCGGGGACAACGCCCGCCTACCGGTATGTGACAATCCCACAAAAATAGGCTGGCTGATGAGCCAGTCGTGAAACAGGCCACTTGTCGAGTAGCCAAACCCTGCAAATCCCAGGTGGGAAAAATGTCAAAACTCACCTTTATATGTGTTCTTTGTCTATCCAATCATGAGCCAAGAGGGACACCGTAGGCAATCATGTCACAGGGCTCAGCTTTACATGTTAATTCATTCATTCAGCCAACCATCCATCTAAGCACCAACCGATCCATTCCCAGTTACGCATCCAGCCACCTGTCCACTTCCTCATCCAACTATGCATCCACCTATCCATAGTTCATTCATGCCACTCATTCTTTTGTCCACCCACCCAGACGTCTCCATATTCATCGCTGAAATATTTCCTGCACTTCTTGCTTTGACTTCATACCTGAAACCTGCTCTGTTTTTGTTAGAGCTCTAACACGGCTTCTGGGTGGTGTGCAATGGTTGCGGGAATGCACCCGACTCCCCCATGGAGCTCCCGTAGATCTTAGGGGGTGGGGGATGTGAACAGTTGGTCAAGTTGCCTTTTCTTGTAGAACCAGGAAGACCGCGCTGCATTCATGGTTCCTTAACTATCCATTGTAAATGGTAAAACTGTGTGATCCTGGGAAGATAGATAGATAGATAGATAGATAGATAGATAGATAGATAGATAGATAGATAGATAGATAGATAGATATGCAGATAGATAGATAGATAGATAGATAGATAGATAGATAGATATGCAGATAGATAGGTAGATAGATAGATAGATAGATAGATAGATAGATAGATAGATAGATAGATAGATGTGCAGATAGATAAATAGATAGATAGATAGAGCATGATAGATAGATAGATAGATAGATGTGCAGATAGATAGATCGATAGATAGATAGATAGATAGATAGAGGGCGATAGACAGATAGATAGATAGATAGATGTGCAGATAGATAGATCGATAGATAGATAGATAGATAGATAGATAGATAGATAGATAGATAGATAGATAGATAGATAGATAGATAGATAGAGGGCGATAGACAGATAGATAGATAGATAGATAGATGTGCAGATAGATAGATAGATAGATAGATAGATAGATAGATATTCACTGAAAAAACAACAGTTGAAGGGATGTTGTAGTTGGGCTCATATTTCACTCATTCAGGGCCGGAGACATTCGGCAGTTGTAGTTGCATGATCTGACTACAGCTTACGTCACGCAGTGCACTGCTTGTGGCCTCACGTGTTGCGTCGATCATGACATGGTCAGTGACACCACTGATGACATCACTGATGACATCTCAAATGGCATCACTCATGACATGAATGGGTTTGTAGGTGGTGTATAGAAGAGTGAGTGGGGGTATACGTTTTTTGTATGGGCGTTGCAGTGGGTGTATGAGTGAGTGGCTGTGTATCTGTATGAGTGAGTGAGTGGATGTGTTGGTTGCTGTGATGATGAATGAAAGGGTGAATGAGTGACTGTATGGTTGAGTGTGTCGGTGTCAGTGGCTGTAAATGGTGAATGAGATGAGAGGGTGCATGAATGGTTGAATGGGTGATTGAGCAGGTACATAAGTGTCTGTATAGGTGAGTGACAGGGTAGATGAGTGGCTGTATGGGTGCATGGATGGGTGTGTAAGGGGGTGTGTGGATGGGTGTGTAAGCCAGTGCATGGGTGAGTGTGTGGGTGTGTGAGTGGCTGTATGGGTTAGTAAAAGAATGTGAGAGAGGTTGCCTGGGAGAGCATGTGCTTGTTTGAGTAACTGTATAGGGGAGTCAGTGCGTGTGTTACTATATGTATGAGTGAGTGGGTGTGTGAGCAACTGTATTGGTGTGTGAGTAACTGTATTGGTGAGTGAGTAGCTGTGTAAGTGACTGTATGGGTGAGTGAGCAGATGTGTGAATAGCTATATAGGTGAAAGATTCAGTGTATGGGTGTATGAGCGGGTAAGTAAGTGTCTGTATAACTGGATGAGTGAGTGTCTGTATTAGTCAGCGACTGGTTGCATAAGTGCCTGTATATGTGAGTTAATGGTTTTGTTAGTGATTGTATGGGTGAGTTGATGTGTAATGGATCTTTGGATCAATGAGTAGGTGTGTGAGTGTTTGTATGGGTCTTTGAATGGGTATGTCAGTGGTTGTGTGTGCATAGGTGTATGGAATGTTGTATGGGTGTGTGAGTGGTTCTGTGGAAGATGTCATCAGTGATGTCATTTGAGATGTCATGAGTGATGTCACTGACCATGTCATGAGTGATGTAGTGTGTGAGGTCGTGGGCAGTGCAATGCGGGGCATGGGTAGTGGTTAGCTCAGGTAACTTTGGCTGATGAATTTCTCTGGTTTTGTGTGAGTGGAGTGTGGGCCGAACTATAACACACCTGTAACCTTTCGTTTTTTCTGTGAATTTCTAAGGTTTTTTAATCCTATTACCAAAATATAATGTCCCTGTAACCTTTGTTATTTCAGTGAATTTCTAAGGTTTTTTAAAATCAATTTCCTAACTGTAATGTTCCTGTAACCTTTAGGTTTTTTTCAGTACATTTCTAATGTTAAAACAAATATATTACTAAACTTTAACGTCCATATTCGTGTCCCTGGAGCCTGTGTCTGCCGGTTGTAGGAATCGTGTCCCCAAAGGCGCCATCTTGGAGTCAGGCACCGTTGGCACCGTTGGTTGTGATTCCGCTCCCAGCCCATAGTTCTGCTGATCTTCCTGTTAATTTATAATATACATATATCGTTTCTCCCTTTTTAAAATTGATAAAACGGCAGTCAGGACCAGTAAAATCTTCTACTGCTTTGCCACGACACAATAACATGCTGCACTCCGCGTCCACGCAGCGCTTCAGCTCAGCCCTTCCTATGTGTATGTAGTTGACTCTCATCACTAGTGTTTGCAGTGGACCTTTGTACTCTCTACCACCCCTATGTGACCCTTAGAGTGTTTCCAGTCATATTTGTACTCTCTACCACCCCTATGTGACCCTTAGAGTGTTTCCAGTCATATCCCTCCGGTGTAGATAGAAGATAACTCTAATGACTAGTATCCTATGTGATTTTTAGATTGTATCCATGTGTATCTCCTCCCTGTGTTTAGAGTCATAGCTTTAACAACTAGTCGCCTGTGTGACTGTTGGAGTATAGCCAGGTGTATCCCTTCCCTCGTGTGAAGAGATAACCCTATTCACTAGAACAAAAAGAAATGTGTTCCTGAACTGTGTAACGTAACTGATTCTATGTAAAGTGTTTTGATAACATGTAACGGAACTGGTGCTATGTAAAGCGCTCTGATAACCTAATCGGTTCAAGTTCGCGCTATATAAAACTATAAAAATAAATAAATAAATAAAGTCACATACCCATACCCCTTTCCAAGAAAAGGGGTTTTCTCACCGTCATCTGATAGGAAATGACCGACGACTGTTGGTACAGCCCCATGTAAAATGGAAACTTGGTGGCCAAACGGGACCCGACCCAGTCTGAAAGAATCCAGTCAGGCATAATCATAGGACCAGAGAAGGTGATTTTAAACTAAAAACCTAACCAACTTAACCTCTTCCGTGCTCATGACGAGCTGAGCTCGTCATGAGGCAGGGTGTGTGTTTCCATAGTTTCGAATTGGGTTTGATAGTTCCGAAACCCGATTTATAAAGATTGTCGGAAATGGACGATCTTGGTGTCAGCAGACCGCAAATGATGAGCCTAAGGTGTCTGGGTGTTTTCGCATGAATCGATATAAGAGAACACCCTGCATTTGAGGATTTAGTTTGAACCCTCGGGTTCCATTTTGTAAAATGGCAGCCATCTTGTATGGTTGCCCTAACATAGGCTCTATGATTGTGGCCGAGCGAGTCCTTGACACGTATGCCTTAGTTGACACTTGGTTGACCTGGCCGAACTGACTTTCCCCCTGGGGCGAATCCTGCTGAGCCAGTTCCTTGATTAGCAGCTGCACTGATAAAGATCAAAGAGCAGGACGTGGTCCGACTTTATGGCCCACCGTTCCCACTCCTCTATCTCCTTTCCATCTGTTCTTGCCCTTCCTTTACAACATGTTCATCGATCTAGTTGAAGGTTTTATGATGGGTTTGTCCGGCCTGATCGAACAGGAAAATAACATATGTGCGACCATTTGTGGTGGGCTGGACAACGGAAAGTGGGATTAACTTTGACTGTTGTGATTCGCTACTTTTTGAAATGCTATTTGCTCATTGGTTAGTTTTGTATGCACTGAATGTAAATTGTGATGTCGCCAGAAGCGTAATTTTCGGCATAAAAGAGCGAGTTTCGTTCACTGAGATGGTGCAGTCTCTTTCGAACTACCCGTGTGTACTTCGTAGACCTCTGTCCCTGGTTGCAACCATTAAACTTTGGTCTTTGACGTCATCAAGAAGTATCCCGTGTCTCTGTTTGCCAAGACAGGGGAATCCGAGTCTTTGGGTGTTGCCCTGACACCGCTGGGTTTTTGTATTAGTATTAGTTCCGAGAAAAACCCAGTACCTCATTTGGCGCCCAACGTGGGGCGACTTCAGCGGTACCGGTCCAAGCCAGAGGTTCGTGAGGAGCGTCGTGTGAAAATTCCGGAGGTTGGCCAGCCACTTCAGCGACCCCTGCATGTCGACGTGGTTCCGAAGGTCTTTGCTGCAAGGCTTCCCGCGTCCCGACGGCTACGAAGGACTGCTGCCCTGACTGTCGCCCTGTTTTGGAGCCTTAGACGTTTGTAGAGCGAGACGATTGACGGGTCTTCTGGTGATGTCATCGACGATTCAGTTAAGTATAAAGGGAGTGTTGGACAGGCCTTGTGACATGCCCGACCCCTCCCCGCATGGCGGGTCGCGGACCCCGGCTACCCCTGTCCCCCGGACGGGAGCGACACCTACAGGCCGCCGGGCCAACACCCCGCTCTTCCCCGACAGAACATTGGCTCATGATCGCAACCTCCTCGGCTGGCCCGGGGCCCCTCCCGAACCTCCGGCCCCGGCCCAGCCTCCATCTTGGACCCTCCACGACCAGGCCTCGTGGCCTCGGGTCGACCTCAGCCTCCGGCCTGGCCCAGCCCGACATCGAGGCACCACCATCCACCCAGGGGGTAAAGAGACCACTTGGCAGGTCAATGGGAGAAGGAGTGTCGATGGCTCCCCTCCGCCAGGTTTCGATCGCCCCCAGCCTCCCTGGGCGCTGGCTCCACCCCCCTGCTGGGTGTCTGGACTCTCTCATCCCGGACCTCCCGACCTCCAAGTGCGAGGGTCCGGACATCAAAGGGCACCAGACCTATAACTGGGGCAGCTTCAGAGTAAGGGTGAGCGGGAAATCCGTTACGCCCGCGGATTATGCGGATTTTTGGGAAATCCGCAATCCGCGAATTTTGCGGATTTCCCGCAAAATCCGCAAAAAAAAATCCGAGGACGTAACGGGTTCAAAAGTTAAACCCCCACTCATGGAACTATTTTACAATGGCGCCAGCAAGCTGCAAGCG
This sequence comes from Lissotriton vulgaris, assembly GCF_964263255.1. Taxonomy (NCBI): domain Eukaryota; kingdom Metazoa; phylum Chordata; class Amphibia; order Caudata; family Salamandridae; genus Lissotriton; species Lissotriton vulgaris. The sequence goes on from NW_028254054.1 coordinate 160,595, forward strand.
CCGTTGTAAAATAGTTACAAAGTTAGCTTGCACAGGAACCACTAGATAAAACGAAGCAGGTGCTGCTTTATTTTATCTAAGTGCTTCCTGTGCAAGCTAACTTTGTAACTATTTTACAACGGCGCTGGCAGATTGCTGGCGCCATTGTAAAATAGTTACAGCTCACAGCTCACTCAAGGGACCCCTGCGCCCTTCGGGGCGATTGCATAGTAACACACACATGGTCGCTCGAACTAGTTGATGCTCAAATTCAGTGACTCATTCATTAGCCCAAAAACAATCGTGAGCGTCGTCGAGGCTGGACAGGTGTGCCTTCTTCCCAAATCTACCTTGGAAAATCAGCTGTGATGCTGGATAGGCTTTGCATCCTTGACTTTCACGAGTGCAATACCCGTGCTGTTCCTGTGACAAGGAGCTTCTTTCTCTTCATCTGCTGAACTGATCTTTCTCTGACCTTTTATACACACAAGAGGCACATACCCTACTGGGCACATTATGTTCGCACGGGTTTCTGCAAGGTCGCGAGCGTTTTGTATAATTTCGCAATTTGCGAAATTGTACAAAACCCTCGCGAACTTGCAGAAACCCGTGCGAACATTAAAAAAAAAGAAATCCGCGAGGATTCGCGGATTTTGCGGATTTTGCGGATTTTCGCAATCCGCAAATTCGCAAATCCGCAAATTCGCGGATTGCCAATCCGCAAAATCCGCCCATGCCTACTTCAGAGGAGGAAGGCAGTTGTATCCTGGAGTCGAGAGACACCGAGACAAACTCATCCTTGGAGGCCTGCTGGCGCTGCCGCAGCTCCTCTCCGTGAACTAGCTTTGAAGGCCTGCTGGCGCTGCCGCGGCTCATCCTCTTCGTGAACCATCTTGAAGGCCTGCTGGCGCTGCCGCGGCTCATCCTCTTCGTGAACCATCTTGAAGGCCTGCTGGCGCTGCCGCCGTTCCTCTTTGTAACCGCTCTTGAAGGCCTGCTGGCGCTGCCGCGGCTCCTCCTTTCGTGAACCATCGTGAAAGCCTGCTGGCGCTGCCGCGGCTCATCCTTCCGGGAACCGTCTCGAAAGCCTGCTGGCGCTGCCGCGGCTCATCCTTCCGTGAACTATCTTGAAGGCCTGCTGGCGCTGCCGCAGCCCCTACTTGCGAACCCACCAGCTCGAGGATTGTGAGCTCCACACCCGCTAACCCCGTACCTGTCCGGTACTGAGACTTTCCCGCTACCCTTTCCCCAAAGAGACTAGAATTGACGGGATCCTCGTATCCTGCTCCTACTGTACCGTCAGCTACCTTACCTAAAGATATATATAAAAGTGTGCAGAACTCATCTCTGTGTGGTGTCTATCTGTGGGGGGGAAGTTGGTCGTCCGTACGATTGAAGGAGAGGGCCCTCGCCAGGAGGCCTCTCCCCCCTTGCTCGGCCGACCCTCCGGGTCCCCGTCTAACATTGGTGGCCAGCGGCGCGATCCGAGCCTACGCATAATCGTACAGAGAGTAACTCACCCCACGACACACAGCAGCAATGACGACAAAGGAGAGTGGAACAACCGCGAAATTTCAGATAGAGCAGCTGGAAGAATACAGCCACAAAGAACTAAAGCAATTCTGCCTAGAGTTGGGCATCGCTACCACAGGACTGAGCACTAAAGATGACCTCAAGCGGGCATTGGAGTCTTGGGTGGAGACAGAAGCGTCCCCACCCTGAAATGAAAATATTGAGGCCACAGAAACGCCGACCACCCCCGTAGAAGAACGGAGAGCGGGCCTCTCGTCCGAAGAGGCCCGAGAACGGGAGAGAAGCCGACTCCACGAGTTGGAGCTGGCTCGACTCCGCTTAGATGGAGAACTAAAACTGGCAGAACAAAAGATAGCTCTCGAACACTTACGGCTCCGGGAAGAACGAGAAGAAAAAAAGAACCAGAGGGAGCTAGAAGAAAAAAGACTAGCGTACGAACATGAGCGCAACTTGAAAGAGCTAGAAATTCGACGACAAAACAAAGAACTCGGCGTCCCCGAGAACCAGAACTCCGCTCCCCCTGCGGACCCCATGGTCCACATTCCCAAGGACGTCGTCCGAGAATACCACAGGAACGACGATATCCAACAATGGTTTAAGGCCTACGAGGTAGCCATGATCTCCCACCGAATACAGCGAAAAGACTGGGGAGCCGGGTTATGGGGAAGATTCGTCTACGAAGGAAGAGATGCCCTGCTACAGCTCCCCGACCACGAGATGACGTCCTACGAACATATGAAGGCCGCCCTTCTCGCTCGCTATGGGCTCACGCCCGAAATGTACCGGCAGCGATTTCGAGACTGTAAGAGAATCCCCGGTACTACCTGGGTGGAATACGTGAACTTTTTTAGCCGAGCCTTCGAGGGATGGATCAAAGGCAGCCAGGTCACTACTTACGAACAATTATTTGACCTTATTGTGTGGGAGCACCTCTCCAATAATTGTTTAGTGGAACTAAGGCAGCATCTCCTCGATAGCAAACTGACCGAACCTCGGAAACTTGCCATCGAAGCGTATAGATGGGAAAGCACACGGGTCCCTCGGAGTTGGCCAGGCGAACAGAACAGAGCCTCCCAAGGGCCCCACCGCCCCCGGGGGGGAGGAGGAGGCCAGGGTCGGGGTCGGGACACCGTCACGGTGCCCCCCACTAGCAACACCCCGACCCCGGCCGGAAGAGGAAACCCTCTGGCGCGACAAGGATTCCGCGCCAACATTGTCTGCCACAAATGCCAGTGACCCGGCCACTACGCCAATGATCCAACCTGCCCGAGAAACCAGAGTCCAGCGAACCGCCAGATCACCGCCGTCGCCCTAGGAGAAGAGCAGGGCGACGAAGAACAAGAGGAGTGCGAACAATACGAGCCCGAGTGGGAGCCTGCCGCCATGTCCCTGGTATGTCTAGGGGAAAGGGACATGGTCCCGCGGGCCCCCATCCCCGCCAACACACAGAAATACAGCCAGTGGGTCACCATCAATGGACGCCGGGCGGAAGCCCTCCATGACACCGGGGCCAGTGTGACAGCCGTCCGCTGCCATCTGGTGACCCCTGATCAAATACTACCTAATGTACTTTGTCCCGTGCGGTCTGCGGACAACTCCGAAAGCCTGTGCCAGATGGCCCGCATCCCCTTCGAGTGGGGGGGCGGTCAGGCATGCTGAAGGTGACCGTCCGAGATGATGCCCCCGTGGACTGCCTCCTGGGGAACGATCTAGAGAGCTCCCCCTGGGCAGCAGTTGAGCGAAGAGAGCACCTGGGGATGCTTGGCCTCCCTGAGTGGGTCTGTGCAACCACCCGATCCATGGCGGCCCGCGCCATCCCCCTCGCGGAGGAACAAGAGTGGCCCGAACCTCCTCCGCCGATCGTCGCAGAAGAAACCACACCTGAGCCTGGTCTTCCGGGGCTCAACAACGAAGAACCTGACCAGCTCCAGGACCTCCCGGAGCTGGCCCAGTGGCGCCAAGAAGGTGGCCCCACTCAAGAACAGTTCCGCCAAGAGCAAAGGGCGTGTCCCTCCCTCGAGGGGCTCCGACAGCAAGCCATAGCCCAGGGGATGCCTCGGGGGCCCACTGGATCTACTGGGACAACGGGCTGCTCTACAGCGAGCAAAAGATTGCCGAACTGGGAGCCAGCCGGGTGCTGGTGGTCCCCCTCCGATTCAGAGACTTCCTCTTGAACCTGGCACACGATGTGCCACTTGCCGGGCACCTGGGGCAGGACAAGACGTACAGCCGCCTGGTGACCCATTTCTACTGGCCGAAAATGCGGAACGATGTAATGAACCACTGCCGGGCCTGCCCCACCTGCCAGGCCAGCGGGAAGAGCGGCCGGAAACTGAAGGTCCCCCTGCAACCCTTTCCCATCGTCACCACCCCCTTTGAGCGGGTGGGAATCGACATTGTGGGGCCCCTGGAGCCCCGGACAGCACAAGGTCACCGGTTCATACTCGTCCTGGTGGACCATGCCAACCGCTATCCCGAAGCTATTCCTCTCCGGACCGTGACAGCACCCGTGGTGGGCCGAGCCTTAATGGGGATCTTCTCGCGGGTGGGCTTCCCCTGGGAGGTCGTCAGTGATCGGGGCACAAACTTTATCTCCAGCTACATGAAGTCCCTATGGCAACAGTGCGGGGTCACCTACAAATTTACGACCCCCTATCACCCGCAAGGAAACGGACTAGTAGAACGATTCAATCGCACCCTCAAGGGTATGATCATGGGCCTCGAGGAGCCCCTACGCCGCCAATGGGACGTGCTGCTCCCATGCCTCCTGTTTGCCTACAGGGAGGTCCCCCAGAAATCCCTGGGCTTCAGCCCCTTCGAGCTCCTGTATGGGCACCCCGTCCGGGGCCCCCTCAGCCTGATCAAAGAGGGGTGGGAGGTGACCCCCCAGAAGACTCCCCCAGATGTGTACAAATACCTCTTGGCCCTCCGGAACCAGACCCGGCGGTTCAGGGATCTCGCCAAAGCAAACCTCGAAGCCAGCCAAGAAGACATGAAGCGCTGGTATGACCAAAATGCCTCATCCATTGAGTTCGAGCCAGGACAACAGGTCTGGGTGATGTCCCCGGTCGAACCCTGCACCCTCCAGGACAAATGGACGGGACCCTTCAAAGTGGTGGAGCGCAAGGGCCCGTCACCTACCTGGTGGACCTGGAATCCGCCCGAAACCCTCTCCGGGTTCTCCATGCCAATAGACTTAAGCCCCACTTTGTACGCTCTGAACTTAGCCTCCTGATGGCTACCGACAGTGGGGCTGAGGAGGACTACGAGCCCCTCCCCGATCTCCTGAGGAACATCGAGACAGACGGCTCCATAGAAGGAGTCCACCTCTCCGCTGCCTTGTCCCCAGAACAACGCCAAGATTGCCAAGACTTGCTTCAACAATTTGCCGACCTATTCTCCCTCATCCCTGGGGTCACCCCCTGGTGCCTCCACGATGTCGACACCGGGGATAGCCCCCCTATCCGGCACAGGGCGTACAGGGTACCTGATCGAGTACGCGCCTGCATCCAGTCGGAAGTCTCCAAGATGCTGGCTCTAGGAGTGATTGAGCCCTCCGACAGCCCCTGGGCCAGCCTAGTCGTGCTGGTCCCCAAGGCCGCCGCCCCTGGCGTCGCCCCAGAGCTCCGGTTTTGTGTAGACTATCGGGGTCTGAACGCCGTCACCCGGACCGACGCTCACCCCATTCCCCGAGCAGATGAACTAATCGACCGCCTGGGGGCCGCCCGCTACCTGAGCACCTTTGATTTAACAGCGGGCTATTGGCAGATCGGCCTCACCCCCGGGGCCCAGGAGCGATCCGCCTTCTCCACCCCGGATGGCCACTACCACTTCAAGGTGATGCCCTTCGGAATGAAAAACGCACCCGCCACCTTCCAGAGGCTCGTAAATAAAGTCTTGGCGGGACTGGAGGAGTTCAGCGCCGCCTATCTAGACGACATCGCCGTGTACAGCCGCCAATGAGCAGAACACCTCCAACACCTCCAGGAGGTCCTGAACGCCCTCCGGCGGGCAGGGCTAACAATCAAGGCCAGCAAGTGCCAAATCGGCCAAGGGTCCGTGACCTACCTGGGGCACCAGGTGGGAAGTGGCCTGCTGGCCCCTCTCCAACTCAAGATCGCCGCCATTCAGGCCTGGGAGCCACCGGTAACACAAACCGAGGTCCGAGCCTTCCTGGGGCTCACCGGATACTACCGGCGCTTTGTAAAAGACTATGGCAGCATTGTGGGGCCTCTCACAGAACTCACATCCAAGAAGAACCCCACGAAAGTACACTGGACTCCTGAGTGTCAGACTGCCTTTGAGAAACTCAAATCCGCCATGTGCTCTGCCCCCGTGCTCCAAGCCCCCGACTACAGCCGAGAATTCGTAGTGCAGACGGATGCCTCCGATCATGGCATAGGGGCCGTCCTCTCCCAACTCAACACCGAGGGAGTTGACCAGCCAGTGGCCTTCATCAGCCGCCGCCTGTTGGCCCGGGAACAGCGTTGGAGCACTATAGAGCGAGAGGCCTTCGCAGTGGTGTGGGCCCTCAAGAAGCTCCGGCCCTATCTCTTCGGTACCCACTTCCGGGTGCACACGGATCACCGACCACTGCAATGGCTGATCCAGATGCGGGGGGAGAACCCGAAGCTGTTGCGTTGGTCCATCTCCCTGCAAGGGATGGACTTCACTGTGGAGCATCGCCCTGGCCAAGACAACGCCAACGCAGACGGCCTGTCCCGCTTCTTCCGCCTCGGCGAGGAGATTACCCAAGAGGATGGGTGACTCTCCCTGCCTTCAGCTGGGGGGGACGCATGTTGGACAGGCCTTGTCACATGCCCGACCCCTCCCCGCATGGCGGGTCGCGGACCCCGGCTACCCCTGTCCCCCGGACGGGAGCGACACCTACAGGCCGCCGGGCCAACACCCCGCTCTTCCCCGACAGAACATTGGCTCATGATCGCAACCTCCTCGGCTGGCCCGGGGCCCCTCCCGAACCTCCGGCCCAGCCGCCATCTTGGACCCTCCACGACCAGGCCTCGTGGCCTCGGGTCGACCTCAGCCTCCGGCCTGGCCCAGCCCGACATCGAGGCACCACCATCCACCCAGGGGGTAAAGAGACCACTTGGCAGGTCAATGGGAGAAGGAGTGTCGATGGCTCCCCTCCGCCAGGTTTCGATCGCCCCCAGCCTCCCTGGGCGCTGGCTCCACCCCCCTGCTGTGTGTCTGGACTCCCTCATCCCGGACCTCCCGACCTCCAAGTGCGAGGGTCCGGACATCAAAGGGCACCAGACCTATAACTGGGGCAGCTTCAGAGCAGGAAGGCAGTTGTATCCTGGAGTCGAGAGACACCGAGACGAACTCATCCTTGGAGGCCTACTGGCGCTGCCGCGGCTCCTCTTCGTGAACTAGCTTTGAAGGCCTGCTGGCGCTGCCGCGGCTCATCCTCTTCGTGAACCATCTTGAAGGACTGCTGGCGCTGCCGCGGCTCATCCTCTTTGTGAACCATCTTGAAGGCCTGCTGGCGCTGCCGCGGCTCCTCTTCGTAACCTCTCTTGAAGGCCTGCTGGCGCTGCCAGGGCTCCTCCTTTCGTGAACCATCGTGAAAGCCTGCTGGCGCTGCCGCGGCTCATCCTTCCGTGAACCGTCTCGAAAGCCTGCTGGCGCTGCCACGGCTCATCCTTCCGTGAACCATCTTGAAGGCCTGCTGGCGCTGCCGCGGCCCCTACTTGCGAACCCACCAGCTCGAGGATTGTGAGCTCCACACCCGCTAACCCCGTACCTGTCCGGTACTGAGACTGTCCCGCTACCCTTTCCCCAAAGAGACTAGAATTGACGGGATCCTCGTATCCTGCTCCTACTGTACCGTCAGCTACCTTACCTAAAGATATATATAAAAGTGTGCAGAACTCATCTCTGTGTGGTGTCTATCTGTGGGGGGGAAGTTGGTCGTCCGTACGATTGAAGGAGAGGGCCCTCGCCAGGAGGCCTCTCCCCCCTTGCTCGGCCGACCCTCCGGGTCCCCGTCTAACATTGGTGGCCAGCGGCGCGATCCGAGCCTACGCATAATCGTACAGAGAGTAACTCACCCCACGACACACAGCAGCAATGACGACAAAGGAGAGTGGAACAACCGCGAAATTTCAGATAGAGCAGCTGGAAGAATACAGCCACAAAGAACTAAAGCAATTCTGCCTAGAGTTGGGCATCGCTACCACAGGACTGAGCACTAAAGATGACCTCAAGCGGGCATTGGAGTCTTGGGTGGAGACAGAAGCGTCCCCACCCTGAAATGAAAACATTGAGGCCACAGAAACGCCGACCACCCCCGTAGAAGAACGGAGAGCGGGCCTCTCGTCCGAAGAGGCCCGAGAACGGGAGAGAAGCCGACTCCACGAGTTGGAGCTGGCTCGACTCCGCTTAGATGGAGAACTAAAACTGGCAGAACAAATGATAGCTCTCGAACACTTACGGCTCCGGGAAGAACGAGAAGAAAAAAAGAACCAGAGGGAGCTAGAAGAAAAAAGACTAGCGTACGAACATGAGCGCAACTTGAAAGAGCTAGAAATTCGACGACAAAACAAAGAACTCGGCGCCCCCGAGAACCAGAACTCCGCTCCCCCTGCGGACCCCATGGTCCACATTCCCAAGGACGTCGTCCGAGAATACCACAGGAACGACGATATCCAACAATGGTTTAAGGCCTACGAGGTAGCCATGATCTCCCACCGAATACAGCGAAAAGACTGGGGAGCCGGGTTATGGGGAACTCATCTCTGTGTGGTGTCTATCTGTGGGGGGGAAGTTGCTCGTCCGTACGATTGAAGGAGAGGGCCCTCGCCAGGAGGACTCTCCCCCCTTGCTCGGCCGACCCTCCGGGTCCCCGTCTAACAGGTAGCGTCTCCTAGTCCTTAGTCCTTAGTCTGGTTTGTATCCTTTAGTGGATAGCTTTGATTTGGTACCTGCAGGCCCCAAAGCCAAGGGGCTCCTGTATTCACGAGCTTATCGATTTTAGATGACCCTTGTTGTTTGAAGCTAGACTAGTGAGCAAGATGCCTGGTTTTAGCAGTCTTAGGAATTTGTTTAGTTGTGGTACTATGAGGGATTCCCGGTGAGAGGATTTGTGTCCGGTTCCTCCGATCGGAACTCCTACATACGAGTTATAAGTGAAGCATGATGTAGGTCCAATTAGCTACAATGAGATCTGGATAAAATACACGAAGAACGACGGTGTCCTACAGTGGCCCCGTTATGGTAGTTTCGAGACAGAAGTCTTAGATAATCTTGAAGTGAAGTTGTTTAAGAAGAAAGTCCGGCCGGCAATGTTTGATTCTTTCCGCATTTGGCGCAAGGAAGCCAAACAGAAAGAAATTAAGTTAGCGAAGAAAAATAGGAAGGGTATGTCAATGGTGCAAGCCGCCGTTGCATACAAAAACGATGAAGAAGAAAAAGATAGTGAGCAGATGCTTAGAGTGAGGAAGTTAGCGGTAGACAGATGTTACCCAGTTTTGCCAGCTAAAGAGCAGAAAGATGAGAAGGATCTTGTGAAAGACCCTTTGATGTTGCATTTGCTAAATTATCCACCACCTTATGTGCAGAATGCTACGGCTCCACCACAGCCTATTGTGGCCGTGCAAGCTCCTATTGCTTTGCCTCCTGTTATTCCTTTACCGCCAGCTCCTCCGTTGGTTGTTCCTTCTAATGTGCAGCCTTCTCAAGGGTTGCCTGTTTTGCCTTCTGTTGCTACTGTTGTTCCTATGCCTGTTCCGACTATGGATCCGACTACTATTGGTTCGTCTCCCCTTGTCCTTCCGACTGTTCCTTCTCCTAGACAGCGGCTGACCGCTGCCTTTTCTCATTTCTTAACTCCTATTTTGGGGCAGATGGGTATGTCTCCTATGACCGAGCGTAGACAATTGCGTAGTCAATTGCCCGCTACAGATGAGCGAGTGATTCTAGATCATATGACACGTAGATGGGTGACGTATAAGTCTCAGTATGATCTGGAAGGTATTATGGATGTTTTCCGACAATGGGAAGCACCAAAGCAGCGATATGTTTTCGAGCTTATGTGTGCGTTCCTCCATGACCAATGGATGGATGAAGTGGGTAGAGTTCCTGTAGAATTATCCCGATTGCGTTCGGAGTTTGCCAAAGGAACGATTGTGAGTCTACCCGATGTTGAGAAAGCGGTATCAGTGTTACTGTTGCTGCGAAGCGACGTTCCTGTTGAACAGTTGTTTGAGCCAGATTCGTCAGTTAGGAGAAAAGCGCGTCAATATCCGATGCGAGAGGTTCCTCCAGTATGGAGACCTGCCGATGCTACCGCCGTTCCACCTGTTCAAGCACACTTTCAGCGTGTGTGGGTACATGTGCCATGGAAGCTAGCAGAAGTTTTAGCGCTTAAGCAGACTTTACCAGATCCACGAAAGAACCCTGCGGGGTATTATGAAGAATTTACACAGACTGTGAGTTCGTGTGTCATGAATAGATATGCTTTTTGGGAACGTTGTTCCACAGCCTATTTGGAATGTCATTCGTTATACAGATCATGTTGCTGAGTTGGGTGATTCGTGGGTGAATCTTGCTGCAGCAAATGATAGACAAGTGGGAGGTGCTAAGACTGAAGATGCCATTACTGAACTTCCTGGTAGGATTATTACTTTCATGAAGACTTTAATGCCTGAAGTCCGTGTTGATTGGGATAAATTGTCAGCTTGTAAGCAGAAGAAAGAAGAGTCTGTTTCAGACTTTTTCTCACGTTTCGAAGAGACGTTTGTAGATCATAGTGGTCAGGATATGGCTACCGAAGGTGGCCAGAGATTGTTTGTTGATAAGTTTGTGCACAATCTTCTTCCCGAGCTGTGTACTAAGTTGAAGGATTCTGAGAGTTCTTGGCCCGTTTCTACTTCGGCGCAGATTCTTGCTACGGCTCAGTATTACGAGAATAGGCGCAAGGATGAGTTAGAGAAAGCGGATAAGAAGACTAAGGAATTGAAGACTAAAGTTCTTCTACAACAAGCTTATCCACCTCGTGTTAATAATCAGCGTGATTATCAGCAGCCTCAACAGTATTCGAGGAACTCGCAAAGAAATGAGACTCCTCAACAACAGCGTATCCAGTATGGTCCTAATCAGTGTGCGTATTGCAGAGAAGAGGGTCATTACAAGAATAGTTGTCCGGTTTTGTTGCAACGTGCAAATAGTGCTCCTGGCGTTAGAGGTCGAGGTGCTCAACAAGTGTCTTGTGGTAGAGGTCGTGGACAAAATACGCGCCCTTTGCCTCCACAGAATTCAATGAATAGTTTTGATCAGCAACAGAGTTCTTCCGGTAGATCTACACAGTACTATGTCGACGATTACTATGTTGAAGGCGATGAAGAGCAAGGTAATGATTATTAGGACAGCCATGGACAAAGAGAGGGAGTTGTTTCAGTTCCGGTAGATCAGAGTGGACCTTACGTGGAAGTGATTGCATCAGGTGTGTCAGAGCCTTTTCTGCTAGACACTGGTGCTACGAAGAGTTCTATTATGCATTGGAAACTCCCTGGCGCACCTTTGTCTGGCTTAAATAATGTTTCTATAGGTTTTTCTGGCGCCCCCGTTATGAATCCGATTTCCGTCCCATTGCCTATTTCTGTTGGTCCTCGAAGACTTGAAGCACCCCTTCTTTTGACAACGGGTTGTAATGAGAACTTACTAGGCCTTGATTTGTTGAAAAGATTGTATGCGACATTGTATTGTTCTCCGTCGGGAGTACATCTTACGTTGGGTGAGAATGTGATTTCTCCGATCTATGTTTCGAAAAATTGTCTTCCACCTGAATTATCTTCTTTACCAGACTCGTTGTGGGCTACAGGTCCCAATGATGTGGGCCTGTTAGACATTCCTCCATATGTTGTGACGTTGAAAGCAAATGCTCAGTTGCCACGCATTCCGCAATATCGTATTTCAAGTGATGGTGAACGTGCACTCTTAGCGATCATTTAAGATCTGATCGACAAAGATGTTATCGAAGAGACTCGAGGTAATGTGTGTAATAGTCCGGTTTTGCCTGTTCTAAAGAGAACGGATTCTTCACAGCCTCCGGTATATAGGTTCGTTATCGATCTTCGTGAAGTGAACAAAATAGTTGTTCCACAGTTCCCTGTTGTACCTGACAATACTGCGTTATTGACATTGATTCCAGCTTCAGCTACCTGGTTTTCGGTGATTGACTTGAAGAATGCTTTCTTCAGCATCCCGATTGCCATAGAGAGTAGAGATATCTTTGGATTCTCTTTGGGAGGACGAAGTTTCCGCTTCAAGCGCGCACCTCAAGGTTACTGCGAGAGTCCATCGATTTATAGTCAAGCTTTGAAGACACAACTTGAGTTGTTGGCCTTACCGGAAGGTGTGGCCCTCATCCAGTATGTTGACGATTTGTTAGTCGCTGCCGATACTGAAGAGATATGTAAGGATGCCACTGTGTCTTTGTTGTCTCATTTGTCTACATGCCATCACAAAGTTTCTCTTTCCAAGCTACAATTTTGTCGCCAAGAAGTTACCAACGTAGGTCACCTCTTATCGAAGGAGGGAAGGAAACTGACCCCAGAAAGAATTCAGACCATTGCAAAAATGAGTGTCCCTACAACCCAGAGAGAAGTACGTGCATTTTTGGGTATCACGTCTTACTGTAGACAGTGGATCCCGAATTTTTCTCTTTTAGCGAAACCTTTGATAGCTCTTACGGTTAAGGACACTCCGAATCCTATTCCCTGGACTGACGAATGTCAAAAGAGCTTTTCTGAATTACGTGATGCATTGTGTTCGGCTCCTGTGTTGGGTACTCCCGACTACAGCAAGCCTTTCACACTGTATGTCCATGAAAAGGAAGGATGTGCATTGTCGGTTTTGACTCTTCGTCAACTTTAGATCCTGTGGCTAGAGCGTTGCCGAGTTGCTTGAGAGCGACTGCAGCAGCGGCTGTTTCGATTCGACAATCTGCTGGTTTGGTTATGGATAATACGTTAGTGGTTATGGTTCCACATGCAGTGGATACCTTGTTGAATCGGACGAAGACACAGCACTTGACTAGTGCTCGGTTGTCAGGGTATGAGCTTACGTTGTTGGCAAGCCATGTGCACATCAAGAGGTGCAATACTCTAAATCCGGCTACATTGTTGCCGATTTCGCTTGAGACAGACGATGATAGCGAAGAGCAACACAATTGTTTTTTGAGAACTGAGGAAGAGACCAAAGGGAGGATTGATCTGAGAGATACTCCTCTTCCTGATTGCAATGATGCCTTGTGGGTTGACGGTTCATGTTTTAAATTACCGAATGGCGATACCACTGCAGCATACGCCGTGACGACTTTATACACAGTTGTTGAAGCTGCTCGAATTCCGTACAATTCTGCACAAGCGGCAGAGTTGATCGCACTTACGAGAGCATGTGTGTTAGCAAAAGGGAAAAGAGTGAATGTGTATACTGATAGTCAGTATGCGTTTGGAGTGGCGCATAGTTTTGGACGATTGTGGCGTGAACGTGGATTTTTGACATCGCATGGGACGAAAATGCAGCATGGGCAACTGGTGAATGAACTTCTTGAATCTCTTACATTACCTTTGCAGATAGCGATTGTGAAGTGTAGTGCCCATAGAAAGGTTGTAGATGATGTTGGTCGTGGTAATGCGTTTGCGGATGAGGTTGCGAAAGAAACTGCAAGGAATGTAACGAGTCGAATGTATGTTGCGGGTCCAGCATGGTGGGTTCCAGAAGCAGGAATGTGCGAAGACACCATTGAGAGCGTGAAGATTATTCAGAGTGAGGCCACGGAGAAAGAGTTGGATGAATGGAGAGAAAGTAAGGGTAGATTGGATGCGAGTGGTTGTTGGACTGACTTGTCTGAACATCAGAGATGGTTGCTGCCGAATGCGTATGTGCTGCCAGTTGTTACAATGGCACATGGATTGGCACATATTAGCGTGAAAGGGATTTGTAAGTTGTTGGCTCCGGTTTGACAGAATACAGGAATACCCAAATGTGCAGAGAACTTGGTTAAGAATTGTATGGTGTGTTTGATGCATAATCCTGGTAAGGGAACTCCAACACCAGCTGGTCATTTTGCTCCTCCTACGTATCCGTTCGAGGCTTTGCAGCTAGATTTTATCCATATGGAAAGATGCAACAACTTGAAGTATGTGTTGGTGGTTGTTTGCTCTTTCTCTAGATTGGTAGAAGCTTACCCCCTTAAGGACAACACTGCCTTGTCCACTGCTAAAGTTTTGATAAAAGAATTTTTCCCTAGGTTTGGATTACCAAGAATCATTTGGAATGATAACGGAAGTGAGTTTGTGGGACGAGTGATAAAGAGAGTGTGTGAGGGTCTTGGGATTAGGCAGAAATTTCATGCTGCAAATCACCCCCAATCAGCTGGTTTAGTCGAGTGCTATAATGGCACTCTGAAGCTAAAGTTGGCCAAAATTCAGGAGAGCACTGGTTTACAATGGCCAGATGCTTTGCCTTTAGCGCTATTGTCCACCCGAATGACTGTGCACTCGCGAATGGGTTTGAGTCCGTATGAGGTTGTGTTTGGTCGCCCGGCGAATATTTGGGGCGTACCAAGACCGACAAGGTTTAGTGACCTTAAATACCCTGTTTTGCTTGATTATTTGCGTGAACTGACAACTAAAATGAGTGTTTTACGCCAACAGGTTCACGATTCGCTTCCAAAAGCTACAGATGATCCAGGACACGTGATTGAACTCGGTTCCTGGGTGTTCATCAGGAACTTTCAAAGAACGAAGAATACTCAGCCCCGCTGGACTGGACCTTATCAGGTCCTCTTGTCGACGAGATCTGCGGTGCGAGTTCGTGGTAAAAAACACTGGATCCATGGGTGTCATACGAAGAAGGCACCCCTTCCTTTACCATACGATCAGTGGGTTCAAGACGGTCTTGCAGATTCAGAAACTGAAACTGTCCCGAAGTTCGTCACGTTTAGTGATGCTCGTTTGATCGGTACTAATTTGGAATTGGAGAGTGATCGACTTTTGCAAGAAGCAATACCTCCTGCGAAGAGGTTGGACACTATTGATCCTCAACTGTTGTTTGCCGATCAAGAACTACCTGGAAGGGACAGATACAATTTGAGATCGAGAAATAAGGACAAATAAATTGAATAAAGTTGATTTTTTTTAATGTTTGCAGGATAACTCTCCACCAAGGATCTACGTATTTTTGTTTTTCTGAACTGCCATCCGGTTCTTGCTGCTAGGGTCGTGGTTGCTACAAGTCTTGGGAGTGCAAGCCTTAGACACTAGGTCTTGGGTTCCGTTAGTCCGAGGCCATCTTCCTGGGTTTAGCGGAGGCCTCTCGAGCAGAATCAACCAACCACCGCGGGCAGCAACTTTAGTTTAGGATGGATTTCTTTGAGTCGGAGAGACCTGTGCAGACATTGACTTTTAGAAAACGCATTTGTAAAATAATGTTGAAGAAATGTTTTTTGATTCCGTGCATACTTTTACTACTGAGTATCGTGATTTTTATAATTGGTTATGTAGCATTTGTTTCTAAAAAGACGACTAATTCCACTGTGCAACCTACACCTTCACCTACTGTTTCCTCTCATTCTTTTCACCCTTTACCTGAATATGAGGTAGTCAGACGTAAGGAGTTCGCTAACAATTCCTTCATACAGCTTTTGCACCAGCATCAGTTAGTGATTAATATAACGAACTGCTGGATTTGTGGTTTAATGCCTCATACAGCTGACAAGGGAATTCCTTATTTAGTTTTGCCCTTTAGTTTAAATGGTTCGATTCGAGCTTATAGAACCATGTTTATATATGCCCACAGTGTTGACCCCTTACGCTCACCGAGAGATAATCCGAAGAATAGTCCTATAGCTAGAGGCATAGTCGACATGATTAAAGGGACTAATGCAGTATAGACTATTCCGCAAGACGAGAGACAACCATAAAGTGGCTGGAGCGTAAGTGGATATGGAGTAAGTCTGAGTATTAACCAGCGTGCGAAAAGTCCCCTACCGATCTGGATAGTGCCCCATAAGGGTTACTATTGTCTACAGGGCAACGGTAAGAATCCGAGAGCTCAGTTAGGGAAGAGCGTCTGCACTGAGACTTATGTGTTTCCGTCTCAGTCTTCCCCAGCGTTTTTAGCTGCCAAGGGTACTTATTTTGTCTGCTATGATAAAGCATACACATGGTTGCCCCATGATTTTTCGGGCACATGTTTTGTTTCCTTTCTGTTACCCCCCACTTTTTTCAGCTGCGGAAGATTATCACAAGATGAGAATTACGAGAGGTGTCTTTAGTCAAGAAGACACTGCAGGGCAAGAAGTGGGTGATTTCTTCAAGGGTTTTCTGCCGTTTTGGGGACCTATGGCTAACAGTAGGAATATTCGCCAGCTTACAAGAGTGGTTGAGTCCACCATAATTGAGACTGCTGGTGCCCTTGGTAATCTGACTGCTGAGCTCCAGTCGGATAGACTTATGACACTTCAGAATAGAGTTGCCCTAGACGTTATTCTAGCCGATCGAGGGGGAGTTTGTAGATTGATTCAATCGAGCTGCTGCGTTTTTATTCCGGATAATGCTCCGTCAGTCTTCCAGGCCATTTCCAAATTGCATAAAATCTCCGATTCTGTCCACCTGGACAAAGGGAATTGGTCTCTGATGGGATGGTTATGGGGATTGATATCCACTTGGGGTTGGAAGATTTTGATGGTCATTGGTATGGCTTTGGCGATTCTGTTTATGTTC
The DNA here is from genome assembly GCF_964263255.1 of Lissotriton vulgaris. Lineage (NCBI taxonomy): Eukaryota > Metazoa > Chordata > Amphibia > Caudata > Salamandridae > Lissotriton > Lissotriton vulgaris. Next base: position 176,857 of record NW_028254054.1, read on the forward strand.
TGTCTCTGTGTGCAGTGCGCTCCGGCCCTTTTTGGCCTTTGTGCCACAATGTGCATACGGAAGCCTGTCCGAAGAGAGATTCATAGTAATGAGATGATGCTACAGAAGCATATCGATGACCTGATGAATATAGATCCAGATTCAGATTAAAATGGGTTTGGGTTTATTGCCTATGATAGGGCAAAAGGAGGGTCTGTGGTTCCGTAGTTTCGAATTGGGTTCGATAGTTCCGAAACCCGATTTATAAAGATTGTCGGAAATGGACGATCTTGGTGTCAGCAGGCCGCAAATGATGAGCCTAACGTGTCTGGGTGTTTTCGCATGAATCGATATAAGAGAACACCCTGCATTTGAGGATTTAGTTTGAACCCTCGGGTTCCATTTTGTAAAATGGCAGCCATCTTGTATGGTTGCCCTAACATAGGCTCTATGATTGTGGCCGAGCGAGTCCTTGACACGTATGCCTTAGTTGACACTTGGTTGACCTGGCCGAACTGACTTTCCCCCTGGGGCGAATCCTGCTGAGCCAGTTCCTTGATTAGCAGCTGCACTGATAAAGATCAAAGAGCAGGACGTGGTCCGACTTTATGGCCCACCGTTCCCACTCCTCTATCTCCTTTCCATCTGTTCTTGCCCTTCCTTTACAACATGTTCATCGATCTAGTTGAAGGTTTTATGATGGGTTTGTCCGGCCTGATCGAACAGGAAAATAACATATGTGCGACCATTTGTGGTGGGCTGGACAACGGAAAGTGGGATTAACTTTGACTGTTGTGATTCGCTACTTTTTGAAATGCTATTTGCTCATTGGTTAGTTTTGTATGCACTGAATGTAAATTGTGATGTCGCCAGAAGAGTCATTTTCGGCATAAAAGACCGAGTTTCGTTCACTGAGATGGTGCAGTCTCTTTCGAACTACCCGTGTGTACTTCGTAGACCTCTGTCCCTGGTTGCAACCATTAAACTTTGGTCTTTGACGTCATCAAGAAGTATCCCGTGTCTCTGTTTGCCAAGACAGGGGAATCCGGGTCTTTGGGTGTTGCCCTGACACCGCTGGGTTTTTGTATTAGTATTGGTTCCGAGAAAAACCCAGTACCTCAGGTGCTCGTCATGAGGCAGGGTGCTCGGGTGCTCGTCATGAGGCAGGGTGCTCGGGTGCTCGTCATGAGGCAGGGTGCTCGGGTGCTCGTCATGAGGCAGGGTGCTCGTCATGATCGTCATGAGGCAGGGTGCTCGGGTGCTCATCATGAGGCAGGGTGCTCAGGTGCTCGTCATGAGGCAGGGTGCTCGTCATGATCGTCATGAGGCAGGGTGCTCGGGTGCTCGTCATGAGGCAGGGTGCTCAGGTGCTCGTCATGAGGCAGGGTGCTCGGGTGCTCGTCATGAGGCAGGGTGCTCGGGTGCTCGTCATGAGTGCTCGGGTGCTCGTCATGAGGCAGGGTGCTCAGGTGCTCGTCATGAGTGCTCGGGTGCTCGTCATGAGGCAGGGTGCTCAGGTGCTCGTCATGAGGCAGGGTGCTTGGGTGCTCATCATGAGGCAGGGTGCTCAGGTGCTCGTCATGAGGCAGGGTGCTCGTCATGATCGTCATGAGGCAGGGTGCTCGGGTGCTCGTCATGAGGCAGGGTGCTCGGGTGCTCGTCATGAGGCAGGGTGCTTGTGTGCTCATGACGAGCTGAGCTTGTCATGAGCCGGGCAACGCTCGCACGCGGGGATAGTTCCACCGCTGTGCTGAACGTTCTGAAAAACGGACGCGGTCTACAGCGCCACCGTGCTGCGTAACAAGCTCAGCTCCTCATGAGCACCGTGGCGCTGTGCGCGCCCCCCAGCGCCCCAGCACAGCGGGGGAATTGCCCCCGCTGCGAAGGGGTTAAGCCCCAGAAACTTTTCCCATGCCTTGAACTACTACAAATGTAAAATGTAAATGTGGGTATTTGTATAGCGCGAACAGTGACCCGGAGGCATCCCGGCGCTTGTACTCCTACCACAGGGGACCCCTCCTGGCTCTTCCTTGTGGGGTTTCCACTCCTGGGCATCCCATGGTGAAACCAGGCATCCCTTGTGTATCAGGGGGCCTTTGTGGAGACTAAGCAAGCTATTGCCCAGAGTTGCAGCGTGGAACCCATGCTTAGAATCGGCACTGAGGCGAGAATATCCAGTCAGAGGAATTTAAGCCCGAAACCCGCCGAGGCGGGAATCGAACCCTGGTCCCTGGCCAGCGTTCTGCATCAAGGTCTGCTGCTCTAAGCATTGAGCCACACTTCTCCACTACCACAAAATTACTAATGCTGAGACCAGTTAAGCAAACCCTATCATATTATTTTCCTCTTGCTGTTCTGTAATCCACCCATATCTATCTTAGAAATCTTATATGCCAAGGATAACCATTCTGAGTGTGTCGGGGTGTGACCTCTGCCCCTCTCCTACAAATCTCTCTCCTGGCCAACAGATTGAATAAAAAAGAAACCCCCTTGCGAGGCCTATAACTTCACTGGTTATGCCATAGATGATTAAGGCGAGAGATATTTGGACTGGGGGACCTATAATGTCAGCTAGAGTTGCCATTACATTCTCCCAGAATTCTGTTATCATCAGGCAATCTTTAAACATATGTATGTCTGTGGCATTTAACAAATCACATTTCTTGCACCTAACTGGGGGCCATTTGCTATTTTTGAGAGCCTAGCAGGAGATAAATAAGCCCTACGTGTCGTGAAGAAGTGGTTCCTTCTCAGCCAGGTGGGTTTTATAATAGAAAACAGTGCCTGAAAAGAAGTCTGCCACACATCCTCCCAAAACTCGTCTGGCAAAGAGGCTCCCCACAATTCTTCTGCCAGTTTAAAATCTCCACCAATAGTTTCCACTATGGACCAATAGTAAAAAGAAGCTTCTTTCCCCCAACAGACCTCAAGAGTATTTCCTATGCCTGGCGGATTTGTAAGATTCTGTGACCAACTCAGCAGCTGTACGGACTTAAACCTGGACATACCCCCCTCCAGCCTGCTATGAAAAAACTCCCAAGGTAGAAGGGACCCTTCAGAAGCCAGACCCTTCCATACCATACCCCTGCCGTTCTAGGTGCTATTGCTAGTTTATCCTTCAGGCATTTTGGGACCCCCGGAGAGTCCCAGAGAGGAGCTAAGCTGGAGTGATAGTTAAGGCCAGTGCGCTGCTTTATTCTGAACCATATCCGGGCTGCGGCCAAAGGAGCGTTCAACCTAATCTTATTAAAGTACTTTTGGTCACCAAATTTAAAAAGGAAACCCTCAAGCGGCCGTCCCACCCCCTTCAGCATGGCCGAAAACATAATACCTCTTTCTGAATCATCTAGGGATTTTAACCCCTTCTCTGCGCTGCAATTTTTGCTGCAGCGCCTGGGGGCTAGGGGGTGAGTGTGGCGCTGCGGTGCCCATGATGGAACCACGCCGTCTTGAGTCGCGGGCGGCGTGTCCTCATGACGGCGTAGTTCTGTCATGGCCCCACCCGCACAGGCTAGGAATTAGTGCCGCGTGGGCGGAGCGGCCGCAGTATGACGGAACCATGCCGTCATCAGCACACGCCGCCCGTGACTCATGACGGCGTGGTTCCAGCATAGGCACCCAAGGGGTTAACAACATCCTAGAGTGCGATAGTTGAAAGGCCCAGGCATAATGCTGAAGGTCGGGGAGCACAAGGCTCCCCTCCCCTTCTGCACCTTAGCATCTTCCAAGCTATCCTTGTAGCTTTATATGCCCAGGCAAATGAATTAATAGCTTGTTGTAATTTCTCTATTGCCTGTTTTTCAAAGTGCAAAAGGATAGTGTTAAAAAGGAAAGTGATTTTCGGTAGTATAATCATTTTAATCAGATTAATTCTGCCAAAAATAGTCAGAAGGAGTTGTGCCCAAGATTTCATGAGGTTCTGGCAATCCCTAGAAATGTTTGCAATATTAGTCCCCGCTATCGTATCTACATTCTGTACAATCCTTACACCTAAATATCTCATGTCAACCCAGGTCTGGTACCCGCACCCTGGCAAGTTCCATGTCATGATCTCTGTTTTCTCTGCGTTCACCTCGTTGCCAGAAACCCGACCAAAGCCTTGTGCCAAACTAATGACCTGAAGGGAACGATACCTCCAGCTCTGATGACAAGATCAAAACATCGTCCACATACGGGGCAACCTTCCTCTCCCACTCTCCAAACTTAAATGATGAAATGCTCAGTTCATCTCTCAGACGCTGAGTAAAGGTTCAATATACAAATCAAAAAGGAGTGGGAGAGTGGGCAGCCCTGTCTGGTGCCCCTAGTAATCTTAAAAGGATCATTAGATGCTACCACGGCGTTCGACAGGGTCAACTGGATATATCTAACGGCAGTGATGGAAAGGTTTAATCTAGGAGAGAAATGTTGCCGCGCTATACAGCTTATATATCAAGACCCTACTGCAAGACTCCTAGTTAATGAAGAGAAGATTTGAACACCTTCCATATATTTGACTGGGACTTTTTGTTCAAAGGACGTTTCCGATGTGGCGCACCTCTAGTCTTTGTATTATAGCACTGAGAGGCCTTTGATGTTCCGAGGGTCCTTCTAAGGTGTAATGAGGTACTTTGGTAGTGGGCTGAGGGGCCCTCAATAGGGACTGAACATGCTGTGACAGCACTGCTGGCCGTCTCTCTACTGAGGCTTTTCTGAGGGTGTATTCTACAGAGAGGGTTTGTCGAAAGCTTGCTCTGTGTATCCTATACAAAAGTGAGGTATAGTGTGCACGGAGTCCAGTGGAACCCCAAAGATAGGCAGAGGTAAAAGTAGATAGCGCCTTACTCTCTATTTGTGGTAGTGTGGTCGAGCAGTAAGGCAGTATCAGAGGACAGTGTTAAGCTTTTGTTCTACACAGTCAGCAAATGAATTCACACACAAAAAGACTGAACTCCGACCAATTGTTTGTATAAAAGTCGTTACTTTGTTATTTTTATTACTAGACCCAAGATTCACTTCAGTAGCAGGTAAGCAATACTTTCAATACAATTATATTTTTCAGTTTATAGTGTGTACTGATTTTGTTAAAGCATACAAGTTACATTGCAGTAGGATTACTTAAAATTACTTTAGATTTCTTTTTAGTTATTTTGTCGTTACTTTTCTAGTTGGGAGTGAAACAAACTAATGACACAGTCTAAGCCTCACAGGACACCAGTCAGCAGGTTAACTCTTGCGATGGCGCAAAGTTATTTTTGTTGCCGTAAAAGACAAGTTCAACACAAACCTTTTTCAGAGAAAACCCACCATGCGATCTTACGGATAAAACTGAGTGTTAGGTTTAGGTAAGTAAACAGTTGTGTAGCTCTTAAAAATCTGTATAGAATCTTAAGGGATTAGTGTCCAGGCTGATTCCAGACACCCCCAAAGGATATGTTAGTCAGTAGACCAGCTAGTTCATGCGGATGACTTAGTACTGATAAGCTGGTCACCAATAGGCCTTCAGCATCTCCTGAATTGTACCCACGCTTTCTCGGTAAGGAATGCCCTACAAATAAACCTTAACAAATCTAAGGTCATGACGGTGAACTATAGGAAGAAAAGGATCCCTTATTGGTACTTGAACGGAGAAAAGCTTGAACGGGTAGCCACCTACAAGTACCTTGGTGTCGTGCTGGATTCTAAGAATACGTCTAGGCCTCAGCTCCTGTCCATCCGAGGGAAGGCAACAATGACCCACCTTGCACTAAAATCACTGAAGCCCAAACTCCCTGACCTCACCCTCAAAGCCCCACAACTTCACCGAGGACGAATAGTTTCTGGCAAACATCAAACATGACAATCCTGACCCCACAGCGATCGTGGAAACAGTTACGCACTTTTCGCTCAGTCACTTGTGCTCACTTTGTCTCTGACAGATATACAGAATAAACAGTGGGAACACTTTCAATAAGCATTTATGGTACCGGCGTCCTCCTAGTGTAAAATACACGTGCTGCAACAACCATTGGACAGAAACAGATATCTACAATTACAAGCACCAACAGAGTAAATAAAAGGTAGAATTCCACCATGGCGCTAAAATAGTGAATATTTTCAGGCATATAGATACATGGCAGTAATCATTAGTACTCCTATTATGCAAACCCTAACTGGATGTACCTAAGTGCACCTACCATGTACGTAGGTGTAAAGACAAGAATCCCCCCAGGAAAGAGCCAACCTCGTTACCTGATGGGAGAGAACGAAGGACCCCATCTTGGTCTCGAGATGGACACCCCGCAAGAGATGTCAGACCACTGCGGGCTGGAGTGTCTGCTTGCAAGGGCTTCTCGTGTCAGGGTCAGCATGGAAGCTTCTCCTCTGGTTTGCCCAGTGAAGATGTAGTACTTGTATACCGGAAAGGTACCCTCAGGGCTTCTACCTAGATGTGTCATGGTATACTCTGGGCATGTCGGCCAAGGATGACGATAGCGGTGTCCCTTATGCAGAGTTATTATGCAGAAGATGGTAATCCTGCTGTGATACAAAGAATCCTCATGCATAGTTAAATAATATAACATAACAAAACCACAACATTTATTCAGCATCTAACTAGGTAAAAGGTCAGCGCCAGAACCGTTATGTAGAGCAAAATAGGGCAAATGTAGGTAAAAGGTTGTGCAACTTCCTAAGCCTATATTGGGGTATATTTGGGTTCATAACACAGTTTTGGGAAAGGAATTTTGTGGGTTAGAACCAAGGTACCCCAAGGTTCAGATTAGTTCTGAAGGGGCACCACCAGCGGCACTGGGGGGTGCATGTCGCTAATGTTAGCCAATGGGGCAAGGGGCACCTCGGTTGTGGGCTGCTCACAGGCAGGCCACTTGGTCTTGGGAGACAAGCTCCTGGGGCTAGGGTAAGTGCAAAAGGGGTCCCAGCTGATCACACAGTCCATACCACCTGCGGTGCAGGGGCGGCCGGTGCAGGGTGCTTAGGCGATGTTGGGAGCCCTATACTTTCCTATGGAGATTTCCAGTTGAGCAAAAAGGCTGCAGGCTGGATCCAGAAGACTGGAAGAAGGGAGCAAACAACTGGTGGATGAAGTTGAAGAGTTGCTGGACAGAAGGACACCGTCGGTTGGGCACCTCAAGTTCCGGTCGCGGTCCGGGGGACCCTTCAGGGTGAGGCTGCAGGCATCGAGCAGAAGGTCGGAGGAGATCATCCAATGCTGGCTCCCAGGTTAGGATCTCCAGGTGGACCTCGCTGGGGTGTTGGGCCACTCGACTCGTGCCGTTGGCATTGGGTGCGGAGTGCTGAGGACTCTCATTTGCAGCTGGATTCGATGTCCACAGTAGATCAGAGCTCTTTGGGAAGGCAGGGCAGGTCCCTGGGGTTCTTGGAGGCTGCTTACTGCAGGACACACCGGTTTCAGCTTGCAGGGGTTCGGAAGCAGGAGACAAGCCAGTAGGGCTGGGGCCAAAGCAGTTGTCATTGTCCTCTTCTTCTGCACCACGACTCTTCAATCCTTCTTTTTCTTGTCAAGTCGAATCTAGCTTCTGGGTTCAGGGCAGTCCATTAGATACTTTATTTAGGAGGCGTTTTAGGGGTCTTGAAGTAATAACCAATGAGCTACTGTCCTTAGGGTGACTACACCCTTAGAGTGCTCACCCCACGTAGGTGGGTGGGCACCATCCCTATCCCTGATTGGGGGTGCCTGCCATCTCGCCTCCTCCACCTGAGGGGTGGGATTGCCAGAAGTGGGCACACCTTCTGGGCTGATCTACTTTTTCACACTTGTGTTCCCACTGAAAAAGGGGGGACAGGAAGGGGGCATGCTCCTTATAGCAGTGAGGCTGAGGATCAAGGCCTTTGAAGCTCCCCTGCCACCGATGGCTCTTCCGGACCTGGGGGAGGCGTGAACACCTTTGCCCAGGCAAGGCTTTGTTTCTGGGCTCAGGAGTGAAGGCTCTCACCCCGGGGGTCCAGATACTTGTCTTGTGGTGACCGGCTGGTGTTCACCAGTCAGAAACCCACCAGAGGCTGGTTTGTTTCAGGGGTCCCCTCTAGAAGGGACTCCTGAGGGCAGGGAATAAGAAATCTGACACTGGAATCAGGGCAAGTTTATTATTCTGAGATGTTTGATACCAAACATCCCAGGATGCAGTAAAGCCGTTACGGTTTTTGAAAACTCATTATGACCAGTTTCCAGACCATATACTCAGGATGGCTTTACTGAGCAGAACGGCCGTAGATATTATAGAGGCCTGGCTGCTCTGGCATGAGACACAGGGCGCCCTCCTTTAAGGGTGACGTACCTAGGCCTCATGCAGTGCTGGGCAGGCATGGCACACAGGGATGTGTGCCATGTCCACTCTTCATTTTAGCTGCAACAAAACACGCAGGCTGCCATGGCAGTGTTGAATATTTGTGGTGAGCAGGGCCGGACTGGCCGTAGTGGGTACTGGGCGTTTACCCTGTGGGCCACCAAGATGGGGGCTGGTTTTAGGCCCCTTGGGGGCCGTTTATGTTACCGGTGGTGGCAATATCGCCCCCTGTAACAAAATTGGCCCAAACCAACCCTAGCAAACACCTCGGCGTCACCCCACTGCCCCTCAGGGGGGGCGGCCGAACAGTTTTTTCTGGGCAGGTTTCGGTTCCCAGTCTGCCCCTGGTGGTGAGAAGTCTCTGGGGGTGGCATAATACATGCACCAACCCTCAGAGGCCTTTCCCTGGCTACCATGCCCTTGGAACCATAGGTACCCTTACAAAGGGCTTACAGGTAGGCCAGAGTTGTGCCAATTGTGGAAACAATGGTACAGGTTATGGAAAGAACACAGGCCCTGAGAGCCTGATTGGCACTGACCCAGAGCACACTCAGTCAATTTGCATCAGGTATCTGGCAAAAGGTTATGGGCAACTATGCAGAAAGGACACTTTGCTACAGGGTCCTTTTAGAATGTGCTGAAGGTCCTCTAACAGTACAATGGGGTGTGGAATATGTTTTCCTGAAAAGTAGTGTTTTATGTATTAGAAATCGAGCTTAAGCAAACATAAGCCGGTTTGGTGCTTTCTTCCATCTTGTAGTACACCGTGTGATCACCGCTGCCTTTGTTTTCCTTGTTGTAAAAAAAGAGAATTGTGAGCATTTACACTGACTGGCATGAGCTTTGAATGCAATGTACCTGCCCAAGGACACCCTGGCTGCCCACGGCTGTGTTCCATAGGTTGAAGCAACTCATGTTACCTGAATAGACTCTGAGAACATCTGGCTCTGATTCAACAGTCCTCTGAGGGAATCTCTGAATGTATTCAGTAGTAAAAGTTTCTTCTTGCTCGTTCCCCATTGGCGTTATCCTTTGGAGCCCTATTCTTGCATGGTGAATGTATGAAATCCTTTGTCTAAAGTTCAATAAAGACCTGTTTTTCAGTGGCGGCTGGTAACCTTCAAAATTGATGGCGCGTAAAAGTTGTTGACGAGTGTGATGAAGTGAGCGAAGCAAGCAACTCCAACTGCCAATGAAGGAGTTACAGTGGGGCTCTCCCCAGGGAGAAAAACATTGAAAAATAGAAGATAAAATTATGCAAAGATTTTTTTATGTGATCATTTTTAAAAAAGCAATATATCATATAAAGGCAATTCTGAAGGGGTACTCCTGAAACATTTACAAACCTGAAAAGGTATCGGTAGGGCAGTTGTAATCAGAATCATCACCATTGCAAGGATAGTGCAAGGTCTTCAAAGAGTGAAACCAAGGATGCAGTGTGCACTGTTTTTAAACTAATAATGAAAGTTGACTCCTCTGCTAAAAAACTTAAAATAAAGCAGATACCAGAGACACCACGTTTTAAGTCTGGCATTAAGCAAGACTGAATTTAACAAAAATATAAGCAGATTATACTCACTTATAGGGTCTTTCTGTCATCTTTCTTCATTCACTGGTCTGTTATTGTGTCATTCACATTTGTCTTCCACCTATTAGAACACAGGGTGGTGGGTTCACCCATTGGCTAACTTCAGTTGAGTGACAGCATTCTACCCTTTCACAAAGAGCCGATCTCAGAGGCGTAGTAATAGCCTGTGGCCACCTGGGGCAGTCCCTGAGCTTGCCGACCAATGACAGCCGGTGCAGGTAAGAGCGGGGTGGAGAGGTTGGGGGAGTCGATAGACGACGATGAGGGAAAATAAAAGAAAAAAACACTTACCTTGCGCTCGACTAAATTGCTCACCTCGCATTAAGTACACCGCCCCCTAGCTACGCCACTGGCCCATCTACTCACAAAGTTGTTTCCTTCCGTGCCGCGGCCCACTATGGTAATGAGGCTTTTTGTGACTAACAAATGATTTTTTGCTTTTAACTTTTTTTCTTTTTTTGTTCAGACTGGTGAGAGCCCAGCAGCTTTCCAAACAATAAAGGATTACAAAACCCATGAAAAACCAAACAAGCATTGACAAGGTCAAATGGCTGAACTAACCGCAAGACCTATTGGTTTTGACAATCGTTGTTATTTGATGGCTAGAATTGTTGGCAGAAATATAAAATGCAGATAGCACAGCAGGCTATTTGCTGCTGCACTCGCTCATGGGTTGCTTATTTTCCCTTGAAAACTGCTTTTGTACCACAAGGCAGAAGACCTGACGAAGTACGGGCTCTCCTCAGCAGAGTCAATGATGGGATACACTCCTGTTCTGAACACTAGGTATGTTAATTCAGGACTTAACTTAGTAAGTATGTCTCCAGAAATATGCATGCAATCCAAAAAGATGATGGACGGAATGTTGAACTTTGTCAAACATTCACCCCCAATCACGTATCTGGGTTTAATCCATCATTATTTTGCTTGCTACGTCATTCCAGTTTGTACCCAGCCAAATGTAAATCAGCCATGACCCTCTTCCCTATGGGAACAGTCTAGCCCGAACTGCCGGGCCAGGTCCTCCCTGGACCAGAAATCAAGCATTTTGGGACCGGTTTCGGGGCATCACCCTTCAGCAGCCAGACTAGCTTGTAATGGGTGTCGCAGTGAGCACGGGACCCACGTCTGGGCATTCCCTTCTCACTAAGGGCGAACATGCAATACAAAAAGACGATGGACATGAGGAACCGGGTCAGACTGTTTTTCATATGGCTGGGTCTGAACAGGGGTGGGGAAGTGAGCTAAAGAACGATGATGGATTCAACCCAGATCTGTGACTGGGGGTGAGTGTCTGAAAAGGTTCAGCGCTCCGTCCATCATCTCCTTGTGCTTGCTTTGTTCACCCTAAGTTGGCAGGGCATGCCCAGACGTGGGTCCCTTGCTCAATTTGCCACTGGATTCAAGCTAGCCTAGCTGATGAGGGGTGTTACCATGAAACCGGTCCCAGGATGCTTGTTTCCGATCCAGGGAAGACCTGGCGTGGCAGTTTGGGCTGGACTATTTCCCATGAGGCACAGGGTCAAGACTGATTTGCATATAACTGGGTCTGAGCTGATGTGGCAGAGTGAGCTAAAGAATGATGATGGATTCAACCCCAATCTGTGACTGGGGGTGAGTGTCTGAAAAGTTTCAGCGCTCCGTCCATCATCTCCTTGTGTCCATCATCTCCTTGTGTTTGCTTTGTCCAGAAATATGAAAGCGTTTATATTCGTATTTTAAATGGGCCTATTGCAAGAAAGCACTAGAGCAGGGCTACAGTTACATTGTAAGGTCTTGGAAAGCACAACCACACAGACCAATAATTTTTTTTTACACTACACCCTGGGCCACTGCAATTATACGATTGTGCGGCCGCAGCGATTTTTGCATAAAATTAGATTTGCCGCATTTGCCACATAATTTGCAGATTTTGACCAAAAAAATGTTGTTTCTAGCTCAAACGGTTCAAAGTTAGAAAAAATGCAGTGACACGTGTTGCAGCGCATTGGAAGGACCTTTGTAAACAGGGCCAGCTCTAGGGTGGTGCAACCGGTGCCACCGCACCGGGTGCTGACTTCCAGGGGGTGCCCTGTTTGCAGGTTTATTATTATTTTAAAGCCCCTGCTGCCACGTTGGTGTCCTTGAGCAATTTCCAGGCAAAAAGAAAAATGTCAGGATAACTCCTGTGATTAATGTTCTTGCTGAAGAGAGATCAGAGTTTTGTGTAGTTGGGGTTCTGACTCACTATAAAGTAGTGCAGATGGTTAATACGCCTGTTGCAAAGAAAAAGTACAGTGCAGATTACTGAGTGCATAGAATGTATGTTTGTCAATGACACCCTCCTACTGTCCAAATCACCGATGGGAATACAGCGTACCCTAGATAGTTTTGCCAGCTTTTGTGAGAAAAGGGGGTTGGAGATTAACACCTTAAAGACAAAATATATGATCTGCAATCCACCAGAGATCACCCGTTCCAATCCTTCTCTAAATGGTATCATCTTGGATAGGGTTACTGTATTCGAATACCTGGGTATTACCCTTACTGACAAACATGGAGTGGGGCCCTCAGATAGCCAAGGCTAAACTTAGGCTGGTACAGACAATAGGAGGTGTTCTACAATTGCACAGGGGATCCACCTCCAAACCAGTTGCCTCCATTTTGGAAATGTATAAAGCTCAAGCCCTGGGAGCCATTTTATACGGGGCAGAGCTTTGGGGACACTGTTCAACTGAAGATATCCTCAAGGCAGGAAATTGCTTTCTGAGATCTTTGTTGTCTCTTCCAGTCAGTACTCCCCTCATCCCTCCAAGACTGGACCTCAGTATCAGACCCATAGACGAAGAAATTGGTCTTCGCCCGCTATCATATTGGCGTAGACTATGGGTAACCCCAGAACTGAGGTATTTTAGAGAGGAAGTTAAAGAACTTATGGGACTCCCTGGGACAGACAAAATCCAATGGACATGTAGCTTTGTCGTCACCCACTCAATTTAGAAGGGCAAGAGGTTGGGCTACGCGGATTTTTGGAGCAACCCTGAAGTAGCTGGTTTGAAGGTGTCCCGTGCTGATTTGGCGAAAGTCCATCGCAACCAACAGATGGAGGATATCGTCACTAACTCTTTGCTGGGTCCCCTTACTCTAGACTTTCTGAGTAATAAAGATGAGTACAAACTTGAGCCATTTATGGATGAGATTGTTTCTAGTGAAGCCAGGAAACTCTATGTCCAATTTAGACATGGCACACTACCACTCAGGGTTTTCTCGCACAAATGGTCTAACAATAAATTACAAGAATGCCCAGCATGTGGTGCAAAGGAGGGGTCTGTGCCCCATGTTCTCTTTTTCTGCCCATCCTATAAGAATATTAGGCAGCGAAGCATCATTCAATTATGCAGAAATTTGGGGCTCAAGCAGTACCATCAGGCACTCGGGATTCTAAAATGTGATACCTCCCTACCAGTTGTATTCTCTGTTTCTTGTTATTTACACGCCATGTGGCGGAGGCGCTTGTCATTCATTAACAACAATTCCCGCGGCCAATGTTCTGTTTAAACTAGCCCGTTCTGTGAAATCTGTGTCCTGCCTGTACACTATTTTTAACTTGTACATATCTCCTTCCCCTTTTTATCCTCTTTTATCTTTTTTAGCTTTTATGAAATGTAAATTGTGTACTTTTGTAACAAACGGAGATTCACATAGCTGTAATGATGTTTTTATTGATTGTATTTTGTATTTTGTATCTTTTAAGGTCTTTGACCGAAATAAAGATTATTTGAATTGTATATAGGTCAGTGGGTTACTGCTTTTAAAAGAGATATCATTTTGTTACTTGCAATTTATAACTTGAAATCCTAATACTTAGCTATTAACATTCATCAAAGAACTAACTGCATGCACGCTGCAAAGTATACATTTTGAGCTTAGATAAATGTCGCAAAAAGTATTAATTTGGGTAGAAGGTGATTCTCATTATTGAACAGAACCCCCAACTATGGTGTTTCTTTTTAAATTCCGAGTTTCTGCTTCTCCAGACCAAACACACTTAAGCTATCCTGCCGACCAGTATTGATGACGTGACTCCTACACCTTATAGTCCTCAATCTTATGTAACATTTACTATACGCTGATTTACAAACATTTGATTGATTGTCTCTGTGTAAAGTGTGTGTGATGCAAAGTGCTCTGACACACTACACTGGTATGAGTGGTGCTATAAAACTAAATGAATCTAAGAGACAGTGGTTATGGAGACTTGGGCACTGTTAAAGGGTGGTGGTGAGGTAATGTGTGATGGAGGTGGTCATTGGAGGGTGCCAACAAAGATTGTTGCAACTGGCTCCACCAGCTCTAAAACCGGCTCTCTTTGTAAAGGTTGACTGGTCAGATTTCTGTAGCTTATTGCTATATTTGGGTGTTAAACGGGTACTAATGAGGTACAAGTATTGCCCAGATACTGTTAACAAGCCTAAAAATGACAAAATAATGAAGTAATAGTATCAAAACATGTGCTGCATAATGTCACAGAATTTGCTTTTTGCCGCATAATTTAATTCACCCTTTCCTGCCACATAAGCATAGTGGCCCTGACTACACTTTCCATGAGAAACCATCAAACTTCGATAATGTGATGAATTTATGATAATGCATGCATTGTGGTACAGCATTTGAAATCGGAGTGTGAGAGTTTTTGCATTCAGTCACCACCATTTAATTATTGTATTTTTGAAGCACTCTTCCGACCTATAGCGCCTCCTGGAAGCGCTACGAATACTGTCTCATGGGCTGCCGCCATTTCCATCTATTGGCAGCAGTCACTGGGTGAGGCGTCTGTTATCTCTTGTCTTGTCACAGCTAGATCTTCTTTTTTTCTCACACTAGCACCAGGACTCCTCGGCAGTCGAGCACTCTATAAATCCTAATCCTATCCTATAATGAGATCGCTCTTGAGCAGCCATGGTCAGCCACCATGTCGATGTGTTCTTCTGTGTCCTCGGCTGTGGTTGGTTCTTGGTTGCCTGGATGCCTGGACACGACGTCCATGGGGTTGTTGCACCCTAGTTTGGTACTTCACTTTGAATCGGTACCTTTGGAGCTGGAGAACCCACTTTTCTATCCTGGTTCCTGCAAACAGGGCCCTGCGGATTGTGGTCTGTGACCGTTAGTGTGCACCCCCATCTGATGGCAAACACATTCTTCTCAGTTTTTGAGTATTGCCTCTTGGTAGTTGACAATGCCTTGCTGGTATAAGTGAAAGCCCTGCATGCCTTCATCCGAGCTCTGCCGCACCCTTCCTCTGGGTCAGCTGGGTTGCCATTGAGTGTTAGTCTCATGGGTAGCTTGGTATTGAAGTATTTGCATTACGGTGTCACTCAGAAGGGTCCTTTCCTTGAAGACCCTTTTGTGTGTCACATTCTTCTGTCATGGGTTGCTCTTTCGTGTGCCGTGTCTAGTGGTTCATCGGGGGGGAGAGTGGGTATGAGCATGCCACATTATTTGACCCTCTCTGTAAAGCTACTCACTTTGGGGCGTTCTTTGGGGCTTTGACGCCTGAACCTGTGTTGTTTTCTGGGGAGCAACCCACATGCCTTCACTAGCTAGAGAATTTGTAGCCATTGAATTCCACTCTGTTAATGAGGAAGATAACTTTCGTCCATGAACGGTGAGACCAGACTTGGACAGGTGCTGGTCGGTTGCTCGAAGCCTCGAGCTGTGAACCATATTCCATTAGCAAGGACCCCTGATGTTCAACATCATCAACACTGTGAGCCCTGACAGGACCTCCTTTATCAAGTGCTAGAAAACCTTGGTGGCCTGTGAGATCCTAAAGTTCATTCATTTCTAATGACATAGGTGAATGTAGTTAGAGAATGTTATGATATAACAACTGACCTCGTCAAGGTGGGTCTGTTGGTATCCTGTGTTTAAGTCTAATTTTGAAAATGATCAAGAGTCATTAATGTCATGTAGGAAGTCATCTATGTGTTGCCATTATGTGTCACTCACTTCAGGTTGGGCAATCACATATCTATGCATATTCGAAAAGCACTGGGTTGCTTTGGTTTTCAGGTAACCACCATTGTGGATAGCCAAGGAGGGGGTCCTGCCACTTTCTCGAGTACCTTGAGATCTTCGAGTTTCTTCAGCTCTTGATCCACCATGGACCTGAGGTGGAATGGAATACATGGCCAAAAAGCAGACTGACATCGATGTGCAGTTTTATAGGGCTTGTTTTCAGGCAACCTCAAATCCTTTTGCAGTGGATGGGGTTCTCCGTACGTTACCTGGTATTAAGGTACAAAGTGACACTTCAGTGGTGTTAGAATAACCATGGAGTTGACATAAATAAAGTGACAGAGTGTGTGGGTTACTGGATTGTGTTCCCACTCTACCCAGGCGGGCATTATGAAGAATCTGGTTCTCCCCAGGCTTCTGTATCTCTTTCTCACTATACCCATCATATATCCTTATATACTCAATATACTCTTCATTTCAAGACAAGTTGTGACAGGTTGACATCCCTCATGACTAAACTAGTCTGGCAAAAAACACAGCCTAAGGTGAATTAGCCAGATTTTATTGGGAAAGTGATTGTGAAATGTTGTAAACCTGCCTTTTGTTTTATGAAAAACTGATAAAACTATGTCTGTAGGTCTAACTTTTATGTGCGAACAGCAAAATGCTAGTGTCATTGTCTTGTTTAAAGGGTGCAGATGGTTTTGCCTGTGGGACGCTTAGAAGGAACTTTGCAGATACAAGATAACGCCATGGTGCCGCGGTTAGTTCTCCTTTGTGATGAATTCTTGAGGTAGGTGATTTGCACCATGGTTGTTTGTGAGTCTCCCTTTCTGAGGATTATTCCCACAAAGATAAATATACTATTTTTTGTGCTGTTTTAGCAATTGTATATTGTGCGAATATGTGTAATGTGTGATTTTGTGCGTAGTATTTAGCTTTGAGTGCATTAATAGTCTTTTCATTTTTTTAAATCGAGAGCATGAACTGGGAAATGATTTGCTGCTCTGTGAGTTCATCCTTGAAAGTCAGGTGTTGAAGAGGTGTGATAAGGCTTCGGCTGGTGTCACAACGGTAGGAGAACTCTAGGGCATCAGCGCTAAATACCCGGGCCTGTTTCATTAAGGTAATTTACACTTTTGAGTAACTTTACACTTTGTAGTAAGGTTAATACTTTCAGCATTTCGGGGGTAGATTTACTACAAAGGTGTACCTTTCACGTCTCCACCACCTTGTCCTCAGGAGTGCGTTGCGGGAGTACCACTCACCTTGTCACTTACCTTCACGCAGGGGCCCCTCCGTAGCGCGCATTACAGAGAGGAATCCATTGTCATGCCAGCTTGAAGTCTTTTGCCCTACTTGGCAGTGCTGTGGGTTTCCTTGTGGGCGACGCCAAGTGATCTGAAGATTAGGCTTGTTGATGTAGGCAGGCCGCGCAGGGAGCTTCCTGGCTGCGGTGGAGTTTGTTGATGATGCGCCTTGTACGCCCGGTATAGTCTGGGAGGACCTGGCCTGGCAGTTCGGGCTGGACTGTTTCCATTGGGCGCAGGGTCAAGACTGAAGTCCTCATCCTAGGCACCTCCCCCTCCGCCTGGGATGACTCTTGGTGGCCAGAGGCCCTTGGAAAAGCACCCATCCCGACGGACCACGCACGGAACCTGGGCATCATCCTGGACTCCTCACTCTCGATGACCAGACAAATCAACGCCGTCTCCTCATCCTGTTTCAACATTCTTCGCATGCTCAAAAAAACATTTCGCTGGATCCCCACCGAAGCTCGTAAAACGGTCACCCACGCACTGGTCACTAGCCGCCTGGACTACGGAAACACCCTCTACGCCGGTATCACTGCAAAACTCCAGAAAAAACTCCAACGCATCCAGAACGCTTCAGCCAGACTCATACTAGACATCCCGCGTAAAGAACACATCTCTGGTCACCTGAAAAACCTCCACTGGCTCCCCGTCAATAAGAGGATAACATTCCGCCTCCTAACCCACGCACACAAAGCACTCTACGAACTTGGACTCGAATGCCTCAACACACGACTGTCCTTCTACACCCCCTCCCGTCAGCTACGATCCTCCAACCAAGCCCTTGCCACTGTACCTCGCATCAACAAAACCACCATGGGAGGTAGATCCTTCTCCTACCTGGCAGCTAAAACCTGGAACTCACTTCCCACTCACCTTCGCCTTACTCAGAACCACCTAGCATTCAGAAAGCAACTTAAAACTTGGATATTCGACAAGTAACTCCCCACCCCTCCGCAAGCGCCTTGAGACCCTATGGGTATGTAGCGCGCTATATAAATCTTTTTGACTTGACTGACTTGACTTGATTTGCATATGGCTGGGTCCAAACTGGAATGGTGAGCAAAAAAATTATGGATTGAGGCCCAGATCTCTGTACTGGGGTGAATGTATGACATTGTTCTGCATTCTGTACATCAATTGTTGTTTTTGCATTTGTCACCCGAGTGGGCTGGGTATGCTCAGACGTGAGTCCCAGGCTCTCCACACCAGTGGAGTCAAGCTATCCAGGCTGAAGACGGCTGATAGCCAGAAACCGATCCCAGGAAGCTTGATTCCGGTCCAGGGAGGTCACCTGGCTTGGCAGTTCGGGCTGGACTGTTCCCATGAGGCACAGGGTCAGACTGATTTGCATATATCTGGGTCCAAACTGGAATGGCATGGTGAGCAAAAAAAACGATGCATTTAGGCCCAGATCCTTGTACTGGGGTGAATGTATGACATTCTCCTGCATTCTGTCCATCTATTGTTCTTTTTGTGATACAGTCTGCAGGCAATCGCTTAGGTGTGTCAGCACCAGGGCTGTGGGGGCTTGGACCCTGTGGGGGTGGTCCAGTAGACGAAGGTCCGATGCTGTTGAAACGCTTTGATAGGACAGCGCTGGTCTGTGAAGGACTGGGGTCCATGCCCCAAGTAACTTACTTCTGCTGATCTGGTCTGGGGAGACCCCGCCTTCTTAGGTAAGTCTGAGCTTCGAGGTGATTCATTTTCCATGTTCCACAAGTTAAGATTTCAGTTTGAGAGCTTTCGTTTCAGAATTTGTAGCACCCAATCGCGTGTAGGCATTTTCCTAACCCCAGACGCTGATGGACCGAGGGCCTGGTTTAAGGATTAACTGAGTGCTCTCATCACCTTTGCAACGTGTTTGTTCCACAGAGCTTAGTTGGTTTTAGGCGCCTCTCAGTGGCGGTGTTAAATATCTGCCTGAAATCACACAAAGCTCAGAAGGAAAAGAAGCAGATGAAAGGGAGGCCCTTCGGTGGCAGACTGGCCAGGGCATGGGTGAAAACACACAGGTCTGGGCATAAACATGCGCGCGCCGCCGCCACAGCGCCATGAAGCCCCCAGAGGGCTCGCGTCCAGGCACACACGCTCGGGGACTTCCAGAAATAGCCCTTTTCCACTTGCGGCCCGAGTTCTCGGATGAAAGCGGCGCTTATTCTGAAGTTATGGGATGAGTAACCCTCCAGGCAGAAGAGCCGCAGAGGACGGGGGGGGGGGGGGGGGGCACGCCTGCCCCCTCGCAAACCATCCGTGTGGGCAGAGCGGATTCTTCTGCATGAAAAGGGTAAGTTTTTCCGTCCCGGCGGCAGTGACCACGCCGGGCCCTTCTCCAGGGCTTCCATCAGTGCCGCCAGGCCCTGTGGCCTCCCTCCGGGGGCACCGAGTGGGCAGGCGGGCGGGCACGCTGCCCACGGCTGACAGGCTCATCGTGTCTGTATGTGCGTGTGTGGCAGCCCTCTGCCCCCCTCGTGCATCCCTCCTCTGACACACCCCAGCTCTCACTTCACTGCTCTGCTCTCTGTACTCCCTTCCTAGAGACTCTTCCCTCCCCCATCCCTCCTTTACTCATCTCCCCCCTCAACTTACTACCCAGGGTTTATTTATTCATTTATTTATTTATGTGTTTTTATACAGCGTGGACTTTACCCGAAGGCGTCAGAGCGCTTCACAATAGGAACAGAACTGATACATGAGGAGAAAATTACAAGTGAACAAATTACAAAACCAAACGCTACATTACATGAGGCAAAAGTGACAATTGTGAGCAAACAAAATACAAGAGGAGCAAATGGTGCATTACAGGAGGAAAAGAGACATGTGTGCAGGTTACATAGCGACAACGTACAAGTAGAGGTATAATACTGCAATAAATGGCGGACACTCAAACACAAGAACAAACGTTACGTAGGCAATGGTGGCACTTGTGCAAGTATCGAAAGCAAACAAAATGTAAGAGGAGCAAACAGTGTGTTACAAGAGAAAGTGATGGGTGCAAGTTACACACGAGTACCAAACACAGGTACAAGGATAATACTGCAATAAATGGCAGACTCTCAAACCACAAGAACACACTGGGAAGGCACTTCCATAGTCATAAAGAATAGACATTTTCTAAACTAAAAGGTCTTCCTTCAGATAATTGAGGGCATGAATTAACTTTGGAAGTGTCTTTGAAGGAGGAGAACTTTGAGGTCATTTTTGAAGGTCTGGGAGAAGGTGGTGGTCCGGAGCTGAGACGGAAGTGAGTTCCAGATTCTCACTGCGTTGCCTGAAAAGGATTGGGCCATTGATCTTTCCTTCTTGAAAGTGGGAGGTTCAAGCAGTAGATTTTCCGCATTTCGAGATGGTCTAGAGCCTCCAGAGAGTTTCAGTTTATTCGCCAGGTAGCGAGGCGAGGAGGAGTGCAAGGCTTTGTGGGTGATACAAGCGGTCTTGTAGATAGCTCTAGCCTCGATGGGAAGCTAGTGGAGGGTGGATAACATGGGTGTGATGTGGTCGCTTCTTTTGGCCCCATAAATGAAATGAGCTGCTGAATGGAGAACAGACTTAAGGGGGGACAGGTGGGATTTGGGGAGGTCAGTCAGAAGAGAATTGCAGTAGTCCAGTCTGGAGAGGACCAGCGATTGGACCAGGGTTTTAAGGTCATGCTCCGGGAAGAAGCGACAAATCCCCCAAAGAAGGCGCAGTTGGTATCGAGCAGACGTTGCAATTGAATTAATGTGGGAGAGTAGATTGAGTTTTTTGTCTAGAATGACACCAAGGGATTTTGCGCTGTCGACAATAATGGGTTTATTGTTCAGTAGATTCATCTGGTCCATCCAGGATTGAACCGAGGGAGGAGAAAGTGAGGAGGAGAGGAGGAAGAATTCAGTTTTGGAGGGAATCAGAATCAGTTGATGAGTTGACATCCAGTTTTGGATGGAGTCCAGAGTAGAGCTTAGGACGGAGAGATCGTGAGTGGAGGCAACCTTGAGGTAGATTTTAGTGTTGTCTGCGTAGAGATGATAGTGAATCCCGGATTTACTTAGGAGATTTCCCAGAGGTTCCAAATAGAGATTGAACAATGTGGGTGCAAGTATAGAGCCTTGAGGAACACCTTGACCCACCGCCAAAGGAGGTGAAAGACTGTCCGCTATTTTGATCATTTGGGATCTATCAGAGAGGAAGGAAGCAAACCATTTAAGCACAGTGCCCTCCAAGCCCATTCTCTGTTGAAGAGTGTTGAGGAGGGTGTTGTGATTGACAGTGTCAAAGGCTGCAGAAAGGTCAAGGAGGATTAGAAGACAAGACCCCCCCCCGAATCGAGTATCCGCAGCGCGTCATCAATCACTTGCAGTAGGGCTGTTTCAGTGCTGCAGTTTTGGATGAAGCCGGACCGAAAATTGTCAAGAAGATTATTGTCCTTGATATGACGAGTGAGTTGTTTTGCAACACGTCTTTCTGTGATCTTCGGAAGAAAGGGTAGGTTAGTGATGGGGCAGAAGTTGTTGAGGTCATTCGCATCAGCAGTGGTTTTTTAAGCAGAGGGGTGACCTGCCCAGTTTTGAAGGGGACAGGGAGGGAGCCTTGACAGAGGGAGAGGTTGACCAGAGTGGTCCAATAGGGAAGAGAATGGTTATAGAAGTCAATGGCAATGGCACTAGGGATGGGGTCAAGAGAATGGTTGGAGGGCTTTCTTTCGCGGATGCACTTGAGGAGGGCATCTTCAGAGATGGGGTCGAAGTTCTGCCAAATGGCTAAGGATTTGCACTCCTCTGGAGGGGTAGGATGAGCGACCTGATCCACAAGTGATTTCACTTTTTCGTCAAAGAATACAGCGAAATCCGCAGCTTTCTTTGTAGAATCCTCCAACTTGGAGGTTGGGGGAGAGCAGTTAGTATTCTTGATGAGATCAAATAGTTTTTTGGGTCTATTTTTGGCTGAGTCAAGGAGGGTTCTGAAGTGTGATGCTTTCCTAAGGAGGATGTGCTTGTGGTACTTGGATCTTGCTGACCGAAGCGTGGCCAAATTATCGGTGGAGGGCGCTTGCCTCCATTGTTTCTCCAGGAGTCTTAGGTGTTTCCTTTCTTCATAGAGGGATTTATTGAACCAAAGTGCTGAGGGAAGGGGCCTTTTCTTTTTGCTTTGGAGAGGAGCGACGTTATTAATTTCGACTGCAAGGACTGAGAGGCATTGGGAGGTGAGATCGTCAACATCTAGGTTCGGGTCTAGCCTTGGAAGTGACAGCAAAGCTGATTCACAGAGGGAAACGGTATCAATATTTTTTGTGTCACGGAACCAGGAGGTAGCCCTCTCCGCCAAGACCTGGAACACCCTCCCCATCCACCTGCAGCGAACCCAGGACCTGCTGACCTTCAGGAGACTTCTCAAGACCTGGCTGTTCGATTAGTAGCACCCCCCCAACCCCCAGCACCTTGAGACCCTCACAGGTGAGTAGTGCTTTACAAAACTTCCCTCTCTGCCCCTCCATTATCCTATTCAATTCAGCTAGCACACTCACATGTCACCGCTCACAGGAACTCATATTTCCCTATACTAACCCACCATTAACCGCATGGGTGCTCATGACGAGCTCAGCTCGTCATGAGGCACAGTGGCCGTGTGCTCATGACGAGCTGAGCTCGTCATAACGGCCGCAACACTCGCACGCAGGGCTAATTCCCCCGCTGTGCGAGTGTTCTACAGAAACGGGTGTGGCCGTGACGAGCTGACCGCGCCACGAGCACCAAGGCGCTGTGCACGCCCCACCTCCCCCCAGCACAGCGGGGTAATTACCCCCGCTGAGAAGTGTTTAATCCTTTTTGGGTTCTAGAGTAGTGTGCTACTCGCTGAAAAGCACCTCCTCAGGGGTAGAAAGCACTATATAAATATATAAATACAATTACAATACATAATGTGTGACTGACTGAGTGGGCCTGTATTCTAATTGTGCTCATGTATGTAACATCAATCAATCAATCAATCAATTATTTGTAAAGCACTACTCACCTGTGAGGGTCTCAAGGCCCTGGGGGGTGTGGGGGCACTACTAATCGAACAGCCAGGTCTTGAGAAGTCTCCTGAAGGTCAGCAGGGCCTGGGTTTGCTGCAGATGGATGGGGAGGGTGTTCCAGGTCTTGGTGGTGAGGTGGGAGAACGATCTGACGCCGGAAGTTGCTCTTTGTATTTGAGGGATGGTGGTGAGGGCGAGGTCGGCAGAGCAGAGCTGGCGGTTCAGGGTGTAGAAGATGAGTCATCTGTTGAGGTATGTGGGTCCGGTGTTGTTGAGTGCCTTGTGCGCATGGGTGAGGAGCTTGAAGGTGATCCTCTTGTTGACGGGGAGGCAGTGTAAGACTCTCAGGTGGAGTGTGATGTGGCTGCGGTGAGGGATGTCGAGGATGAGGCGTGCAGAGGCGTTCTGTATTCGTTGTAGTTGTTTCAGGAGTTTGGTCGAGGCCCCCGCATAGAGGGCGTTGCCATAGTCCAGCCTGCTACTGACGAGGGCCTGGGTGTCCGTCCATCTGATTTCGGTGGGAATCCATCTGTAGATCTTGCGGAGCATGCGGAAGGTGTTGAAGCAGGAGAATGGGACGGCCTTGACTTGCTTGATCATGGAGAGTGCTGAGTCGTGGATGACCCCTAGGTTGCGTGCGTGGTCCGTGGGGGTTGGTGCTGCTCCCAGAGTGGTCGGCCACCAGGATTCGTCCCAGGTGGAGGGAGTGGAGCCGAGGATGAGGAACTCCATCTTTTCCAAGCTCAGTTGCAGTCGGCTGTCCTTCATCCATTCGGCGACGGCCTTCATTCCTTCGTGGAGGGTGGTTTTGGCTGTGGAGGGGTCCTTGGGTAGGAAGAGGATCAGCTGGGTGTCGTTGGCGTAGGAGATGATGTTGAGGTCATGTGATCGGACTATGTGGCTGAGCGGTGCCATGTAGATGTTGAACAGTGTCAAGCTGAGGGATGATCCTTGGGGTACGTCATAGATGATCTCGGAGGCTTTGGATCGGAATGGCGGGAGGCGGATACTCTGGGTTCTGCCGGAGAGGAAGGAGGTGGTCCATTCCAGGGCCTTGTCTCCGATTCCTGCGTTGTGGAGGCGTGTGCGTAGAGTGTGGTGGCAGATGGTGTGGAAGGCGGCTGAGAGGTCCAGGAGGATGAGGGCAGTGGTTTCTCCGTTGTCCAGCAGGACCCTGGTGTTGTTGGTGGCAGCGATAAGGGCAGTTTTAGTACTGTGGTTCATGCGGAACCTAGACTGGGATGGGTCTAGGATGTTGTTCTCCTCGAGGTAGCGTGTTAGCTGTCTGTTGATGTTCTTTTCGATGACCTTCGCCAGGAACGTGAGTAGGGTGATGGGCCGGAAGTTCTTGAGGTCCCTCAGGTCAGCCTTGGGTTTTTTGAATAAGGCGTCATTCTCGGCGTGCTTCCAGCTCTCCAGGAAGGTTGCGGTATCGAAGGAGATGTTGATGATCTTGCGGAGATGGGGTGCGATGGTGGCGCTAGCTTTGTTGAAGATGTGGTGCGGGCACAGGTCTGAAGGAGAGCCGGAGTGAATGATGTTCATGATTTTGGTGGTGTTGTCATCGTTTACGTGGGTCCAGGTGAGCAGTGGGTTGGTGCGGACGGTGGGCGGTGCGTCTGAGGCGTCGGTGGCTGTCGGGGGGTCTGGTAGTTGAAACTGTCGTGGATGTCTGCGATCTTGCAATGGAAAAAGGTGGCGAGGAGTCGCACAGGGCTTGCAATGGTGGGATGTCGTTGGTGTTGGCGCTGGGGTTGGCGAGTTCCTTCACGATGTTGAAGAGCTCTTTGCTGTTGTGTGCATTGTTGCCAAGGCGGTCTTTGAAAGAGGTCCTTTTGGCAGTTTGGATGAGGTGATGGTGCCTGCGGATGGCGTTCTTGTGGGCTGCGTAGCTGTCCTGTGTCTGTTTGTGGTACCATTTCTTCTCAAGCTTTCGAAAGCTTGAGGAAGGGTCGGTTTGTGCTGTGTAGCTCGGAGATCTCTCCTTCATACAGAAAGTCATGGAAAGGGGGCTGCCACGTGCCCCGCACACAATCTTACACCTGCAAACAATCAAACAAAACAATTACACACAACAAACATGTGTGCCCTGCACAAGCTTTCTGATAAAACAGAGGCTGTCCCATGGACGTCTCTTAAGCGCTCTCTCCTTGTCCAGTCCTAGTTTCTGTTTGTGGACCCGAGCACCCGGGCCTGTTTGTGGTGCCCAAGGAACTCGACAGCGAGAAATCGCCCGACAGCCACGCATCCCTCAAAGACGCCATCCGCAGTCACCACCACCTCATCAGGACCACCAAGAAAGCTTCCTTCAAAGACCGCCTCGACAACATAGCACACAACAGCAAGGAGCTCTTCAACATCGTAAAGGAACTTTCAAACCCCAGCTCATGCACCAACGACATCCCGCCGTCTCAAGCCCTGTGTGACGCCCTCGCTGCCTTCTTCCACCGCAAGATCACCGACATCCCCGACAGCTTCAATCCTCAGACGAACCCGGCCAACTCCACCACGCCGGACCCACCGATCCCCACCGACCACGAACGCCTCACCACATGGTCCAGCGTGACCACCGAGGACACTGTCAAAACCATGAGCACCATACACTCAGGCGCCCCTTCCGACCCCCTTCCTCACCACGTCGTCAACAAGGCCGACAGCTCCATCGCACCCCACCTGTGTAACATCACCAACCTCTCCTTCAAGACCGCGACTTTCCCTGAGAGCTGGAAACACGCCGAGATCAACGCCCTACTGAAGAAACCCAAGCGGACCCAAGCGATCTCAAGAACTTCCGGCCCATCTCCCTGCTTCCGTTCCCGGCGAAGGTCATCGAAAAGATCGTCAACACCCAACTCACTGGATACCTGGAAGACAACAGCATCCTCGATTCCTCACAGTCAGGTTTCCACAAGAACCACAGTACCAAGACCGCCCTCATCGCCGCCACAGACGACATCAGAATCCTACTCGACAACGGCGAGACAGCAGCCCTCATACTCCTGGACCTCTCCGCCGCCTTCGACACCGTCTGCCATCACACGCTACGCACACGCCTCCACGACGTAGGGATCCGCAAGAACGCCCTGGACTGGATCACCTCCTTCCTCTCCAACAGATCCCAAAGAGTCCGCCTCCCCCCGTTCCTCTCAGGAGTCACCAAGATAATCTGCGGTGTCCTGCAAGGATCATCCCTCAGCCCGACACTTTTCAACATCTACATGGCACCACTTGCTCGCATCACAAGACTTCACGACCTCAAGATAATCTCCTACGCCGACGACACCCAGCTGATCCTCTCCCTCACCAAGGACCCCCTCACCTCCGTGGAGGAGTGTGGCTCAATGGTTAGATCGGCAGACCCTGATGCAGAGTTCTGGCCAGGGACCAGGGTTCGATTTCCGCCTCGGCGGGGTCTCGGGCTCAATTTCCTCGGACCTGTTAATTCTCGCCTCGGTGCCTATTCTAATCACGGGCCCCACGCTGCAACTCTGGGCAATAGCTTGCTTAGCCTCCACACCGGCCCCAACAGCGCTAAGGATGCCAGGCTTCACCCTGGGGGTGCCCAGGAGTGGACACTTCACAGGGAAAGCCAGGAGGGGTTCCACAGCGGTATGAGTATCAGCGCCAGGAAGCCGAAAAGGCGACACCGCAAGGTGACCGTCTGGTGACAGTGCGCTCTATAAGTACCATGACATTTACCGCCAAAGCCACCCTCCACTGTGGTATGAAGGTCGCCGCCGACTGGATGGAAGCGAGCCGGCTCAAACTGAACACGGATAAAACGGAGATCCTCATCCTCGGGTCCAACCCTTCAGCCTGGGACGACTCCTGGTCTCACAGTCTGGCAGGAGAAAGCGTCCAGCGCCTCGAAGCCTGTATCACCTGCTATGGGCGTTCAATCAGTGACGCGCGGTGGAGACTGCTGGATGTCTCACAGTCTGGCAGGAGCATTTCATGGGACACGTTTTTCACGGAGTTGGTTTAGAAAAAAATGCCAAACTGAGACGAAAAGCGAAACCTTTCATCTTGTAAGACTGATGCATTTGGTCCTACAGCTGCGATTGAAAACTTTGCTTTCTTTTCATTGAACATTTCCATACCTCCAGGCGGAAAACAGGGTTGACCGCTGCAAAAAGACGTCTATGTTTGAGGAGACATGAAATGCACAGAAACGCTTCCAGCTTTGAAGGTTCCTTGCAGGGCCCCTGGGGGCCCCTTCCATCACAGCAGCCGTGTTCCTGCCTCAGAGGCCTCCTCGGGCTGTCTGTGTTCAGCATGATCCCAGGTCCACCCCAAGGCTGGCCTTGCCGACCCTTTAATGTAGAAATGCTGCTTCCTCCCTGCACGCCAGCGTTTGAGGCGCCCTCCGGGCCTCGAGCCACTGCATCTACGTGGGTTCACAGAGGTGGTGGCAAGGCACATCCAAGGGTGCCCAGTCTCTCAGGCCTGCTGTTTTCATTGTATGTCCTATTTAGAATCACGTGACCTAGCTGAGAGCATACAGCATCGGATTGCCCAGGGAAGCGCTTGTCACCTGCCTGTGTTAAAATGCGGGAGGCTGGAACCAGAGACAATTAATTTCCACATTCTTTAGAGGCAGCAGACTGCAGAGCACACCTCAGCGCTCTGCATGGAAAGTTCTAATTATCAATTACGCAGCTTAGTTCTCTAGCGCCTCCTTGCGGGTGCTCCCTGGGGCGATATAAATGCATCATTATTGCGTTTTCGTGCATACCCCAGCATTAAAATGCGTTAGTCTAACCCTTGATGCGTGGTACTTGGCAGGGCTGACCATGCGCTACCATGGAACAGAGAATAAAAGTTTTGTGTGCCTGAGCGAGCGCACGTGAAGTTGCATGCGTGATCAAATGAGTGTCCAGAGGAAGCAGCCCACCGTAGCCGCTACAATGTATGTGTAAGTGTCAAGCTGTTGATTTCAGGGAGATATATGCGCAGTCACTTTACGCACCCTAACTACAAAGAAACGTGGAAGAGCTTGGCTGCTACAACTGAAAACCAGAACAGGCCCGTGACACAGACTCAAAGCAACTAACGAAAGAGGAGGATGACTTACCTGAAATCTCTCTCTAGAATGGCGTCCCACCAGCACCTGAAATGGAAAAAACAAAAAAGAAAAGAAAAAAATGATTAAGAGGAGGAAAAGAGATTACAAAAAAGACTTCCATTCCACCCCCCACACAGGAGAAGTAGACAGGAATAGAAATAGATGAAGGACAGACGGTGGTGGAGATGTGGCAAGGCGGAGGGTAACAGAACGTGGGAACAGGGAAGGACGCAGAGAGAGCATGAAAAGGTGCAGAGGTAGAAGAAGGACACAAACTCAACGCCACCAGGAGATACTCACCGGGGCCACCACCAATTCCATGGACTCAGGAGGCAAACGCACATGCCCAAGAGCCTCCTGTAGAGGAATCCCTCCGGAGAGGCTGTCGTTCCCGCCACCCTCCAGGAGAAGCCTGGCGTTCCCAGGTAAGTGAGCCGATACGGAGGTGGAGGGTAAAAGGTGGCACTATACCAAACTATGGGGGAAAGTGATATTCTTTTCCCCTTTAGGCCTAGAGTGGGCGATGTGTAAAAGAATAAGAATGGAACGTGGCATGTAAGGCAGAGCGACAGAACCAAAAAGGCTGGACAAGATCCAGTTAAAAGAATAAGCATTTGCAATGCAATAGGTCTCACCTTACTGAAATTTTCAGCTATTCGCGTTGCAATTGAGGTTTGTTAGAATTAATTTTGTTAAAAAATGTCCCAGCAGTAGCATAAGTAATAAAAGAAAGTCCATGAAGCAAGAAAAGGGTGCATTACCATAGGCTGTTACTAGCTGTCTTTGTGCAGTTGTAAAGGGACCTCTGTTAGCCATAGAAGGGCTGCACCCTTACTCATGCTACTGCTTGAATATTTTTGTAATAAAAAAAGAAGTCGGTCTAGCATTACTTTGAGTTAGAGCTATTGGCATTGTAAATGGTAATGTCTTTTACTTATGTGTTATGGACTGTATGTATGTGGTGTGTAGTGGAAGTATGTGGGTTGTATTGGATTAGTTAGTTGTGGAATTGTGTGGCGTGGAATTGTATGGTGTGGATAGGATTTGTGAAGTGGAATTATGTGGCATGGTGTACTGTGGAATTGTGTGGATAGTAATGATGTGCTATTTACTTTCCTGGAATCACATGGAGTGGGATTCTGTGTTATGGAGTGCAAATATGTGGACTGGTATTTTGTGATGTGGAGTGGTATGTAGTGGAGTTTAATTATGAGGTGCAATGTTGAATTTGATGGCATGATGTGGAATTGTGTGGCGTGGACTGCATTTGTGTGGTGTGTACTTGGTATATGTGGTGTGTTGTGTAATTGTGTTGTTGAGTTGTAGTGGAATGGTGTTGTGTAGTGGAATAATGTGGTTTGGTGTTGAATTATGTGGTGCGCATTGGAAATTTGTGGAGTTGAATTGTGTGGTGTGGAACTATGTGGATAACAATGTGTTTTTGTAAGCTCCAGATCTGTGTGTTTGGGTGTTAAGAAAAAGAGAGAGTTTGAGGTATTGGTGTTGTAAATGTAAATGTTTTACTTATGTGTTATAGACTGTGGTGGATGTATGTGGTGTCTAGTGGAATTATGTGGGTTGGATTGGAATTGTTAGTAGTGGCATTGTTGTGTGGTGTGGATTTGTGTTGTGGAATTATGTGGCATGGTGTGCAGTTGTATTATGCGAATAGTAATTTGGTGTTTTTGACTGTAATGGAATTGTGTAGAAAGGCATTTTGTGTTGTGAATTGTTATGTAGTGGAGTTTAATTATGTGATGTGCTGTTGAATTTTGGAATCTATGTGAAAGGCGGAGAGCCGGAATTACAGCGGATCTTTGATGAAAATCACTCCTGTAAAAGTGCAGAAAGTATGAAAGTTCTGCTTTTCCGCCCATTCATGAGTAAATAATGCCGGGTACCACAGATAGAAGCAAGGGATTTCACACAAAGGTCACCAACTTGAGATACACAGTCTCAGAGCGCTCCGAGGAGAACATTGTTGCCTTACACAACTGACACTTCAGTATAGGACAGCTTCCAGTCCAGGTCCTAAGGAGAGCCCCTCAATAATACGTGGGCTCGAAACGCGTTGACATATTACTGGAACAAGATTCAGGAAAGGCATATCAGGATAGTGATTATGGACTTTATTCCACCTGTTTTGTGACCCTATTATTTGCTATTGTTCCAGTACAAACAAACAAGCAGGCTAGCAAAAACACCTAGTGCCTCTTGTTTTTTATAGGTTGTATATTAGGACTGGTGCCTTAAACATTGATTGATAATAGGCATTTTTGTCTGTGTCTCATGTATATAATGTGTATATATTGTGTAAATGTAAATATGCTTTATTCATAGTGATTGTCCATTTTATGTTGTGGAAAGTGTAATTTCATGTGAACTTTTGTTATTGAAACCGTATCTTTCTTTTGACATATACAAATGAATTTTGTGAAAAAAGAAAAAGAGTAAAAAATATTAAATGAAAAGTGTGTCAATTTAATCTTTATTTCGTTGCATTAGCAACATAAAAGAGATACAATAAAAAGTACTGTATACAGTGCCAAAAAATCAATAATCGTTACTACATTTCATCATATTAGGACACACTGTTGTGATTGGGATTATCACAGAAATTTGAATAAATATGTATAAAAAGTAAAAATACATTATACAGATTTAAAAAATCATTAAATGGAATTTATAACAGCCAAGGCAAAAAAAATTAAAATTTAACACATAAAAGAAAAAAACACAATTCATGATTCGTGGTTAAGCAAATCCATAGGGTATACAATTTAAAGAGGAAGAAACAATTTTAATCTAATAAAGTTTACAGCCAAAAGAAATTTACTGATTCCGAACACAATTACTTGGCTAGTGTCCGTATTTAGGATTCTACCAGCTTCCTTATGGGAGATAGCACCAATGTTATGACACAGTGGCACTATCCATTTTTTCCTTGCATTACCATAACTAGGACAAAAGAACAATATATGTAGTATGTCCTCTCTTGAGTTATTTGTACATAGAGTGCAGTAATCACTGTTTGTCTTCCCCAAGCTTTTCTCAGTGGCCTTGGTTCTCAGAGTTCCGTATCTATATTTTAAGTACAGTGTTTTGGCCAATGGTGTCTGCTTAGATCAATTGGGTAAGTGGGACCAGACTTTGTCGTTATAACTAACCTACCTTGCCAATATATGTTTTGTTGTTACAATTTGAGTGGTCTAGGCTAGGTAGTGTATAGACCAAAGCCTTCCTTGTTTTCTCTGTTGAATTTTGTGGCATGATATTGAATTCTGTGTTCTAAATTTAATATATGTGGTGTGTAGTGGAATTGTATGTGGAGTGGAATAATGTGGTTTGGTGTTGAGTTACGGTGCGTGGAATGGGTCTGTGTGGAGTTCAATAGTGTGACATGGAACAGTGTGGTGTTGAGAGAAAATATGTTGAATGGAATTATGTGGCGTGGTGTGGAGTGTATTTATGTGGATTGTTATGTGTCATAAAATGGATTTATGTGGAGTTTATTTATGTGGTATTGAGTAGCATATAATTAGGTAGAGTTGAATTATGTGGTGTTGAGTGGTATTGTGTGGATTGTAATTATGTTGTGTGGTGTGGAATTTGCGTGGAATTTCTAGGAAGAAAGCTGCCCTGTTTAGAGTGAGCAGAATTGTTTTTTTTTTTTTTATTCAAGTAAAGGAGTTGTCCTTTTGGAGAAACCTGTGGGTTATGGTTGTTTGCTTATATCTCATAGCCCAGATGTATTAGTTACATCTACTATGCCTGTTTACAGGTCTTGGGTTCCCTTGGATTTTGGATTACACTTAAGAAAATAAAGAGATTAAAAAAGGATAATTTTTACAAAAGCTGCACACTATCCCATATTAAAGAAAAAAAGCATTGGAAGATATCACGATTTTTTTATGATAGGCTAGTATTGTTGGGATTGTGACATAAATGTTTGTTAAAAAAGAAAAAGAAATGGATGATTTTGACAAAAATTCCAAGCTGTATAATACTATAGTAACAGAAAAGCAGCAGATGTGTCTTGAAAACAGACATCATCTTTGCTTGCTGATCCTTATCCTTCCTGGAGCACCCTTAAAAAAAGTGTGAGTAACTTAGCAATAAACTCTACTAAGAATAACCAAAGACTGGCTTTCACACAGCAGTGACATTTGCATTGTCTAAAGCTTTGCTTTCTAGCAACTGAAATGTGTGATAAAGAAAAACACTCCGTTTGGATTAAAGCCAGAAAACTGCATTAAGTGACAGTAAATGAAAGATGCAAGGGGCTGCTACTGTACATATAATAAGCACAACAAGCCTATTTATAAAGGCCCCTCCCTCCTCATATGTCCACAAAGACAGCACGGTTTGGACACGATGTGTCTTCAATACATTGCTAAACTGTCTCTGCAGACATAGGAGGAGAGAAGGCCCCTCATAAATAATATGGTTCTTTGAAAAGTGCCACACTGCACCTTGTGGAGGTTGTTTTAACATCTGAATGGCTGCAAAACTCTCGTTTTTAGGTCTCGCCTGTCAATGCGCATGCGCATCGAGCTTGCGAGACTATGGGGGCTTAAACAGACTTTAACCAACTTGCAAGGAATCGATGGCGATTCCTTGCAGTGCCCGTGAAACTCAAGCTCAATGCGCATGCGCATTGACATTAAAAGCGCGTGCACATGCCCCCAGCCGCCTGCCTTGCACGTCTTTTCCCTCAGCCGCACTCCTCCCACACCCCCGCTCCGCCCCCTCCCCTGCCTGCCGTGTCGCATTTCTTCAGGGCACCTCCCCTCATCACTTCCCCAGCAGCATCTGTTCCCCAGCCTGCCGAGAGCAGCTCTTCCTGCTCCGCCCTCTCCCCACTCTCTCTCCCCTCACGACGCTCCTCCCGCTCCGCCCCCTCCCCACTCTCTCTCCCAGCACACCTCCCCCTCCAGCATACAGCACGGAATTCAGGCTCCGCCAGCAGCTCTTCCCCTCCCCACTCTCTCTCCCAGCACACCTCCCCCTCGATCCGCCCCTTGTTTAAACCTTGAAAAGACATCCCGCCTCTCCTCCCCCTTCCTTCCCTCCCCCCGCCTTCTTCCCACCCTCCTCCCTTTGCCTGAGGACATCAGGAGAGCCGCTAACCCTCCTCCAGGAGCCAGATGATGAGGGAGGAGACGCACAACTGCGGACCTCTCCTGCTGGTACACGAACAGCAGCATCTGTTCCCCAGCCTGCCGAGAGCAGCTCTTCCTGCTCCGCCCTCTCCCCACTCTCTCTCCCCTCACGACGCTCCTCCCGCTCCGCCCCCTCCCCACTCTCTCTCCCAGCACACCTCCCCCTCCAGCATACAGCACGGAATTCAGCAGGAAGAATTGAGTCCAGGTTCCGTGAACTATTCTGCTCATTGCCTTTTTCAGGAAGATTTCATTATGACTGCTGCCAAGAGGTCCTTCACTATTAAAGCAGCTGGTTAATCCTCATCCCAAACTTTGATTCTTTCATTACGGCAACTAGCATTCTTGTCTTCCCTCCCTCTGTCTAGGTCTATATACTGAATGTTCTGTTATTAGCGTATTTCCTCCACTGCAAATTAATTGCCCATCAAATTAATTGAAATTAATTGCAAGTTCAGCTCTGTCTAGTCTGTTGTTCAAATGGGGGTTGTTTACAGTTCCGCAGGTAGCTGAACCTTTTCCTCCTGCTTGCATCACGAAACACGCCCTCATTGCCCAGTTGGAGGTGGGGAGCGGCGGGTGTTGATGAAAATGATCTGATAGCTTCTGATGGGCTCGTCACAATTCGGTTCGATAGTTTTCAGTGACACAGCCATGGCTTAGTCTTCAACTATAAACGTATCCATGCATCCATTCACCCACCCATTCACATTTGCATCCATCCATGTGTGCATCCATCCACCATCACCTCCAAATCCACCTCCACCACCACATCCACCACCACATCCACCACCACATCCACCATCACATCCACCATCACATCCACTATCACATCCACCGCCACATCCACCGCCACATCCACCGCCACATCCACCGCCACATCCACCGCCACATCCACCGCCACATCCACCGCCACATCCACCGCCACATCCACTGCCACATCCACTGCCACATCCACCACACCCACCACCACCACATCCACCACACCCACCACCACTACATCCACCACCCCATCCACCACCACCACCACTGCATCCACCACCACCACTGCATCCACCACCACCGCATCCACCACCACCACATCCACCGCATCCACCACCACATCCACCACCACATCCACCACCACATCCACCACCACATCCACCATCACATCCACCACCACATCCACCACCACATCCACCACCACATCCACCATCGCATCCACCATCACATCCACATCCACCGCCACATCCACAGCCACATCCACCACCACATCCACCACACCCACCACCACACCCACCACCACTACATCCACCACCCCATCCACCACCACCCCATCCACCACCACCACCGCATCCACCATCACCACATCCACCACCACATCCACCACCACCACATCCACCATCAACTCCAAATACACCTCCACATGCACCACCACATCCACCACCACATCCAACATCACATTCACTGCCACTACTTCGAAAGGGTCATTTGAGCTTGTGGTGGAAGCCTCGCCACTAGTTCTTGTACTAGCAAATGTACCCCCTCTAGCTCCTGGTGAAGCAGAATCAACATCATCACTTCTAAATAAATCCTTATCTTGGCTAACTAATAACATGGCCATATCTCCTTGGGGCAAACAGCAATTAGCTGAAGAACTGGTAAACGCAAGAAAAGTTGAGTGGATTGGGAACAGGGAAAAAAAGTTCAAGGGAGATTGCGTTGTGCTCAATCTTTCTGACCCTGAGGTCTTATCAAACATCTTGCCTAACATCTTCCCTCCACAGAGACGATCTACTTCTATTGTTCCATTGACTCTAGACTTCTTCTATCCCCGGAAAGGCAGAGGCCCCAATCCAAGCACCTTAAGAACAAAATGGAACATTGTAACCAAAAGGGGCAGTAAGAATTTTGGCTCCGTTGCGTGGGGTCTAGGTTTGGAAAACAGATTCTCTGCCCTCTCCAATTTAGATGCTTGTGATTGACAAACAATTAAATGCATGCCTCTGTTGCAAATTCCTTTGGTTGCTTGTATAATAGGGGAGCATAGTCGATTTACAGGTACACTAAATGAGTTACGTAATCCTGATGTTAGAACAACAATGCCCTTGCACTATACAACATTTTTTAGAACATTTTAGTAATGTTAGTGTTTAAAGAAATAATCAGTTTGTGTACATCCACATTTTCGGAATGACTTTAAGAGAATCAATCATCCAAGTTGAGGTATAAAAGTTCAAAAACGATGTTCTGTTCTTGGTGTTAAGTGCCTGTTTATTGTTCCTTTAGTTATGCCAACACGTGTTTCATCGCAGGGAACACACTGCGAATCTTCAGGGCCTTAATAAAGAACGTGTGACAATTGTGCTGGAAATGTTCGGTTTAGGGCACTGCTTTGGTTAGTATAGTTTCCGGGTGATTCGGAAATCCGTGAACACGCTGACTGCGTAGTTGAGGGATCTTGATCAGTAGTGAGGACCGTCACTGGAAAACGGCACCGGGAACCTCAAGAGGGAGCCTAGCACGTATAAGGTGTACCCGCCTTTAAAGAAAACAGAGCGTTATTATATATTTTTTACTCTCCATGACACTTGTCGACTCCTCCCGGTAACTACGCACGCCACTTTTATACCTCAACTTGGATGATTGATTCTCTTAAAGTCATTCCGAAAATGTGGATGTACACAAACTGATTATTTCTTTAAACACTAACATTACTAAAATGTTCTAAAAAATTTTGTATAGTGCAAGGGCATTGTTGTTCTATTGTTATTTGTGTGGATCTTCTTGGTCCAACCTTGAGCGGTTGTGTGAGATTACCGCTCGCCCTTTTGCCTTTACTAGCTACTTCACAGTACTCTCTACTTTGCGGACATACAGGTGTGCGCCCAATCTCTCTGGTAAACGTAAAAATCTCCTTGCTGTATACCGTAATCCTGATGTTGCAGTAGGACTATTTTCTGCAAATGTAAATGACAATGTTAATGTTGATGCAAAGTTGAATGGGTCTGATCACAGTTCTGAAACAAATACGGTATATGTCTCCGGGAACCTATTATCTTGGAATGTTGCTGGGCTTTGTTCCAAAATGGACTGTGGAGAATGGTTTGGGTTTGTCAGCCAGTATGATGTTTGTATTTTTCAAGAAACATGGGCCTGTGATCCTGTTTTTGCTTTGGGGTATTTGAATTTTCATGTACCGGCTACTAAGGGCCCCAAAGGGCGACCGATGGGGGGACTCACTATATGGGTCCGCCAGTCCCTGAAGATCGTAGTGAAAAATCTGGAGCTTAATCAAAAAGATATTCAGCTCATTAGACTTACGAGGGACTTATCCACCTCCATTGACATTTATAATATATACGCTAGAGGTGGAAGCGCAGGAAAATCAGTGGTCCTATCGTCTCTGTATAATTTCCTAGACATTCACTCTTCTGGGAATAACATTATACTGGCAGGAGACCTAAACCGCACTTTTGAACCCCTAGACACTGGTGAGGCTTTTTTAGGTGCGGAGGAAGACAAGATCTGGGACATCCCCGCACTCGATTCAACCCCAATAACTCGCTGGATCGAGGATATTCTAGGTTTAAATGCTATATGCCTTGAACATGGGTTAAGGGCTTTGAATGGTCGTACTAAGTCAGACAGAGTACCAGCCTTGACTTTTAATAATATTATTATAAACCATTTTATAGCGCGCTCTGCTACTGGGGAGTATCCTGGCGCGGGAGAAAGAAAAGCAGAAAGCAGACCCTCACAAAAAAAGGACTCTTAAATAGCACTGTTAAACAGATACGTCTTCAGATGTTTTTTAAATGCGGCTACAGTGGGTGTGGAGCGCAGGTGGAAAGGAAGAGCATTCCAGGCGCGAGCCACGACCACCGCAATCGACTGACCACCAAGTCTGGCACGTTTGAAACGGGGAAGGGATAGTTGAAACAGAGTGGAGGATCTCAGAGTACGTGTGGGAACGTAACTGATGAATCTTTTTCTCAAGTACTGGGGGCCTTGATCATGAATAGCACGAAACGCCAAAACCAATGACTTAAACCGGATGCGCTGTGCAACCGGGAGCCAGTGGAGTGTGCGCATCTCCGCGCGAACGCTCTTCCATCTAGGAATGTTAAATAAAAGACGGACTGTCGCTTTCTGGATGATTTGCAGGCGTTTGACCAGGTAAGAGGGGATTCCACTGAACAATGCATTAGCATAGTCCAGCCTGGACAGTATAAGCGCTCGCGCAACAGACTCCTTTGCTTCTCTAGGAAGCAAGGGAAAGAATTTGCGAAGCATTTTTAAGGTCGCAAAACAGGTGCCAGTAAGTTTTTTAATATGATGTTTGAATCTTAAGTCCTCATCGAACCAGATGCCCAGATTTTTGGCAGGTCTCCCCATCTCTTTCGGGCCTGGGATGTCAGAAGGCCATAGAGTGCTCATGAACGAGGGGGGAAAGGAGCCATAAAAAAGAACCTCAGATTTGTCCCCGTTGCACTTCAACTGGGCCTTCGTCAACCAGCGAAATACAGAGGACAAACATAGATGAACTATAGAGGTATCAAGGTTATCATCAGGCCAGGTGAACAGCAATTGGGTATCGTCTGCGTACCCTATAATCTTAGCCCCGAACTGTTCAGCTAGATAAACCAAAGGTGTAATGTAGGCATTGAACAGTAGGGGGCTGAGGGTGGAACCTTGCGGGACACCTGTAAGCAGAGGTTCAGGCTCGGAGGCATAGGGAGGCAGCCAGACCTGCTGGGTCCTGTCAGACAAGAAGGAGGACAGCCAGTCTAACACAACCCCTCCAATACCTATATCCGCCAGCCGGCCAAGAAGGAGCTCATGGGGGACGGTATCGAACGCGGCAGAGAGGTCCAAAAGAATAAGGACCGCTCTGCTGCCACCGTCTAAACAGTCCCGGATGGCCTCGCTCATCTCCAAGAGGGCTGTCTCGGTGCTGTAAGCAGCCCTGAAGCCCGATTGGGCCGGGTGGAGGGCATTGGAAGTTTCAACAAATCTCTCTAGTTGTCGAAATGCCACCTTCTCACAGATCTTTGTGAGTGCCGGTAAAAGGGAGATTGGTCTATAATTCCCGGGGGCCGTCCAGTCTAGGCCTGGTTTCTTTAGGAGAGGCAGAAGCTTAGCCTGTTTCCAAGCAGTAGGAACCACGCCCGTCCTCAGGGAGAGGTTCACAATCTGCGTGATCTCAGTACAGACTAATTCCGCCACCTCCGAGAGCACCCGGGCAGGACACGGGTCGGCGGGTGAGCCAGATTTCAGGGACTGAATTAAAGGGAGAGTAGTGTCCTCCACAATCTGCTCGAAGATCGTGAACTGCTGTTCCGAACTAGGGCAAAGGGAGGGGCACGGGCCCTCTATTGCGTAGTCGGTGGGGAGGGCTGCTGCAAGGTCTTGCTGAATCCTCTTTATTTTATTAATAAAAAAAGAGGACAGTTCCTCGCACCATTGCATCGAGGATGGATGAGAAACGGCCTCAGCGACGGGTGCCACGAAGCTTTTCACAATGGCAAAGATCTCTTTGCTACTGTTGTCTGCCTTGGCGATACGCCCAGCATAATATTTCCCCTTCGCACCCTTGATGGCTGTGTGGTATTCTTTTTGCGCCAGCCGTAGAGTGGATTTAGCCTCAGGGCTATAATCACGTCTCCACGCTCGTTCAAGCTTTTTACACCCCAATAATGGGAGATGCGAGAGCCGCATTGACTACGTTATATGTAGTATGCCCCTATGGTCATCTGTTACTGATATGGCTGTCATGGAAAGGCCCGAGAGTGATCACAACCCTTTATGTGTCCTCCATAAATGGTGGCTGTCTGATGCTATTGCTCCTAGTATTTGCGCTGATTCCTTGCCCCCGTTGATTGTGCCAACTAATGACTTACGCAGGTTGAGGTGGACAAGCGTTAGAACAGATCCGCTGGTTTTAGAAAAAATAAGCATGGCAACTGACAAGGCTATAATGGCCCTTGAGGGTGAGGCTGGGCATCCTCCTAGCCAAAACATTGTTACCAAGGTCCATGAAGATCTCTTTAATGAAATCAAATGCCACTTTTTGAAACCGGTAAATAAAAAGAGGATCTGTGCCTATAGAGCCGCTAGGTGGTACAATCACGACTGTAGGGTGGCAAGAACCTCCTTGGGAGATGCAATTAAGAATAAAAACCTGGAGGCTATTAGATCAGCCAGGAAGCAATATAAGCAGTGCATAGCTAAAGCGAAAAAAGATTGGGAAGAGGCACACTGGAACAACTTAAAAAGTGCAAGCGACCAAAAGCACTCTAGGTTATTCTGG
Organism: Lissotriton vulgaris; assembly: GCF_964263255.1. Lineage (NCBI taxonomy): Eukaryota > Metazoa > Chordata > Amphibia > Caudata > Salamandridae > Lissotriton > Lissotriton vulgaris. Next base: position 216,533 of record NW_028254054.1, read on the forward strand.
CATATAGTCAAATGGGGACATGACAGGTTAGAAGAGGCTAGTACTAACAATGTCCCCCAGGACGCCTGGGTTAAATTCTTTAGCGAACAGTACGCTTCCAGAGATCAAGCAGTAGATAGAAGATGCCTGCCTTTTTTACTAGCAGAGGATGACATCTTCACGCAGAACGAAATAGTCACTGCCCTTAATACTGTACGAAGTGGTCGCGCCCCTGGCATTGACGGGGTTCCAGCAGATGTTTTTTTAAATGATACTGTAAGATGGTGCAAATACATCCATCTGCTAATAAACTATATCACCAGAGGTGCAGATATCCCAGTAACCTGGCGGGGTGCTGTAATCATCCCAGTATACAAGAAAGGAGATCGAGCCCAGCCCTGTAATTATCGCCCTATTAGTTTAATAGATACTATTCAAAAAATAGTGGGGCGAGTAATTGTTAATAGGTTGCTCGATTGGGCTGATGATAACAACATTCTATCTCCCTTCCAGGCTGGATTTCGCAGGGCAACCAGCACTGTGGATCAAGTCTTCCGTTTCCAACTGATACAGTGGAAGACCGTGGTGCTAGGCGGAGGCAGCCTGTACGCAGCATTTGTTGATCTGCGGGCTGCCTTCGACCTGGTACCAAGGGCAAAACTGTGGGAAGTGCTTGAGACACTAGGGGTCCCCGGGGACTTGTTGACTTTAATTATGCGACTGCATGAGGGCAACTATGCCAAAATCCGATGGGGTGGGTATGGAAATGACACTGCTGAATTTCCCGTTGAGCGCGGGGTTCGGCAGGGATGTTCAATGGCCCCTACTTTGTTCACCCTTTTTATCAATGGTATTGTTTCCCGCATGCAATCTCGGGCTGTGGATGCCCCTTTTCTTGCAGGTAAGAAAGTCCCTATTTTAATGTTCGCCGATGATACCTTAATTTTATCAAAAACCCCAAGTGGTCTGCAAAAAGCATTGGCAATATTTGACGAGTTCTGTGTAGATCACGGACTGGAGGTGAACGCGTCCAAAACAAAACTCATGGTTTTTAATCCACATAGAAATTTTAAATAAAAAATTTCCATGAGTGGTCGCATTCTGGAAGTTGTAAAATCGTTCACTTACTTGGGGATCCTCATCTCTAATGACAATAAGTGGCAGCAACATCTTAATATTGCTACATTAAGGCACAAGCAGCTAGCTGGCACTATTATCAAGGAACATAGGAAATCACTGACTAAACCTATCAAACCACCCTTGATAATATATGAGGCAAAAGCAATTGGGTCTGCTTTGTACGGTGCGGAGCTATGGGGGCATGAAAATCTTCAGGAACTCCAAACATCAGAAAATAAATTCTTAAGGTCATTGACAGGTACCCCTCAGAGCAGTCCGCTATTGCCCCTGCGTTATGAGCTAGGTAGGAGAGAAATTTCGGAAATGGCAAAATTACGCCCGATTTTATACTGGCGTAGGCTCTGGACTACGCCGGAGCTCTCCCACTACGCGGACGGGTTCATAGATGTTATTAAAGCTGACCATTATAATAAAATCAGATGGTTTAAAACATTAAAGATTGCACTGTTCGATTTAGGACTAAATGCTTTATGGACCGATCCAGCTGGGGCTTCATTTCCCACTAAGTCTACTTTAAAAAACATTTTTGGGGAATATGTTGTTAATAGGAGTATGCTCAGTACTATCAGTGGGTCTATGACCACCAGTTTCCTAGAAGTTAAGATGTACCCTATTTATGAAAAGTATTGGGATTACATATCGAACCCCATGGACAGAAAACTGCTCTTCCAATTGAGGGTAGGTTCGCTCCCCCTCCGTAATTTAACATCTAAATGGAAATCAGGGGGTGCAGCAATTTGTCCAGCCTGTGGGGTAGGAAAAGAAACTCTTGGTCACTTTTTGTTTTCTTGCCCAGTATATTCTGCCCCAAGGCGAGCTTGGTTGGCTCCTATGTGCAGGAACTTAGGCACAAAAAGTAGCATGGTGGCGCTGCGTATTGTAAAATCCACTACTGTAGATTGGATCATAATTGCCACTGCAAAGTACTTGGGGTGGGCGTGGGTCTTAAGGCAGAGACTGCTGGTAAGCTAATTACTCACTGCCAAGTTGACCAGAGACTGCTAGACAATTGTCTATTCTCTGTAACTGCTTACTAATAGTTCAGAGACTGCTAGACTAATGTTTATTCTCTGTAAATCTTATTTAGCTGATCAGAGACTGCTAGACTTGTGTCTATATGTTAATGCTCATTTAATGTATCATCGGTATGAAATTTTAATGATATGAATTTTTGAGGATTTTTTTTACTGTTATTGAGATTATCATCTCTCTGGTATTCTTAATAGTAATGATCCTTGCACCTGTATATATGATGTGTTATAGTTTTCTTAAATTGTTTAAATTGTGTAATGTGCTGCGTCTAACCGACTCTGTAAATTTAATCGCTTTTTATTATATGTTAGTATGTCTGCTTTTATGAGTAATACTCGAATAAAGCACTTTTGAAATTGAAATTGAAAAATAGTGCCCACAGACAGTAAATAAAACATACTGCGTAACACCACTGCAAGAGGGCCAGCCCTCATGGGAGGTTACAAAGAGAGACAAAGTGGTTCTAAGGAGGGAGTAACAAGCCTATTGACTAATCAAAAGCCATAATTTACAAAGGACATGGAGAAAAGCCAATTGTAAAGATGGGCGGAACATGGGCGGAGCTTAATGCACATATACTGAATACTCCATGTCTCGAAGAGACAGCACAAGAGCTGCTCTAAGCGAGACCTAAAATAGGGCTACTCTGACATATAGATAGAGAGATGCCTACATCCACTAGGGTGTGAAACCTGAGAGTTGTTTGTGTTAACTGGTCCCTTGGACTAAACCCGAACTGGAGAACTGTTTCTTTGTTTAATTTAAGGAAGAGGGAAATTCAGAAAAGATATTAAGGATAATCTCAACTTATAACTTGGGGGATATGTTGAGGAGAAAGAAAAGGGCTAAGGAAAGGTCTCTTTTTTACCAAGGGGAACACCGCGGCGGTAGACACAGGGAACAAAAGATAAGGGAGGAAAAAAACAAACCATAATTACCTGGGTTTTCTTTTCTTTCTGAGGGACTCCGTACAGGAAGCCAACAGCCTAGAAGAGAGAGAAGGGGAGAATACACTCCCAGAAGGAGGAATAAACCACAATCTCTGTACCCTAAAAGCAGGATAGCATAGGATGAGGATAGCATTTATACCGCGGACTAAAACTGAAGGTTCCAGAGCGCTACCGCGGAAAAGAAGAGTCAGCAGGAGGCCAAGATCAGAGATTCTACGATGAGAAGCGCCAGGTTTTCAGATGTTTTTAAAGGACACAAAAGAGTCCGCTTCTGAGATATAGGTAGGCAGGGTGTTCCATCGAAAAGGAGCGCACACCCCATCTTCTGTTCCGAAATCTAGGGATTCCACGTTTTTTACAGAATGAGGATCTAAGTCTTCTGCCCGGGCTGTACCTATAAAAAGGGAACTCAATTGAGAGGGGTCATTATGATGCACAGCCTTAAAAACGGGGCCTTAAAGGAAATACGCCTCCTGGCAGGGAGCCAATGGCGGGAGCGTATCCTCCCTCTAACCGAGTGCCGCTTGGAAGTGTTCAGAATGAGGCAAGATGCCGCATTCTGTACAATCTCAAGTTTATTCAGGGAAGAACTATTGATGGTCAGGTAAGGAGCATTGCAGTAGTCCAACATGAGGTGACAAGGGCTTTAGGGCCCGATGTAGGTAGCTCTTTACCGATCCGAATCGGCCGAAAATACCGATTTTCGGCCGTTTCCGATCGGTAAAGGGCTACCGAGATGTAGGGGCACATTTTCGGTAATTTTACCGAATCGGTATCATTACCGAATCGGTATATTTACCGATTTGGTAATATGTACCGAATCGGTAAAATAATTACCGAATCGGTAATATTTACGATTCGTTAAAATTACCGAAAAAGCAATGTAGGTAGAAAATTTACCTATGGCACATGGCTTACAGAATCGGTATTTTACCATGGAATACAAATCCATGGTAAAATACCGATTCCTGTGTACATGCACATCTGTGCATGTACACATGTGTCATGTGGCAGACAGACGTGCCCTTAGGGCATGTCTGTGTGCCACATTGCACACATGCCCGTTTTGGGGGTGCTAGAGGGTGTCAAAGTGACACCCCCTGCACCCTTGTGAATTCTTTAATTACCCATTCGGTAAATACCGAATCGGTAATGCCTAATCATTCCTATGGGCTTCAAAGCCCATAGGAATGAATGGGCATTACCGATTCGGTATTTACCGAATCGGTAATTAAAGAATTGTTAAGGATTCGGTAACGAATCCAGATGTTGGGACATACATCCCATTTACCGATTTTGAAATACCGAATCGGTAAGATTCGGTATTTCTAAATCGGTAAATGGGATTTACCTACATCGGGCTCATAGTGACTGTCTGGTGCAATTCCGATGGGATGTAAGGAAAGATCATTTGAGGGTCCTAATGATGTCAAAACAAGTGCTGATAATGCAACTGACCTGTGCATCAAATCTCAGAGAGTCATCAAAAATGCCACTGAGAATTTTAGCTGACTTAACAGTAGGGGAGGGCGGAATTTGCGTAGTCACGCCACACAAGGCGCTGCAAAATGGTAATAAATTCCCATGAGCAGATAAAAGTTTTGCAAACACGTGGAATTGCTTATTCTGCGTGTTCGCAATGCTTTTTTCCTGTTTGCAAACGCTGTTTGCGTGCTCGGGGAGAAATATCTTGCGAACACACTTTTTGAACAAGCAAAAAATTCCATGCGGATCACGTTTTTTTTGCAAATCCGCGTTCTCCGGGGGAACACGAAATTACCAAAATTCCGCGAGCGGAACGAAATTTACCACCCATGCCTACTTAACCGGGGAAGGGAGAGGTCCGCAGACATCTGGCCACCAGGTGTTTGACCAAATGGAATTCTGTGAGCCAAACAAGAGCACTTCAATCTTATCTGCATTAATCTTCAGGGAATTGTCTTTCATCCGGCAGATGATACTGGACAAGCACTGGTTGAACCTCCCCGGCACCACTGGCAGGTCGTTGGAAATGGATACGATAATTTGAGTATTGTCTGCGTAAGACAGCACCTGAAACCCAAATGAACGCACCAGCTCAGCGGGGGGGGGGGGTCACATAGAGATTAAAGCTGTGCTCCAGGATGAGATTTGCAGCTCCCCGCAGGGGAGGCTGGAAGCCTTCGCCTTGAAGCCACCGCAACTGACAATTTGCACCCTGTTTGGCAAGAAAGAATGGAGAGCTGCAAGGTGGTCCACTGACCCCCGCTTGATGCAGACGTTGAAGCGTCCGCGTCAAAGGCTGCTAAGTCAGCATTACAAAGATGGCCGCCCACCCTGATCAACCTCGGCTCGGATGCTGTCTGTGGCCACAATGAGGGCGGGTTCTGTACTGTGGCCGACACGAAACCCATGTTGAGAAGGATCAAAGACCCCCTGTGTATCAATGAATTTCATCAGCTCATGATTCATGCATTTTTCGAAAAAATTGGCAGGTGCCGGCAAAAAGGAGATGGGACGAAGATTTCTCTTATCTTCAGGATCGGCGTTATCTCTCTTGAGGAGAGGAGTAAGCACAGCTTCCTTCCAGAGAGCAGGAAAAATGCCTGGTTGAAGCAAATTAAACGCGGGTCAAAGCAAAGGACAACCAGTTCCTCCTTGGACTTTTCAGACTTTTGTGCTGTTCAACCTAAATTTGAAACAAAAACTAATAAAGGAATGGAACTGCGTTGCATTCCGAGATTTTATTAAGAAAAACAAACCCCCACCTACAGGGCCATTCAAAGTAAAAGCTAACTAAAAGCCCCCCCTCCCCCCTTAAAGCTACAGCAGTGATCACAGTATTCATGGCAGGAAGAGGTCTAGAGAAGTGCCGGGGAGGGCCAGCGCTGTTGTCCTTTCATTGGACAGCACTCGTTTGGCGCGGTTGCTTAAGCGATCTGCGAGACACATGTCGACCCCGCACGGATGCGGTAATTAAATATGAATGTGTTAGTCTAACACAAGATGCGTGGTACTTGGCAGAGCTGCACTGAGGGGCAGACAGAAATCCCTGGGGAAATTGCTGGGTGGGTAGAGGAGGCTGGGCCCGACCGGGAGTAAGGAAGAGGATCCTGGGTTGGGGCCCACAAGGGCCAGCACATTCACAGCGTGTGGATACAGCCTCCGATTGTGGCTAAACTCCAATGGAGTCTCACACTGTTAGTCCAGGTCTCACCACCCTGGGTTGCACAGGGTTTAAAGCTGTCTCACTCTGTGAGTCCAGGTCTCACCGACCTTGCTCGCTCAGGGATTAAAGCTGACTCACACTGTGAATCCAGGTCTCACCGCACTGGCTCACACAGGGTTTAAAGCCGTCTCGCACTGTGAGTTCAGGTCTCACCACCCTGGCTCACACACGGTTTAAAGCCATCCCACACTGTGAGTCCGGGTCTCACTGCCCTGGCTCGCTCAGGGATTAAAGCCGACTCACACTGTGAGTTCAGGTCTTGCCGCCCTGGGGCGCACAGGGTTTAAAGCCATCTTGCACTGTGAGTCCAGGTCTCACAGCACTGGCTGACACAGGGTTTAAAGCCAATTTTGCGCTGTGACTCCAGGTCTCTCCGCCCTGGCTCACACAGGGATTAAAGCTGTCTCAAACTTGTACTCCAGGTCTCTCCGCCCTTGCTCACACAGGGTTTAAAGCCGTCTTGCACTGTGAGTCCAGGTCTCACCGCCCTTGTTCGCACAGGGTTTAAAGCCAACTCGTGCTGTGAGTCCAGGTCTCACCACCCTGGCTCGCACAGGGTTTAAAACCGTCTTGCACTGTGAGTCCAGGTCTCACCGCCCTTGCTCGCACAGGGTTTAAAGCCATCTCACACTGTGAGTCCGGGTCTCTATGCCCTGGTTCGCACAGGGTTTAAGGCTGTCTCACACTGTGGGTCCAGGTCTCACCACCCTGGTTCGCACAGGGTTTAAAGCCGTGTCGCACTGTGAGTACAGGTTTCACCACCCTGGCTCGCACAGGGTTTAAAGCCATCTCACACTGTGAGTCCGGGTCTCACCACCCTGGCTCACACAGGGTTTAAAGCTGTCTCACACTGTGAGTCCAGGTCTCACCGCCCTGGGTCGCAGAGGGTTTAAAGCTGTCTTGCACTGTGAGTCCAGGTCTCACCGCCGTTGCTCGCACAGGGTTTAAAGCCGGCTCGCACTGTGAGTCCAGGTCTAACCACCCTGGCTCACCCAGGGTTTAAAGCTGCCTCACACTGTGAGTCCAGGTCTCACTACCCTGGCTCACACACGGTTTAAAGCCATTTCGCGCTGTGACTCTAGGTCTCACCACCCTGGCTCGCACAGGGTTTAAAGCCGTCTCACACTGTGAGTCCAGGTCTCACCACCCTGGGTCGCACAGGGTTTAAAGGCGGCACGCACTGCGAATCCAGGTCTCACCGCACTGGCTCGCACAGGGTTTAAAGCTGTCACACACTGTGAATCCAGGTCTCACTGCCCTTGCTCGCACAGGGTTTAAAGCCATCTCACACTGTGATTCCGGGTCTCTATGCCCTGGTTCGCACAGGGTTTAAGGCTGTCTCACACTGTGGGTCCAGGTCTCACCACCCTGGCCCGCACAGGGTTTACAGCCGTGTCGCGCTGTGAGTCCAGGTTTCACCGCCCTGGCTCGCACAGTGTTTAAAGCCGTCTCGCACTCTGTGTCCATGTCTCACCACTTGGGTTCACACAGGGTTTAAGGCTGTCTCACACTGTGAGTCCAGGTCTCACAACCCTGGTTCGCAAAGGGTTTAAGGCTGTCTCACACCGTGAGTAAAGGTCTTACCACCCTGGTTCGCAAAGGGTTTAAAGCTGTCTCACACTGTGAGTCCAGGTCTCACTACCCTGGCTCGCAAAGGGTTTAAAGCTGTCTCACACTGTGAGTCCAGGTCTCACCGCCCTGGGTCGCAGAGGGTTTAAAGCTGTCTTGCACTGTGAGTCCAGGTCTCACCGCCGTTGCTCGCAGAGGGTTTAAAGCCTTCTCGCACTGTGAGTCCAGGTCTCACTGCCCTGGCTCGCACAGGGTTTAAAACCGTCTCACACTGTGAGTCCAGATCTCACAACCCTGGCTCGCATAGGCATTAAAGCGTTGCACACTGTGAGTCCGGGTCTCACCGCACTGGCTCGCACAGGGTTTAAAGCCGTTTCGCACTGTGAGTCCAGGTCTCTCCGCCCTGGCTCACACACGGTTTAAAGCCATTTCACGCTGTGACTCCAGGTCTCACCACCCTGGCTCGCACAGGGTTTAAAGCTGTCTCACACTGTGAGTCCGGGTCTCACTGCCCTGGCTTGCACAGGGTTTAAAGCTGTCTCACACTGTGAGTCCGGGTCTCAATGCCCTAGCTCGCACAGGGTTTAAAGCTGTCTCACACTGTGAGTCCAGGTCTCACCACCCTGTCTCGCTCAGGGATTAAAGCTGTCTCACACTGTGAGTTCAGGTCTTGCCGCCCTGGGTCGCACAGGGTTTAAAGCCGTCACACACTGTGAATCCAGGTCTCACCGCACTAGCTCGCACAGTGTTTAAAGCCATTTCTTGCTGTGACTGTAGGTCTCGCCACCCTGGCTCGCACAGGGTTTTAAGCCGTCTCGCACTGTGGGTCCAGGTCTCACCGCCCTTGCTCGCACAGGGTTTAAAGCTGTCTCACACTGTGGGTCCAGGTCTCACCACCCTGGCTCACACACGGTTTAAAGCCGTCTCGCACTGTGAGTCCAGGTCTCACTGCCCTGGTTCGCACAGGGATTAAAGCTGTCGCACTTCTCCTGGGTGGGGCCATCCTAATGATGACCCTTCACTAGACCTGCACCCCTCGCTTGTGCTTGCTTCCTCTTGCCTCGTCACAGCTCTGCTTCAGGTGGTCTGTAAGCGGTGAGCCTTCACTAGACCTGCACCCCTCGCTTCTGGCTGGCTTCCTCGCAGGTCTGCTTCGCGTGGTCTGTAAGTGGTGAGCCTTCACTAGACCTGCACCCCTCGCTTGTGCTTGCTTCCTCCTGCCTCTTCGCAGGTCTGTTTCAAGTGGTCTGTAAGTCGTGAGCCTTCACTAGACCTGCACCCCTCGCTTGTGCTTGCCTCCTCCTGACTCTTCACAGCTCTGCTTCACGTGGTCTGTAAGTGGTGAGCCTCACTAGACCAGCACCCCTAGCTTGTGCTTGATTCCTCCTGCCTCGTCACAGCTCTGCTTCATGTGGTCTGTAAGTGGTGAGTAATCACTAGACTTCCACCCTTCGCTTCCGGTTGGCTTCCTCGCAGGTCTGCTTCACATGGTCTGTAAGTGGCGAGCCTTCACTAGACCTGCACCCCTCGCTTGTGCTTGCTTCCTCCTGCCTCTTCGCAGGTCTGCTTCACGTGGTCTGTAAGTGGTGAGCCTTCACTAGACCTGCACCCCTCGCTTGTGCTTGCTTCCTCCTGCCTCTTCGCAGGTCTGCTTCGTGTGGTCTGTAAGTGGTGAGCCTTCACTAGACCTGCACCCCTCGCTTGTGCCTGCTTCCTCCTGCCTTTTCACAGGTCTGCTTCACATGGTCTGTAAGTGGTGAGCCTTCACTAGACCTGCACCCCTCGCTTGTGCTTGCTTCCTCCTGCCTTTTCACAGGTCTGCTTCGCATGGTCTGTAAGCAATGACCCTTCACTAGACCTGCACCCCTCGCTTCTGGTTGGCTTTCTCGCAGGTCTGCTTCGTGTGGTCTGTAAGTGGCGAGCCTTCACTAGACCTGCACCCCTCGCTTGTGCTTGCTTCCTCCTGCCTTTTCACAGGTCTGCTTCACATGGTCTGTAAGTGGTGAGCCTTCACTAGACCTGCACCCCTCGCTTGTGCTTGCTTCCTCCTGCCTTTTCACAGGTCTGCTTCGCATGGTCTGTAAGCGGTGACCCTTCACTAGACCTGCACCCCTCGCTTCTGGTTGGCTTTCTCGCAGGTCTGCTTCGTGTGGTCTGTAAGCGGTGACCCTTCACTAGACCTGCACCCCTCGCTTCTGGTTGGCTTTCTCACAGGTCTGCTTCGTGTGGTCTGTAAGCGGTGACCCTTCACTAGACCTGCGCCCCTCGCTTCTGGTTGGCTTTCTCGCAGGTCTGCTTCACGTGGTCTGTAAGTGGTGAGCCTTCACTAGACCTGCACCCCTCGCTTCTGGTTGGCTTCCTCGCAGGTCTGCTTCACGTGGTCTGTAAGTGGTGAGCCTTCACTAGACCTGCACCCCTCGCTTGTGCTTGCTTCCTCCTGCCTCTTCGCAGGTCTGCTTCACGTGGTCTGTAAGTGGTGAGCCTTCACTAGACCTGCACCCCTCGCTTGTGCTTGCTTCCTCCTGCCTCTTCGCAGGTCTGCTTCACGTGGTCTGTAAGTGGTGAGCCTTCACTAGACCTGCACCCCTCGCTTGTGCTTGCTTCCTCCTGCCTCTTCGCAGGTCTGCTTCACGTGGTCTGTAAGTGGTGAGCCTTCACTAGACCTGCACCCCTCGCTTGTGCTTGCTTCCTCCTGCCTCTTCGCAGGTCTGCTTCACGTGGTCTGTAAGTGGTGAGCCTTCACTAGACCTGCACCCCTCGCTTGTTCTTGCCTCCTCCTGCCTCTTCGCAGGTCTGCTTCGTGTGGTCTGTAAGTGGTGAACCTTCACTAGACCTGCACCCCTCGCTTGTGCTTGCCTCCTCCTGCCTTTTCGCAGGTCTGCTTCACGTGGTCTGTTAGTGGTGAGCCTTCACTAGACCTGCACCCCTCGCTTGTGCTTGCTTCCTCCTGCCTCTTCGCAGGTCTGCTTCACGTGGTCTGTAAGTGGTGAGCCTTCACTAGACCTGCACCCCTCGCTTGTGCTTGCTTCCTCCTGCCTTTTCACAAGTCTGCTTCGCATGGTCTGTAAGCGGTGACCCTTCAGTAGACCTGCACCCCTCGCTTCTGGTTGGCTTTCTCGCAGGTCTGCTTCGTGTGGTCTGTAAGTGGTGAGCCTTCACTAGACCTGCACCCCTCACTTCTGGTTGCTTCCTCCTGCCTCTTCGCAGGTCTGCTTCGCGTGGTCTGTAAGTGGTGAGCCTTCACTAGACCTGCACCCCTCGCTTGTGCTTGCTTCCTCCTGCCTCTTCGCAGGTCTGCTTCACGTGGTCTGTAAGTGGTGAGCCTTCACTAGACCTGCACCCCTCGCTTGTGCTTGCCTCCTCCTGACTCTTCACAGCTCTGCTTCACGTGGTCTGTAAGTGGTGAGCCTCACTAGACCAGCACCCCTAGCTTGTGCTTGATTCCTCCTGCCTCGTCACAGCTCTGCTTCACGTGGTCTGTAAGTGGTGAGTAATCACTAGTCTTCCACCCTTCGCTTCCGGTTGGCTTCCTCGCAGGTCTGCTTCACATGGACTGTAAGTGGCGAGCCTTCACTAGACCTGCACCCCTCGCTTGTGCTTGCTTCCTCCTGCCTCTTCGCAGGTCTGCTTCATGTGGTCTGTAAGTGGTGAGCCTTCACTAGACCTGCACCCCTCGCTTGGGCTTGCTTCCTCCTGCCTCTTCGCAGGTCTGCTTCGTGTGGTCTGTAAGTGGTGAGCCTTCACTAGACCTGCACCCCTCGCTTGTGCCTGCTTCCTCCTGCCTTTTCACAGGTCTGCTTCACATGGTCTGTAAGTGGTGAGCCTTCACTAGACCTGCACCCCTCGCTTGTGCTTGCTTCCTCCTGCCTTTTCACAGGTCTGCTTCGCATGGTCTGTAAGCGGTGACCCTTCACTAGACCTGCACCCCTCGCTTCTGGTTGGCTTTCTCGCAGGTCTGCTTCGTGTGGTCTGTAAGTGGCGAGCCTTCACTAGACCTGCACCCCTCGCTTGTGCTTGCTTCCTCCTGCCTTTTCACAGGTCTGCTTCACATGGTCTGTAAGTGGTGAGCCTTCACTAGACCTGCACCCCTCGCTTGTGCTTGCTTCCTCCTGCCTTTTCACAGGTCTGCTTCGCATGGTCTGTAAGCGGTGACCCTTCACTAGACCTGCACCCCTCGCTTCTGGTTGGCTTTCTCGCAGGTCTGCTTCGTGTGGTCTGTAAGCGGTGACCCTTCACTAGACCTGCACCCCTCGCTTCTGGTTGGCTTTCTCGCAGGTCTGCTTCACGTGGTCTGTAAGTGGTGAGCCTTCACTAGACCTGCACCCCTCGCTTCTGGTTGGCTTCCTCGCAGGTCTGCTTCACGTGGTCTGTAAGTGGTGAGCCTTCACTAGACCTGCACCCCTCGCTTGTGCTTGCTTCCTCCTGCCTCTTCGCAGGTCTGCTTCACGTGGTCTGTAAGTGGTGAGCCTTCACTAGACCTGCACCCCTAGCTTGTGCTTGATTCCTCCTGCCTTTTCACAGGTCTGCTTCGCGTGGTCTGTAAGTGGTGAGCCTTCACTAGACCTGCACCCCTCGCTTGTGCTTGCTTCTTCTGCCTCTTCGCAGGTCTGCTTCACGTGGTCTGTAAGCGGTGACCCTTCACTAGACCTGCACCCCTCGCTTCTGGTTGGCTTTCTCGCAGGTCTGCTTCGTGTGGTCTGTAAGTGGTGAGCCTTCACTAGACCTGCACCCCTCGCTTGTGCTTGCCTCCTCCTGCCTCTTCGCAGGTCTGCTTCACGTGGTCTGTAAGTGGTGAGCCTTCACTAGACCTGCACCCCTCGCTTGTGCTTGCTTCCTCCTGCCTCTTCGCAGGTCTGCTTCACGTGGTCTATAAGTGGTGAGCCTTCACTAGACCTGCACCTCTCGCTTGTGCTTGCTTCCTCCTGCCTCTTCGCAGGTCTGCTTCACGTGGTCTGTAAGTGGTGAGCCTTCACTAGACCTGCACCCCTCGCTTGTGCTTGCTTCCTCCTGCCTCTTCGCAGGTCTGCTTCGTGTGGTCTGTAAGTGGTGAGCCTTCACTAGACCTGCACCCCGCGCTTGTGCCTGCTTCCTCCTGCCTCTTCGCAGGTCTGCTTCACGTGGTCTATAAGTGGTGAGCCTTCACTAGACCTGCACCCCTCGCTTCTGGTTGGCTTCCTCGCAGGTATGCTTCACGTGGTCTGTAAGTGGTGAGCCTTCACTAGACCTGCACCCCTCGCTTGTGCTTGCTTCCTCGCAGGTCTGTTTCACGTGGTCTGTAAGTGGTGAGCCTTCACTAGACCTGCACCCCTCGCTTCTGGTTGGCTTCCTCGCAGGTATGCTTCACGTGGTCTGTAAGTGGTGAGCCTTCACTAGACCTGCACCCCTCGCTTGTGCTTGCTTCCTCCTGCCTCTTCGCAGGTCTGCTTCGCGTGGTCTATAAGTGGTGAGCCTTCACTAGACCTGCACCCCTCGCTTCTGGTTGGCTTCCTCGCAGGTATGCTTCACGTGGTCTGTAAGTGGTGAGCCTTCACTAGACCTGCACCCCTCGCTTGTGCTTGCTTCCTCGCAGGTCTGTTTCACGTGGTCTGTAAGTGGTGAGCCTTCACTAGTCCTGCACCCCTCGCTTGTGCCTGCTTCCTCCTGCCTCTTTGCAGGTCTGCTTCACGTGGTCTGTAAGTGGTGAGCCTTCACTAGACCTGCACCTCTCGCTTGTGCTTGCTTCCTCCTGCCTCTTCACAGCTCTGCTTCACGTGGTCTGTAAGTGGTGAGCCTTCACTAGACCTGCACCTCTCGCTTGTGCTTGCTTCCTCCTGCCTCTTCGCAGGTCTGCTTCACGTGGTCTGTAAGTGGTGAGCCTTCACTAGACCTGCACCCCTCGCTTGTGCCTGCTTCCTCCTGCCTCTTCGCAGGTCTGCTTCACGTGGTCTATAAGTGGTGAGCCTTCACTAGACCTGCACCCCTCGCTTCTGGTTGGCTTCCTCGCAGGTATGCTTCACGTGGTCTGTAAGTGGTGAGCCTTCACTAGACCTGCACCCCTCGCTTGTGCTTGCTTCCTCCTGCCTTTTCACAGGTCTGCTTCACATGGTCTGTAAGTGGTGAGCCTTCACTAGACCTGCACCCCTCGCTTGTGCTTGCTTCCTCCTGCCTTTTCACAGGTCTGCTTCGCATGGTCTGTAAGCGGTGACCCTTCACTAGACCTGCACCCCTCGCTTCTGGTTGGCTTTCTCGCAGGTCTGCTTCGTGTGGTCTGTAAGTGGCGAGCCTTCACTAGACCTGCACCCCTCGCTTGTGCTTGCTTCCTCCTGCCTCTTCGCAGGTCTGCTTCGTGTGGTCTGTAAGTGGTGAGCCTTCACTAGACCTGCACCCCTCGCTTGTGCTTGCTTCCACCTGCCTCTTCGCAGGTCTGCTTCACGTGGTCTGTAAGTGGTGAGCCTTCACTAGACCTGCACCCCTCGCTTGTGCTTGCTTCCTCCTGCCTCTTCGCAGAGCTGCTTCACGTGGTCTGTAAGTGGTGAGCCTTCACTAGACCTGCACCCCTCGCTTGTGCCTGCTTCCTCCTGCCTCTTCGCAGGTCTGCTTCACGTGGTCTATAAGTGGTGAGCCTTCACTAGACCTGCACCCCTCGCTTCTGGTTGGCTTCCTCGCAGGTATGCTTCACGTGGTCTGTAAGTGGTGAGCCTTCACTAGACCTGCACCCCTCGCTTCTGGTTGGCTTCCTCGCAGGTATGCTTCACGTGGTCTGTAAGTGGTGAGCCTTCACTAGACCTGCACCCCTCGCTTGTGCTTGCTTCCTCCTGCCTTTTCACAGGTCTGCTTCACATGGTCTGAAAGTGGTGAGCCTTCACTAGACCTGCACCCCTCGCTTGTGCTTGCTTCCTCCTGCCTTTTCACAGGTCTGCTTCGCATGGTCTGTAAGCGGTGACCCTTCACTAGACCTGCACGCCTCGCTTCTGGTTGGCTTTCTCGCAGGTCTGCTTCATGTGGTCTGTAAGTGGCGAGCCTTCACTAGACCTGCACCCCTCGCTTGTGCTTGCTTCCTCCTGCCTCTTCGCAGGTCTGCTTCGTGTGGTCTGTAAGTGGTGAGCCTTCACTAGACCTGCACCCCTCGCTTGTGCTTGCTTCCTCCTGCCTCTTCGCAGGTCTGCTTCGTGTGGTCTGTAAGTGGTGAGCCTTCAATAGACCTGCACCCCTCGCTTGTGCTTGCTTCCTCCTGCCTTTTCACAGGTCTGCTTCGCATGGTCTGTAAGCGGTGACCCTTCACTAGACCTGCACCCCTCGCTTCTGGTTGGCTTTCTCGCAGGTCTGCTTCGTGTGGTCTGTAAGTGGCGAGCCTTCACTAGACCTGCACCCCTCGCTTGTGCTTGCTTCCTCCTGCCTTTTCAGAGGTCTGCTTCACATGGTCTGTAAGTGGTGAGCCTTCACTAGACCTGCACCCCTCGCTTGTGCTTGCTTCCTCCTGCCTTTTCACAGGTCTGCTTCGCATGGTCTGTAAGCGGTGACCCTTCACTAGACCTGCACCCCTCGCTTCTGGTTGGCTTTCTCGCAGGTCTGCTTCGTGTGGTCTGTAAGCGGTGACCCTTCACTAGACCTGCACCCCTCGCTTCTGGTTGGCTTTCTCGCAGGTCTGCTTCACGTGGTCTGTAAGTGGTGAGCCTTCACTAGACCTGCACCCCTCGCTTGTGCCTGCTTCCTCCTGCCTCTTTGCAGGTCTGCTTCGCATGGTCTGTAAGAGGTGAGCCTTCACTAGACCTGCACCCCTCGCTTGTGCCTGCTTCCTCCTGCCTCTTTGCAGGTCTGCTTCGCATGGTCTGTTAGTGGTGAGCCTTCACTAGACCTGCACCCCTCGCTTGTGCTTGCTTCCTCCTGCCTCTTCGCAGGTCTGCTTCACATGGTCTGTAAGTGGTGAGCCTTCACTAGACCTGCATCCCTCGCTTGTGCTTGCCTCCTCCTGCCTCTTCGCAGGTCTGCTTCACGTGGTCTGTTAGTGGTGAGCCTTCACTAGACCTGCACCCCTCGCTTGTGCTTGCTTCCTCCTGCCTCTTCGCAGGTCTGCTTCACGTGGTCTGTAAGTGGTGAGCCTTCACTAGACCTGCACCCCTCGCTTGTGCTTGCCTCCTCCTGCCTCTTCGCAGGTCTGCTTCGTGTGGTCTGTAAGTGGTGAGCCTTCACTAGACCTGCACCCCTCGCTTGTGCTTGCCTCCTCCTGCCTCTTCGCAGGTCTGCTTCACGTGGTCTGTTAGTGGTGAGCCTTCACTAGACCTGCACCCCTCGCTTGTGCTTGCTTCCTCCTGCCTCTTCGCAGGTCTGCTTCACATGGTCTGTAAGTGGTGAGCCTTCACTAGACCTGCACCCCTCGCTTGTGCTTGCCTCCTCCTGCCTCTTCGCAGGTCTGCTTCGTGTGGTCTGTAATTGGTGAGCCTTCACTAGACCTGCACCCCACGCTTGTGCTTGCCTCCTCCTGCCTCTTCGCAGGTCTGCTTCACGTGGTCTGTTAGTGGTGAGCCTTCACTAGACCTGCACCCCTCGCTTGTGCTTGCTTCCTCCTGCCTCTTCGCAGGTCTGCTTCACGTGGTCTGTAAGTGGTGAGACTTCACTAGACCTGCACCCCTCGCTTGTGCTTGCTTCCTCCTGCCTTTTCACAGGTCTGCTTCGCATGGTCTGTAAGCGGTGACCCTTCACTAGACCTGCACCCCTCGCTTCTGGTTGGCTTTCTCGCAGGTCTGCTTCGTGTGGTCTGTAAGTGGTGAGCCTTCACTAGACCTGCACCCCTCACTTCTGGTTGCTTCCTCCTGCCTCTTCGCAGGTCTGCTTCGCGTGGTCTGTAAGTGTAAGCCTTCACTAGACCTGCACCCCTCGCTTGTGCTTGCTTCCTCCTGCCTCTTCGCAGGTCTGCTTCACGTGGTCTGTAAGTGGTGAGCCTTCACTAGACCTGCACCCCTCGCTTCTGCTTGCCTCCTCCTGACTCTTCACAGCTCTGCTTCACGTGGTCTGTAAGTGGTGAGCCTCACTAGACCAGCACCCCTAGCTTGTGCTTGATTCCTCCTGCCTCGTCACAGCTCTGCTTCACGTGGTCTGTAAGTGGTGAGTAATCACTAGACTTCCACCCTTCGCTTCCGGTTGGCTTCCTCGCAGGTCTGCTTCACATGGTCTGTAAGTGGCGAGCCTTCACTAGACCTGCACCCCTCGCTTGTGCTTGCTTCCTCCTGCCTCTTCGCAGGTCTGCTTCGTGTGGTCTGTAAGTGGTGAGCCTTCACTAGACCTGCACCCCTCGCTTGTGCTTGCTTCCTCCTGCCTCTTCGCAGGTCTGCTTCGTGTGGTCTGTAAGTGGTGAGCCTTCACTAGACCTGCACCCCTCGCTTGTGCCTGCTTCCTCCTGCCTTTTCACAGGTCTGCTTCACATGGTCTGTAAGTGGTGAGCCTTCACTAGACCTGCACCCCTCGCTTGTGCTTGCTTCCTCCTGCCTTTTCACAGGTCTGCTTCGCATGGTCTGTAAGCGGTGACCCTTCACTAGACCTGCACCCCTCGCTTCTGGTTGGCTTTCTCGCAGGTCTGCTTCGTGTGGTCTGTAAGTGGCGAGCCTTCACTAGACCTGCACCCCTCGCTTGTGCTTGCTTCCTCCTGCCTTTTCACAGGTCTGCTTCACATGGTCTGTAAGTGGTGAGCCTTCACTAGACCTGCACCCCTCGCTTGTGCTTGCTTCCTCCTGCCTTTTCACAGGTCTGCTTCGCATGGTCTGTAAGCGGTGACCCTTCACTAGACCTGCACCCCTCGCTTCTGGTTGGCTTTCTCACAGGTCTGCTTCGTGTGGTCTGTAAGCGGTGACCCTTCACTAGACCTGCACCCCTCGCTTCTGGTTGGCTTTCTCGCAGGTCTGCTTCACGTGGTCTGTAAGTGGTGAGCCTTCACTAGACCTGCACCCCTCGCTTCTGGTTGGCTTCCTCGCAGGTCTGCTTCACGTGGTCTGTAAGTGGTGAGCCTTCACTAGACCTGCACCCCTCGCTTGTGCTTGCTTCCTCCTGCCTCTTCGCAGGTCTGCTTCACGTGGTCTGTAAGTGGTGAGCCTTCACTAGACCTGCACCCCTCGCTTGTGCTTGCTTCCTCCTGCCTCTTCGCAGGTCTGCTTCACGTGGTCTGTAAGTGGTGAGCCTTCACTAGACCTGCACCCCTCGCTTGTGCTTGCTTCCTCCTGCCTCTTCGCAGGTCTGCTTCACGTGGTCTGTAAGTGGTGAGCCTTCACTAGACCTGCACCCCTCGCTTGTGCTTGCTTCCTCCTGCCTCTTCGCAGGTCTGCTTCACGTGGTCTGTAAGTGGTGAGCCTTCACTAGACCTGCACCCCTCGCTTGTGCTTGCCTCCTCCTGCCTCTTCGCAGGTCTGCTTTGCGTGGTCTGTAAGTGGTGAACCTTCACTAGACCTGCACCCCTCGCTTGTGCTTGCCTCCTCCTGCCTTTTCGCAGGTCTGCTTCACGTGGTCTGTTAGTGGTGAGCCTTCACTAGACCTGCACCCCTCGCTTGTGCTTGCTTCCTCCTGCCTCTTCGCAGGTCTGCTTCACGTGGTCTGTAAGTGGTGAGCCTTCACTAGACCTGCACCCCTCGCTTGTGCTTGCTTCCTCCTGCCTTTTCACAGGTCTGCTTCGCATGGTCTGTAAGCGGTGACCCTTCAGTAGACCTGCACCCCTCGCTTCTGGTTGGCTTTCTCGCAGGTCTGCTTCGTGTGGTCTGTAAGTGGTGAGCCTTCACTAGACCTGCACCCCTCACTTCTGGTTGCTTCCTCCTGCCTCTTCGCAGGTCTGCTTCGCGTGGTCTGTAAGTGGTGAGCCTTCACTAGACCTGCACCCCTCGCTTGTGCTTGCTTCCTCCTGCCTCTTCGCAGGTCTGCTTCACGTGGTCTGTAAGTGGTGAGCCTTCACTAGACCTGCACCCCTCGCTTGTGCTTGCCTCCTCCTGACTCTTCACAGCTCTGCTTCACGTGGTCTGTAAGTGGTGAGCCTCACTAGACCAGCACCCCTAGCTTGTGCTTGATTCCTCCTGCCTCGTCACAGCTCTGCTTCACGTGGTCTGTAAGTGGTGAGTAATCACTAGTCTTCCACCCTTCGCTTCCGGTTGGCTTCCTCGCAGGTCTGCTTCACATGGACTGTAAGTGGCGAGCCTTCACTAGACCTGCACCCCTCGCTTGTGCTTGCTTCCTCCTGCCTCTTCGCAGGTCTGCTTCGTGTGGTCTGTAAGTGGTGAGCCTTCACTAGACCTGCACCCCTCGCTTGGGCTTGCTTCCTCCTGCCTCTTCGCAGGTCTGCTTCGTGTGGTCTGTAAGTGGTGAGCCTTCACTAGACCTGCACCCCTCGCTTGTGCCTGCTTCCTCCTGCCTTTTCACAGGTCTGCTTCACATGGTCTGTAAGTGGTGAGCCTTCACTAGACCTGCACCCCTCGCTTGTGCTTGCTTCCTCCTGCCTTTTCACAGGTCTGCTTCGCATGGTCTGTAAGCGGTGACCCTTCACTAGACCTGCACCCCTCGCTTCTGGTTGGCTTTCTCGCAGGTCTGCTTCGTGTGGTCTGTAAGTGGCGAGCCTTCACTAGACCTGCACCCCTCGCTTGTGCTTGCTTCCTCCTGCCTTTTCACAGGTCTGCTTCACATGGTCTGTAAGTGGTGAGCCTTCACCTGACCTGCACCCCTCGCTTGTGCTTGCTTCCTCCTGCTTTTTCACAGGTCTGCTTCGCATGGTCTGTAAGCGGTGACCCTTCACTAGACCTGCACCCCTCGCTTCTGGTTGGCTTTCTCGCAGGTCTGCTTCGTGTGGTCTGTAAGCGGTGACCCTTCACTAGACCTGCAACCCTCGCTTCTGGTTGGCTTTCTCGCAGGTCTGCTTCACGTGGTCTGTAAGTGGTGAGCCTTCACTAGACCTGCACCCCTCGCTTCTGGTTGGCTTCCTCGCAGGTCTGCTTCACGTGGTCTGTAAGTGGTGAGCCTTCACTAGACCTGCACCCCTCGCTTGTGCTTGCTTCCTCCTGCCTCTTCGCAGGTCTGCTTCACGTGGTCTGTAAGTGGTGAGCCTTCACTAGACCTGCACCCCTAGCTTGTGCTTGATTCCTCCTGCCTTTTCACAGGTCTGCTTCGCGTGGTCTGTAAGTGGTGAGCCGTCACTAGACCTGCACCCCTCGCTTGTGCTTGCTTCTTCTGCCTCTTCGCAGGTCTGCTTCACGTGGTCTGTAAGCGGTGACCCTTCACTAGACCTGCACCCCTCGCTTCTGGTTGGCTTTCTCGCAGGTCTGCTTCGTGTGGTCTGTAAGTGGTGAGCCTTCACTAGACCTGCACCCCTCGCTTGTGCTTGCCTCCTCCTGCCTCTTCGCAGGTCTGCTTCACGTGGTCTGTAAGTGGTGAGCCTTCACTAGACCTGCACCCCTCGCTTGTGCTTGCTTCCTCCTGCCTCTTCACAGGTCTGCTTCACGTGGTCTATAAGTGGTGAGCCTTCACTAGACCTGCACCTCTCGCTTGTGCTTGCTTCCTCCTGCCTCTTCGCAGGTCTGCTTCACGTGGTCTGTAAGTGGTGAGCCTTCACTAGACCTGCACCCCTCGCTTGTGCTTGCTTCCTCCTGCCTCTTCGCAGGTCTGCTTCGTGTGGTCTGTAAGTGGTGAGCCTTCACTAGACCTGCACCCCTCGCTTGTGCCTGCTTCCTCCTGCCTCTTCGCAGGTCTGCTTCACGTGGTCTATAAGTGGTGAGCCTTCACTAGACCTGCACCCCTCGCTTCTGGTTGGCTTCCTCGCAGGTATGCTTCACGTGGTCTGTAAGTGGTGAGCCTTCACTAGACCTGCACCCCTCGCTTGTGCTTGCTTCCTCGCAGGTCTGTTTCACGTGGTCTGTAAGTGGTGAGCCTTCACTAGACCTGCACCCCTCGCTTGTGCCTGCTTCATCCTGCCTCTTTGCAGGTCTGCTTCACGTGGTCTGTAAGTGGTGAGCCTTCACTAGACCTGCACCTCTCGCTTGTGCTTGCTTCCTCCTGCCTCTTCACAGCTCTGCTTCACGTGGTCTGTAAGTTGTGAGCCTTCACTAGACCTGCACCTCTCGCTTGTGCTTGCTTCCTCCTGCCTCTTCGCAGGTCTGCTTCACGTGGTCTGTAAGTGGTGAGCCTTCACTAGACCTGCACCCCTCGCTTGTGCCTGCTTCCTCCTGCCTCTTCGCAGGTCTGCTTCACGTGGTCTATAAGTGGTGAGCCTTCACTAGACCTGCACCCCTCGCTTCTGGTTGGCTTCCTCGCAGGTATGCTTCACGTGGTCTGTAAGTGATGAGCCTTCACTAGACCTGCACCCCTCGCTTGTGCTTGCTTCCTCCTGCCTTTTCATAGGTCTGCTTCACATGGTCTGTAAGTGGTGAGCCTTCACTAGACCTGCACCCCTCGCTTGTGCTTGCTTCCTCCTGCCTTTTCACAGGTCTGCTTCGCATGGTCTGTAAGCGGTGACCCTTCACTAGACCTGCACCCCTCGCTTCTGGTTGGCTTTCTCGCAGGTCTGCTTCGTGTGGTCTGTAAGTGGCGAGCCTTCACTAGACCTGCACCCCTTGCTTGTGCTTGCTTCCTCCTGCCTCTTCGCAGGTCTGCTTCGTGTGGTCTGTAAGTGGTGAGCCTTCACTAGACCTGCACCCCTCGCTTGTGCTTGCTTCCTCCTGCCTCCTCACTGGTCTGCTTCACATGGTCTGTAAGTGGTGAGCCTTTACTAGACTTGCACCCCTCGCTTGTGCTTGCTTCCTCCTGCCTCCTCACTGGTCTGCTTCACGTGGTCTGTAAGTGGTGAGCCTTCACTAGACCTGCACCCCTCGCTTGTGCTTGCTTCCTCCTGCCTCTTCGCAGGTCTGCTTCACGTGGTCTATAAGTGGTGAGCCTTCACTAGACCTGCACCCCTCGCTTGTGCTTGCTTCCTCCTGCCTCTTCGCAGGTCTGCTTCACGTGGTCTGTAAGTGATGAGCCTTCACTAGATCTGCGCCCCTCGCTTGTGCTTGCTTCCTCCTGCCTCTTCGCAGGTCTGCTTCACGTGGTCTGTAAGTGTTGAGCCTTCACTAGACCTGCACCCCTCGCTTGTGCCTGCTTCCTCCTGCCTCTTCGCAGGTCTGCTTCACGTGGTGTATAAGTGGTGAGCCTTCACTAGACCTGCACCCCTCGCTTGTGCTTGCTTCCTCCTGCCTCCTCACTGGTCTGCTTCACGTGGTCTGTAAGTGGTGAGCCTTCACTAGACCTGCACCCCTCGCTTGTGCTTGCTTCCTCCTGCCTCTTCGCAGGTCTGCTTCACGTGGTCTGTAAGTGATGAGCCTTCACTAGATCTGCGCCCCTCGCTTGTGCTTGCTTCCTCCTGCCTCTTCGCAGGTCTGCTTCACGTGGTCTGTAAGTGGTGAGCCTTCACCAGACCTGCACCCCTCGCTTGTGCCTGCTTCCTCCTGCCTCTTCGCAGGTCTGCTTCACGTGGTCTATAAGTGGTGAGCCTTCACTAGACCTGCACCCCTCGCTTCTGGTTGGCTTCCTCGCAGGTATGCTTCACGTGGTCTGTAAGGGGTGAGCCTTCACTAGACCTGCACCCCTCGCTTCTGGTTGGCTTCCTCGCAGGTATGCTTCACGTGGTCTGTAAGTGGTGAGCCTTCACTAGACCTGCACCTCTCGCTTGTGCTTGCTTCCTCCTGCCTCTTCGCAGGTCTGCTTCACGTGGTCTGTAAGTGGTGAGCCTTTACTAGACCTGCACCCCTCGCTTGTGCTTGCCTCCTCCTGCCTCTTCGCAGGTCTGCTTCACGTGGTCTGTTAGTGGTGAGCCTTCACTAGACCTGCACCCCTCGCTTGTGCCTGCTTCCTCCTGCCTCTTCGCAGGTCTGCTTCACGTGGTCTATAAGTGGTGAGCCTTCACTAGACCTGCACCCCTCGCTTGTGCTTGCTTCCTCCTGTCTGCTTCACGTGGTCTGTAAGTGGTGAGCCTTCACTAGACCTGCACCCCTCGCTTGTGCTTGCTTCCTCCTGCCTCTTCGCAGGTCTGCTTCACGTGGTCTGTAAGTGATGAGCCTTCACTAGATCTGCGCCCCTCGCTTGTGCTTGCTTCCTCCTGCCTCTTCGCAGGTCTGCTTCACGTGGTCTGTAAGTGGTGAGCCTTCACCAGACCTGCACCCCTCGCTTGTGCCTGCTTCCTCCTGCCTCTTCGCAGGTCTGCTTCACGTGGTCTATAAGTGGTGAGCCTTCACTAGACCTGCACCCCTCGCTTCTGGTTGGCTTCCTCGCAGGTATGCTTCACGTGGTCTGTAAGTGGTGAGCCTTCACTAGACCTGCACCCCTCGCTTCTGGTTGGCTTCCTCGCAGGTATGCTTCACGTGGTCTGTAAGTGGTGAGCCTTCACTAGACCTGCACCTCTCGCTTGTGCTTGCTTCCTCCTGCCTCTTCGCAGGTCTGCTTCACGTGGTCTGTGTGTGGTGAGCCTTTACTAGACCTGCACCCCTCGCTTGTGCTTGCCTCCTCCTGCCTCTTCGCAGGTCTGCTTCACGTGGTCTGTTAGTGGTGAGCCTTCACTAGACCTGCACCCCTCGCTTGTGCTTGCTTCCTCCTGCCTCTTCGCAGGTCTGCTTCACGTGGTCTGTAAGTGGTGAGCCTTCACTAGACCTGCACCTCTCGCTTGTGCTTGCTTCCTCCTGCCTCTTCGCAGGTCTGCTTCACGTGGTCTGTAAGTGGTGAGCCTTCACTAGACCTGCACCCCTCGCTTGTGCTTGCTTCCTCCTGCCTCTTCGCAGGTCTGCTTCGTGTGGTCTGTAAGTGGTGAGCCTTCACTAGACCTGCACCCCTCGCTTGTGCCTGCTTCCTCCTGCCTCTTCGCAGGTCTGCTTCACGTGGTCTATAAGTGGTGAGCCTTCACTAGACCTGCACCCCTCGCTTCTGGTTGGCTTCCTCGCAGGTATGCTTCACGTGGTCTGTAAGTGGTGAGCCTTCACTAGACCTGAACCCCTCGCTTGTGCTTGCTTCCTCGCAGGTCTGTTTCACGTGGTCTGTAAGTGGTGAGCCTTCACTAGACCTGCACCCCTCGCTTCTGGTTGGCTTTCTCGCAGGTATGCTTCACGTGGTCTGTAAGTGGTGAGCCTTCACTAGACCTGCACCCCTCGCTTGTGCTTGCTTCCTCCTGCCTCTTCGCAGGTCTGCTTCACGTGGTCTATAAGTGGTGAGCCTTCACTAGACCTGCACCCCTCGCTTCTGGTTGGCTTCCTCGCAGGTATGCTTCACGTGGTCTGTAAGTGGTGAGCCTTCACTAGACCTGCACCCCTCGCTTGTGCTTGCTTCCTCGCAGGTCTGTTTCACGTGGTCTGTAAGTGGTGAGCCTTCACTAGACCTGCACCCCTCGCTTGTGCCTGCTTCATCCTGCCTCTTTGCAGGTCTGCTTCACGTGGTCTGTAAGTGGTGAGCCTTCACTAGACCTGCACCTCTCGCTTGTGCTTGCTTCCTCCTGCCTCTTCACAGCTCTGCTTCACGTGGTCTGTAAGTGGTGAGCCTTCACTAGACCTGCACCTCTCGCTTGTGCCTGCTTCATCCTGCCTCTTTGCAGGTCTGCTTCACGTGGTCTGTAAGTGGTGAGCCTTCACTAGACCTGCACCCCTCGCTTGTGCCTGCTTCATCCTGCCTCTTTGCAGGTCTGCTTCACGTGGTCTGTAAGTGGTGAGCCTTCACTAGACTTGCACCTCTCGCTTGTGCTTGCTTCCTCCTGCCTCTTCACAGCTCTGCTTCACGTGGTCTGTAAGTGGTGAGCCTTCACTAGACCTGCACCTCTCACTTGTGCTTGCTTCCTCCTGCCTCTTCGCAGGTCTGCTTCACGTGGTCTGTAAGTGGTGAGCCTTCACTAGACCTGCACCCCTCGCTTGTGCCTGCTTCCTCCTGCCTCTTCGCAGGTCTGCTTCATGTGGTCTATAAGTGGTGAGCCTTCACTAGACCTGCACCCCTCGCTTCTGGTTGGCTTCCTCGCAGGTATGCTTCACGTGGTCTGTAAGTGATGAGCCTTCACTAGACCTGCACCCCTCGCTTGTGCTTGCTTCCTCCTGCCTTTTCACAGGTCTGCTTCACATGGTCTGTAAGTGGTGAGCCTTCACTAGACCTGCACCCCTCGCTGGTGCTTGCTTCCTCCTGCCTTTTCACAGGTCTGCTTCGCATGGTCTGTAAGCGGTGACCCTTCACTAGACCTGCACCCCTCGCTTCTGGTTGGCTTTCTCGCAGGTCTGCTTCGTGTGGTCTGTAAGTGGCGAGCCTTCACTAGACCTGCACCCCTCGCTTGTGCTTGCTTCCTCCTGCCTCTTCGCAGGTCTGCTTCGTGTGGTCTGTAAGTGGTGAGCCTTCACTAGACCTGCACCCCTCGCTTGTGCTTGCTTCCTCCTGCCTCCTCACTGGTCTGCTTCACGTGGTCTGTAAGTGGTAAGCCTTTACTAGACCTGCACCCCTCGCTTGTGCTTGCTTCCTCCTGCCTCCTCACTGGTCTGCTTCACGTGGTCTGTAAGTGGTGAGCCTTCACTAGACCTGCACCCCTCGCTTGTGCTTGCTTCCTCCTGCCTCTTCGCAGGTCTGCTTCACGTGGTCTGTAAGTGGTGAGCCTTCACTAGACCTGCACCCCTCGCGTGTGCTTGCTTCCTCCTGCCTCTTCGCAGGTCTGCTTCACGTGGTCTATAAGTGGTGAGCCTTCACTAGACCTGCACCCCTCACTTGTGCTTGCTTCCTCCTGCCTCTTCGCAGGTCTGCTTCACGTGGTCTGTAAGTGATGAGCCTTCACTAGATCTGCGCCCCTCGCTTGTGCTTGCTTCCTCCTGCCTCTTCGCAGGTCTGCTTCACGTGGTCTGTAAGTGGTGAGCCTTCACTAGACCTGCACCCCTCGCTTGTGCCTGCTTCCTCCTGCCTCTTCGCAGGTCTGCTTCACGTGGTCTATAAGTGGTGAGCCTTCACTAGACCTGCACCCCTCGCTTGTGCTTGCTTCCTCCTGCCTCCTCACTGGTCTGCTTCTCGTGGTCTGTAAGTGGTGAGCCTTCACTAGACCTGCACCCCTCGCTTGTGCTGGCTTCCTCCTGCCTCTTCGCAGGTCTGCTTCACGTGGTCTGTAAGTGATGAGCCTTCACTAGATCTGCGCCCCTCGCTTGTGCTTGCTTCCTCCTGCCTCTTCGCAGGTCTGCTTCACGTGGTCTGTAAGTGGTGAGCCTTCACCAGACCTGCACCCCTCGCTTGTGCCTGCTTCCTCCTGCCTCTTCGCAGGTCTGCTTCACGTGGTCTATAAGTGGTGAGCCTTCACTAGACCTGCACCCCTCGCTTCTGGTTGGCTTCCTCGCAGGTATGCTTCACGTGGTCTGTAAGTGGTGAGCCTTCACTAGACCTGCACCCCTCGCTTCTGGTTGGCTTCCTCGCAGGTATGCTTCACGTGGTCTGTAAGTGGTGAGCCTTCACTAGACCTGCACCTCTCGCTTGTGCTTGCTTCCTCCTGCCTCTTCGCAGGTCTGCTTCACGTGGTCTGTAAGTGGTGAGCCTTTACTAGACCTGCACCCCTCGCTTGTGCTTGCCTCCTCCTGCCTCTTCGCAGGTCTGCTTCACGTGGTCTGTTAGTGGTGAGCCTTCACTAGACCTGCACCCCTCGCTTGTGCCTGCTTCCTCCTGCCTCTTCGCAGGTCTGCTTCACGTGGTCTATAAGTGGTGAGCCTTCACTAGACCTGCACCCCTCGCTTGTGCTTGCTTCCTCCTGCCTCCTCACTGGTCTGCTTCACGTGGTCTGTAAGTGGTGAGCCTTCACTAGACCTGCACCCCTCGCTTGTGCTTGCTTCCTCCTGCCTCTTCGCAGGTCTGCTTCACGTGGTCTGTAAGTGATGAGCCTTCACTAGATCTGCGCCCCTCGCTTGTGCTTGCTTCCTCCTGCCTCTTCGCAGGTCTGCTTCACGTGGTCTGTAAGTGGTGAGCCTTCACCAGACCTGCACCCCTCGCTTGTGCCTGCTTCCTCCTGCCTCTTCGCAGGTCTGCTTCACGTGGTCTATAAGTGGTGAGCCTTCACTAGACCTGCACCCCTCGCTTCTGGTTGGCTTCCTCGCAGGTATGCTTCACGTGGTCTGTAAGTGGTGAGCCTTCACTAGACCTGCACCCCTCGCTTCTGGTTGGCTTCCTCGCAGGTATGCTTCACGTGGTCTGTAAGTGGTGAGCCTTCACTAGACCTGCACCTCTCGCTTGTGCTTGCTTCCTCCTGCCTCTTCGCAGGTCTGCTTCACGTGGTCTGTAAGTGGTGAGCCTTTACTAGACCTGCACCCCTCGCTTGTGCTTGCCTCCTCCTGCCTCTTCGCAGGTCTGCTTCACGTGGTCTGTTAGTGGTGAGCCTTCACTAGACGTGCACCCCTCGCTTGTGCTTGCTTCCTCCTGCCTCTTCGCAGGTCTGCTTCACGTGGTCTGTAAGTGGTGAGCCTTCACTAGACCTGCACCTCTCGCTTGTGCTTGCTTCCTCATGCCTCTTCGCAGGTCTGCTTCACGTGGTCTGTAAGTGGTGAGCCTTCACTAGACCTGCACCTCTCGCTTGTGCTTGCTTCCTCCTGCCTCTTCGCAGGTATGCTTCACGTGGTCTGTAAGTGGTGAGCCTTCACTAGACCTGCACCCCTCGCTTCTGGTTGGCTTCCTCGCAGGTATGCTTCACATGGCTAGTAAGTGGTGAGCCTTCACTAGACCTGCACCCCTCGCTTCTGGTTGGCTTCCTCGCAGGTATGCTTCACGTGGTCTGTAAGTGGTGAGCCTTCACTAGACCTGCACCCCTCGCTTGTGCTTGCTTCCTCCTGCCTTTTCACAGGTCTGCTTCACATGGTCTGTAAGTGGTGAGCCTTCACTAGACCTGCACCCCTCGCTTGTGCTTGCTTCCTCCTGCCTTTTCACAGGTCTGCTTCGCATGGTCTGTAAGCGGTGACTCTTCACTAGACCTGCACCCCTCGCTTCTGGTTGGCTTTCTCGCAGGTCTGCTTCGTGTGGTCTGTAAGTGGCGAGCCTTCACTAGACCTGCACCCCTCGCTTGTGCTTGCTTCCTCCTGCCTCTTCGCAGGTCTGCTTCGTGTGGTCTGTAAGTGGTGAGCCTTCCCTAGACCTGCACCCCTCGCTTGTGCTTGCTTCCTCCTGCCTCTTCGCAGGTCTGCTTCTTGTGGTCTGTAAGTGGTGAGCCTTCACTAGACCTGCACCCCTCGCTTGTGCTTGCTTCCTCCTGCCTCCTCACTGGTCTGCTTCACATGCTCTGTAAGTGGTGAGCCATCACTAGACCTGCACCCCTCGCTTGTGCTTGCTTCCTCCTGCCTCCTCACTGGTCTGCTTCACGTGGTCTGTAAGTGGTGAGCCTTCACTAGACCTGCACCCCTCGCTTGTGCTTGCTTCCTCCTGCCTCTTCGCAGGTC
The DNA here is from genome assembly GCF_964263255.1 of Lissotriton vulgaris. NCBI lineage: Eukaryota > Metazoa > Chordata > Amphibia > Caudata > Salamandridae > Lissotriton > Lissotriton vulgaris. Next base: position 244,792 of record NW_028254054.1, read on the forward strand.
TGCTTCACGTGGTCTGTAAGTGGTGAGCCTTCACTAGACCTGCACCCCTCGCTTGTGCCTGCTTCCACCTGCCTCTTCGCAGGTCTGCTTCACATGGTCTGTAAGTGGTGAGCCTTCACTAGACCTGCACCCCTCGCTTGTGGTTGCTTCCTCCTGCCTCTTCGCAGAGCTGCTTCACGTGGTCTGTAAGTGGTGAGCCTTCACTAGACCTGCACCCCTCGCTTGTGCCTGCTTCCTCCTGCCTCTTCGCAGGTCTGCTTCACGTGGTCTATAAGTGGTGAGCCTTCACTAGACCTGCACCCCTCGCTTCTGGTTGGCTTCCTCGCAGGTATGCTTCACGTGGTCTGTAAGTGGTGAGCCTTCACTAGACCTGCACCCCTCGCTTCTGGTTGGCTTCCTCGCAGGTATGCTTCACGTGGTCTGTAAGTGGTGAGCCTTCACTAGACCTGCACCCCTCGCTTCTGGTTGGCTTCCTTGCAGGTATGCTTCACGTGGTCTGTAAGTGGTGAGCCTTCACTAGACCTGCACCCCTCGCTTGTGCTTGTTTCCTCCTGCCTTTTCACAGGTCTGCTTCACATGGTCTGTAAGTGGTGAGCCTTCACTAGACCTGCACCCCTCGCTTGTGCTTGCTTCCTCCTGCCTTTTCACAGGTCTGCTTCGCATGGTCTGTAAGCGGTGACCCTTCACTAGACCTGCACCCCTCGCTTCTGGTTGGCTTTCTCGCAGGTCTGCTTCGTGTGGTCTGTAAGTGGCGAGCCTTCACTAGACCTGCACCCCTCGCTTGTGCTTGCTTCCTCCTGCCTCTTCGCAGGTCTGCTTCGTGTGGTCTGTAAGTGGTGAGCCTTCACTAGACCTGCACCCCTCGCTTGTGCTTGCTTCCTCCTGCCTCTTCGCAGGTCTGCTTCGTGTGGTCTGTAAGTGGTGAGCCTTCACTAGACCTGCACCCCTCGCTTGTGCTTGCTTCCTCCTGCCTCCTCACTGGTCTGCTTCACGTGGTCTGTAAGTGGTGAGCCATCACTAGACCTGCACCCCTCGCTTGTGCTTGCTTCCTCCTGCCTCCTCACTGGTCTGCTTCACGTGGTCTGTAAGTGGTGAGCCTTCACTAGCCCTGCACCCCTCGCTTGTGCTTGCTTCCTCCTGCCTCTTCGCAGGTCTGCTTCACGTGGTCTGTAAGTGGTGAGCCTTCACTAGACCTGCACCCCTCGCTTGTGCCTGCTTCCACCTGCCTCTTCGCAGGTCTGCTTCACGTGGTCTGTAAGTGGTGAGCCTTCACTAGACCTGCACCCCTCGCTTGTGCTTGCTTCCTCCTGCCTCTTCGCAGGGCTGCTTCACGTGGTCTGTAAGTGGTGAGCCTTCACTAGACCTGCACCCCTCGCTTGTGCCTGCTTCCTCCTGCCTCTTCGCAGGTCTGCTTCACGTGGTCTATAAGTGGTGAGCCTTCACTAGACCTGCACCCCTCGCTTCTGGTTGGCTTCCTCGCAGGTATGCTTCACGTGGTCTGTAAGTGGTGAGCCTTCACTAGACCTGCACCCCTCGCTTCTGGTTGGCCTACTCTCAGGTATGCTTCACGTGGTCTGTAAGTGGTGAGCCTTCACTAGACCTGCACCCCTCGCTTGTGCTTGCTTCCTCCTGCCTCTTCGCAGGTCTGCTTCACGTGGTCTGTAAGTGGTGAGCCTTCACTAGACCTGCACCCCTCGCTTGTGCCTGCTTCCTCCTGCCTCTTCGCAGGTCTGCTTCACGTGGTCTATAAGTGGTGAGCCTTCACTAGACCTGCGCCCCTCGCTTCTGGTTGGCTTCCTCGCAGGTATGCTTCACGTGGTCTGTAAGTGGTGAGCCTTCACTAGACCTGCACCCCTCGCTTCTGGTTGGCTTCCTCGCAGGTATGCTTCACGTGGTCTGTAAGTGGTGAGCCTTCACTAGACCTGCACCTCTCGCTTGTGCTTGCTTCCTCCTGCCTCTTCGCAGGTCTGCTTCACGTGGTCTGTAAGTGGTGAGCCTTCACTAGACCTGCACCCCTCGCTTGTGCTTGCCTCCTCCTGCCTCTTCGCAGGTCTGCTTCACGTGGTCTGTTAGTGGTGAGCCTTCACTAGACCTGCACCCCTCGCTTGTGCTTGCTTCCTCCTGCCTTTTCACAGGTCTGCTTCACATGGTCTGTAAGTGGTGAGCCTTCACTAGACCTGCACCCCTCCCTTCTGGTTGGCTTCCTCGCAGGTCTGCTTCACGTGGTCTGTAAGCGGTGAGCCTTCACTAGACCTGCACCCCTCGCTTGTGCCTGCTTCCTCCTGCCTCTTTGCAGGTCTGCTTCACGTGGTCTGTCAGTGGTGAGCCTTCACTAGACCTGCACCCCTCGCTTCTGGTTGGCTTCCTCGCAGGTATGCTTCACGTGGTCTGTAAGTGGTGAGCCTTCACTAGACCTGCACCCCTCGCTTCTGGTTGGCCTACTCTCAGGTATGCTTCACGTGGTCTGTAAGTGGTGAGCCTTCACTAGACCTGCACCCCTCGCTTGTGCTTGCTTCCTCCTGCCTCTTTGCAGGTCTGCTTCACGTGGTCTGTAAGTGGTGAGCCTTCACTAGACCTGCACCCCTCGCTTGTGCCTGCTTCCTCCTGCCTCTTCGCAGGTCTGCTTCACGTGGTCTATAAGTGGTGAGCCTTCACTAGACCTGCGCCCCTCGCTTCTGGTTGGCTTCCTCGCAGGTATGCTTCACGTGGTCTGTAAGTGGTGAGCCTTCACTAGACCTGCACCCCTCGCTTCTGGTTGGCTTCCTCGCAGGTATGCTTCACGTGGTCTGTAAGTGGTGAGCCTTCACTAGACCTGCACCTCTCGCTTGTGCTTGCTTCCTCCTGCCTCTTCGCAGGTCTGCTTCACGTGATCTGTAAGTGGTGAGCCTTCACTAGACCTGCACCCCTCGCTTGTGCTTGCCTCCTCCTGCCTCTTCGCAGGTCTGCTTCACGTGGTCTGTTAGTGGTGAGCCTTCACTAGACCTGCACCCCTCGCTTGTGCTTGCTTCCTCCTGCCTTTTCACAGGTCTGCTTCACATGGTCTGTAAGTGGTGAGCCTTCACTAGACCTGCACCCCTCCCTTCTGGTTGGCTTCCTCGCAGGTCTGCTTCACGTGGTCTGTAAGCGGTGAGCCTTCACTAGACCTGCACCCCTCGCTTGTGCCTGCTTCCTCCTGCCTCTTTGCAGGTCTGCTTCACGTGGTCTGTCAGTGGTGAGCCTTCACTAGACCTGCACCCCTCGCTTGTGCTTGCTTCCTCCTGCCTTTTCACAGGTCTGCTTCGCATGGTCTGTAAGCGGTGACCCTTCACTAGACCTGCACCCCTCGCTTCTGGTTGGCTTTCTCTCAGGTCTGCTTTGTGTGGTCTGTAAGTGGTGAGCCTTCACTAGACCTGCACCCCTCGCTTGTGCTTGCTTCCTCCTGCCTCTTCGCAGGTCTGCTTCACGTGGTCTGTAAGTGGTGAGCCTTCACTAGACCTGCACCCCTCGCTTCTGGTTGGCTTCCTCGCAGGTCTGCTTCACGTGGTCTGTAAGTGGTGAGCCTTCACTAGACCTGCACCCCTCGCTTGTGCTTGCTTCCTCCTGCCTCTTCGCAGGTCTGCTTCACGTGGTCTGTAAGTGGTGAGCCTTCACTAGACCTGCACCCCTAGCTTGTGCTTGATTCCTCCTGCCTTTTCACAGGTCTGCTTGGCGTGGTCTGTAAGTGGTGAGCCTTCACTAGACCTGCACCCCTCGCTTGTGCTTGCTTCTTCTGCCTCTTCGCAGGTCTGCTTCACGTGGTCTGTAAGCGGTGACCCTTCACTAGACCTGCACCCCTCGCTTCTGGTTGGCTTCCTCGCAGGTATGCTTCACGTGGTCTGTAAGTGGTGAGCCTTCACTAGACCTGCACCCCTCGCTTGTGCCTGCTTCCTCCTGCCTCTTTGCAGGTCTGCTTCGCATGGTCTGTAAGTGGTGAGCCTTCACTAGACCTGCACCCCTCGCTTGTGCCTGCTTCCTCCTGCCTCTTTGCAGGTCTGCTTCGCATGGTCTGTAAGCGGTGACCCTTCAGTAGACCTGCACCCCTCGCTTCTGGTTGGCTTCCTCGCAGGTATGCTTCACGTGGTCTGTAAGTGGTGAGCCTTCACTAGACCTGCACCCCTCACTTCTGGTTGCTTCCTCCTGCCTCTTCGCAGGTCTGCTTCACATGTTCTGTAAGTGGTGAGCCTTCACTAGACCTGCACCTCTCGCTTGTGCTTGCTTCCTCCTGCCTCTTCGCAGGTCTGCTTCACGTGGTCTGTTAGTGGTGAGCCTTCACTAGACCTGCACCCCTCGCTTGTGCTTGCTTCCTCCTGCCTCTTCGCAGGTCTGCTTCACGTGGTCTGTAAGCGGTGACCCTTCACTAGACCTGCACCCCTCGCTTCTGGTTGGCTTTCTCGCAGGTCTGCTTCGTGTGGTCTGTAAGTGGTGAGCCTTCACTAGACCTGCACCCCACGCTTGTGCTTGCCTCCTCCTGCCTCTTCGCAGGTCTGCTTCGTGTGGTCTGTAAGTGGTGAGCCTTCACTAGACCTGCACCCCTAGCTTGTGCTTGATATCTCCTGCCTTTTCACAGGTCTGCTTCGCGTGGTCTGTAAGTGGTGAGCCTTCACTAGACCTGCACCCCTCGCTTGTGCTTGCTTCTTCTGCCTCTTCGCAGGTCTGCTTCACGTGGTCTGTAAGCGGTGAGCCTTCACTAGACCTGCACCCCTCGCTTGTGCCTGCTTCCTCCTGCCTCTTCGCAGGTCTGCTTCACGTGGTCTATAAGTGGTGACCCTTCACTAGACCTGCACCCCTCGCTTCTGGTTGGCTTTCTCGCAGGTCTGCTTCGTGTGGTCTGTAAGTGGTGAGCCTTCACTAGACCTGCACCCCTCGCTTGTGCTTGCCTCCTCCTGCCTCTTCACAGCTCTGCTTCACGTGGTCTGTAAGTGGTGAGCCTTCACTAGACCTGCACCCCTCGCTTGTGCCTGCTTCCTCCTGCCTCTTCGCAGGTCTGCTTCACGTGGTCTGTAAGCGGTGACCCTTCACTAGACCTGCACCCCTCGCTTCTGGTTGGCTTCCTCGCAGGTCTGCTTCACGTGGTCTGCAAGTGGTGAGCCTTCACTAGACCTGCACCCCTCGCTTGTGCTTGCTTCCTCCTGCCTCTTCGCAGGTCTGCTTCACGTGGTCTGTAAGCGGTGACCCTTCACTAGACCTGCACCCCTCGCTTCTGGTTGGCTTTCTCGCAGGTCTGCTTCGTGTGGTCTGTAAGTGGTGAGCCTTCACTAGACCTGCACCCCTCGCTTGTGCTTGCTTCCTCCTGCCTCTTCGCAGGTCTGCTTCGTGTGGTCTGTAAGTGGTGAGCCTTCACTAGACCTGCACCCCTCGCTTGTGCTTGCTTCCTCCTGCCTCTTCGCAGGTCTGCTTCGTGTGGTCTGTAAGTGGTGAGCCTTCACTAGACCTGCACCTCTCGCTTGTGCTTGCTTCCTCCTGCCTCTTCGCAGGTCTGCTTCACGTGGTCTGTAAGTGGTGAGCCTTCACTAGACCTGCACCCCTCGCTTCTGGTTGGCTTCCTCTTGCCTCTTCGCAGGTCTGCTTCACGTGGTCTGTAAGTGGTGAGCCTTCACTAGACCTGCACCCCTCGCTTGTGCTTGCTTCCTCCTGCCTCTTCGCAGGTCTGCTTCACGTGGTCTGTAAGTGGTGAGCCTTCACTAGACCTGCACCCCTCGCTTCTGGTTGGCTTCCTCGCAGGTATGCTTCACGTGGTCTGTAAGTGTTGAGCCTTCACTAGACCTGCACCCCTCGCTTCTGGTTGGCTTCCTCGCAGGTATGCTTCACGTGGTCTGTAAGTGGTGAGCCTTCACTAGACCTGCACCTCTCGCTTGTGCTTGCTTCCTCCTGCCTCTTCGCAGGTCTGCTTCACGTGGTCTGTAAGTGGTGAGCCTTCACTAGACCTGCACCCCTCGCTTGTGCTTGCCTCCTCCTGCCTCTTCGCAGGTCTGCTTCACGTGGTCTGTAAGTGGTGAGCCTTCACTAGACCTGCACCCCTCGCTTGTGCTTGCTTCCTCCTGCCTCTTCACCGGTCTGCTTCACGTGGTCTGTAAGTGGTGAGCCTTCACTAGACCTGCACCCCTCGCTTGTGCTTGCTTCCTCCTGCCTCTTCGCAGGTCTGCTTCACGTGGTCTATAAGTGGTGAGCCTTCACTAGACCTGCACCCCTCACTTATGCTTGCTTCCTCCTGCCTCTTCGCAGGTCTGCTTCACGTGGTCTGTAATTGGTGAGCCTTCACTAGACCTGCACCCCTCACTTATGCTTGCTTCCTCCTGCTTCTTCGCAGGTCTGCTTCACGTGGTCTGTAAGTGGTGAGCCTTCACTAGACCTGCACCCCTCGCTTGTGCCTGCTTCCTCCGGCCTCTTCGCAGGTCTGCTTCACGTGGTCTGTAAGGGATGAGCCTTCACTAGGCCTGCACCCCTCACTTGTGCTTGCTTCCTCCTGCCGCTTCGCAGGTCTGCTTCACGTGGTCTGTAAGTGATGAGCCTTCACTAGATCTGCGCCCTTCGCTTGTGCTTGCTTCCTCCTGCCTTTTCACAGGTCTGCTTCACATGGTCTGTAAGTGGTGAGCCTTCACTAGACCTGCACCCCTCCCTTCTGGTTGGCTTCCTCGCAGGTCTTCTTCACGTGGTCTGTAAGCGGTGAGCCTTCACTAGACCTGCACCCCTCGCTTGTGCTTGCTTCCTCCTGCCTTTTCACAGGTCTGCTTCGCATGGTCTGTAAGCGGTGACCCTTCACTAGACCTGCACCCCTCGCTTGTGCCTGCTTCCTCCTGCCTCTTCGCAGGTCTGCTTCCTGTGGTCTGTAAGTGGTGAGCCTTCACTAGACCTGCACCCCTCGCTTGTGCTTGCTTCCTCCTGCCTCTTCGCAGGTCTGCTTCACGTGGTCTGTAAGTGGTGAGCCTTCACTAGACCTGCACCCCTCGCTTGTGCCTGCTTCCTCCTGCCTCTTTGCAGGTCTGCTTCACATGGTCTGTAAGTGGTGAGCCTTCACTAGACCTGCACCTCTCGCTTGTGCTTGCTTCCTCCTGCCTCTTCGCAGGTCTGCTTCACGTGGTCTGTAAGTGGTGAGCCTTCACTAGACCTGCACCCCTCGCTTGTGCTTGCTTCCTCGCAGGTCTGCTTCACATGGTCTGTAAGTGGTGAGCCTTCACTAGACCTGCACCCCTCGCTTGTGCTTGCTTCCTCCTGCCTTTTCACAGGTCTGCTTCGCATGGTCTGTAAGCGGTGACCCTTCACTAGACCTGCACCCCTCGCTTCTGGTTGGCTTTCTCGCAGGTCTGCTTCGTGTGGTCTGTAAGTGGTGAGCCTTCACTAGACCTGCACCCCTCACTTCTGGTTGCTTCCTCCTGCCTCTTCGCAGGTCTGCTTCACGTGGTCTGTAAGTGGTGAGCCTTCACTAGACCTGCACCTCTCGCTTGTGCTTGCTTCCTCCTGCCTCTTCGCAGGTCTGCTTCACGTGGTCTGTAAGCGGTGACCCTTCACTAGACCTGCACCCCTCGCTTGTGCTTGCTTCCTCCTGCCTCTTCGCAGGTCTGCTTCACGTGGTCTGTAAGTGGTGAGCCTTCACTAGACCTGCACCCCTCGCTTCTGGTTGGCTTCCTCTTGCCTCTTCGCAGGTCTGCTTCACGTGGTCTGTAAGTGGTGAGCCTTCACTAGACCTGCACCCCTCGCTTGTGCTTGCTTCCTCCTGCCTCTTCGCAGGTCTGCTTCACGTGGTCTGTAAGTGGTGAGCCTTCACTAGACCTGCACCCCTCGCTTCTGGTTGGCTTCCTCGCAGGTATGCTTCACGTGGTCTGTAAGTGTTGAGCCTTCACTAGACCTGCACCCCTCGCTTCTGGTTGGCTTCCTCGCAGGTATGCTTCACGTGGTCTGTAAGTGGTGAGCCTTCACTAGACCTGCACCTCTCGCTTGTGCTTGCTTCCTCCTGCCTCTTCGCAGGTCTGCTTCACGTGGTCTGTAAGTGGTGAGCCTTCACTAGACCTGCACCCCTCGCTTGTGCTTGCCTCCTCCTGCCTCTTCGCAGGTCTGCTTCACGTGGTCTGTAAGTGGTGAGCCTTCACTAGACCTGCACCCCTCGCTTGTGCTTGCTTCCTCCTGCCTCTTCACCGGTCTGCTTCACGTGGTCTGTAAGTGGTGAGCCTTCACTAGACCTGCACCCCTCGCTTGTGCTTGCTTCCTCCTGCCTCTTCGCAGGTCTGCTTCACGTGGTCTATAAGTGGTGAGCCTTCACTAGACCTGCACCCCTCACTTATGCTTGCTTCCTCCTGCCTCTTCGCAGGTCTGCTTCACGTGGTCTGTAATTGGTGAGCCTTCACTAGACCTGCACCCCTCACTTATGCTTGCTTCCTCCTGCTTCTTCGCAGATCTGCTTCACGTGGTCTGTAAGTGGTGAGCCTTCACTAGACCTGCACCCCTCGCTTGTGCCTGCTTCCTCCGGCCTCTTCGCAGGTCTGCTTCACGTGGTCTGTAAGGGATGAGCCTTCACTAGGCCTGCACCCCTCACTTGTGCTTGCTTCCTCCTGCCGCTTCGCAGGTCTGCTTCACGTGGTCTGTAAGTGATGAGCCTTCACTAGATCTGCGCCCTTCGCTTGTGCTTGCTTCCTCCTGCCTTTTCACAGGTCTGCTTCACATGGTCTGTAAGTGGTGAGCCTTCACTAGACCTGCACCCCTCCCTTCTGGTTGGCTTCCTCGCAGGTCTTCTTCACGTGGTCTGTAAGCGGTGAGCCTTCACTAGACCTGCACCCCTCGCTTGTGCTTGCTTCCTCCTGCCTTTTCACAGGTCTGCTTCGCATGGTCTGTAAGCGGTGACCCTTCACTAGACCTGCACCCCTCGCTTGTGCCTGCTTCCTCCTGCCTCTTCGCAGGTCTGCTTCGTGTGGTCTGTAAGTGGTGAGCCTTCACTAGACCTGCACCCCTCGCTTGTGCTTGCTTCCTCCTGCCTCTTCGCAGGTCTGCTTCACGTGGTCTGTAAGTGGTGAGCCTTCACTAGACCTGCACCCCTCGCTTGTGCCTGCTTCCTCCTGCCTCTTTGCAGGTCTGCTTCACGTGGTCTGTAAGTGGTGAGCCTTCACTAGACCTGCACCTCTCGCTTGTGCTTGCTTCCTCCTGCCTCTTCGCAGGTCTGCTTCACGTGGTCTGTAAGTGGTGAGCCTTCACTAGACCTGCACCCCTCGCTTGTGCTTGCTTCCTCGCAGGTCTGCTTCACATGGTCTGTAAGTGGTGAGCCTTCACTAGACCTGCACCCCTCGCTTGTGCTTGCTTCCTCCTGCCTTTTCACAGGTCTGCTTCGCATGGTCTGTAAGCGGTGACCCTTCACTAGACCTGCACCCCTCGCTTCTGGTTGGCTTTCTCGCAGGTCTGCTTCGTGTGGTCTGTAAGTGGTGAGCCTTCACTAGACCTGCACCCCTCACTTCTGGTTGCTTCCTCCTGCCTCTTCGCAGGTCTGCTTCACGTGGTCTGTAAGTGGTGAGCCTTCACTAGACCTGCACCTCTCGCTTGTGCTTGCTTCCTCCTGCCTCTTCGCAGGTCTGCTTCACGTGGTCTGTAAGCGGTGACCCTTCACTAGACCTGCACCCCTCGCTTCTGGTTGGCTTTCTCGCAGGTCTGCTTCGTGTGGTCTGTAAGTGGTGAGCCTTCACTAGACCTGCACCCCTCGCTTGTGCTTGCTTCCTCCTGCCTCTTCGCAGGTCTGCTTCGTGTGGTCTGTAAGTGGTGAGCCTTCACTAGACCTGCACCCCTCGCTTGTGCTTGCTTCCTCCTGCCTCTTCGCAGGTCTGCTTCGTGTGGTCTGTAAGTGGTGAGCCTTCACTAGACCTGCACCTCTCGCTTGTGCTTGCTTCCTCCTGCCTCTTCGCAGGTCTGCTTCACGTGGTCTGTAAGTGGTGAGCCTTCACTAGACCTGCACCCCTCGCTTCTGGTTGGCTTCCTCTTGCCTCTTCGCAGGTCTGCTTCACGTGGTCTGTAAGTGGTGAGCCTTCACTAGACCTGCACCCCTCGCTTGTGCTTGCTTCCTCCTGCCTCTTCGCAGGTCTGCTTCACGTGGTCTGTAAGTGGTGAGCCTTCACTAGACCTGCACCCCTCGCTTCTGGTTGGCTTCCTCGCAGGTATGCTTCACGTGGTCTGTAAGTGGTGAGCCTTCACTAGACCTGCACCCCTCGCTTCTGGTTGGCTTCCTCGCAGGTATGCTTCACGTGGTCTGTAAGTGGTGAGCCTTCACTAGACCTGCACCTCTCGCTTGTGCTTGCTTCCTCCTGCCTCTTCGCAGGTCTGCTTCACGTGGTCTGTAAGTGGTGAGCCTTCACTAGACCTGCACCCCTCGCTTGTGCTTGCCTCCTCCTGCCTCTTCGCAGGTCTGCTTCACGTGGTCTGTAAGTGGTGAGCCTTCACTAGACCTGCACCCCTCGCTTGTGCTTGCTTCCTCCTGCCTCTTCACTGGTCTGCTTCACGTGGTCTGTAAGTGGTGAGCCTTCACTAGACCTGCACCCCTCGCTTGTGCTTGCTTCCTCCTGCCTCTTCGCAGGTCTGCTTCACGTGGTCTATAAGTGGTGAGCCTTCACTAGACCTGCACCCCTCACTTATGCTTGCTTCCTCCTGCCTCTTCGCAGGTCTGCTTCACGTGGTCTGTAAGTGGTGAGCCTTCACTAGACCTGCACCCCTCACTTATGCTTGCTTCCTCCTGCCTCTTCGCAGGTCTGCTTCACGTGGTCTGTAAGTGGTGAGCCTTCACTAGACCTGCACCCCTCGCTTGTGCCTGCTTCCTCCGGCCTCTTCGCAGGTCTGCTTCACGTGGTCTGTAAGGGATGAGCCTTCACTAGGCCTGCACCCCTCACTTGTGCTTGCTTCCTCCTGCCGCTTCGCAGGTCTGCTTCACGTGGTCTGGAAGTGATGAGCCTTCACTAGATCTGCGCCCTTCGCTTGTGCTTGCTTCCTCCTGCCTTTTCACAGGTCTGCTTCACATGGTCTGTAAGTGGTGAGCCTTCACTAGACCTGCACCCCTCCCTTCTGGTTGGCTTCCTCGCAGGTCTGCTTCACGTGGTCTGTAAGCGGTGAGCCTTCACTAGACCTGCACCCCTCGCTTGTGCTTGCTTCCTCCTGCCTTTTCACAGGTCTGCTTCGCATGGTCTGTAAGCGGTGACCCTTCACTAGACCTGCACCCCTCGCTTGTGCCTGCTTCCTCCTGCCTCTTCGCAGGTCTGCTTCGTGTGGTCTGTAAGTGGTGAGCCTTCACTAGACCTGCACCCCTCGCTTGTGCTTGCTTCCTCCTGCCTCTTCGCAGGTCTGCTTCACGTGGTCTGTAAGTGGTGAGCCTTCACTAGACCTGCACCCCTCGCTTGTGCCTGCTTCCTCCTGCCTCTTTGCAGGTCTGCTTCACGTGGTCTGTAAGTGGTGAGCCTTCACTAGACCTGCACCTCTCGCTTGTGCTTGCTTCCTCCTGCCTCTTCGCAGGTCTGCTTCACGTGGTCTGTAAGTGTTGAGCCTTCACTAGACCTGCACCCCTCGCTTGTGCTTGCTTCCTCGCAGGTCTGCTTCACATGGTCTGTAAGTGGTGAGCCTTCACTAGACCTGCACCCCTCGCTTGTGCTTGCTTCCTCCTGCCTTTTCACAGGTCTGCTTCGCATGGTCTGTAAGCGGTGACCCTTCACTAGACCTGCACCCCTCGCTTCTGGTTGGCTTTCTCGCAGGTCTGCTTCGTGTGGTCTGTAAGTGGTGAGCCTTCATTAGACCTGCACCCCTCACTTCTGGTTGCTTCCTCCTGCCTCTTCGCAGGTCTGCTTCACGTGGTCTGTAAGTGGTGAGCCTTCACTAGACCTGCACCCCTCGCTTGTGCTTGCTTCCACCTGCCTCTTCGCAGGTCTGCTTCACGTGGTCTGTAAGCGGTGACCCTTCACTAGACCTGCACCCCTCGCTTCTGGTTGGCTTTCTCGCAGGTCTGCTTCGTGTGGTCTGTAAGTGGTGAGCCTTCACTAGACCTGCACCCCTCGCTTGTGCTTGCTTCCTCCTGCCTCTTTGCAGGTCTGCTTCGTGTGGTCTGTAAGTGGTGAGCCTTCACTAGACCTGCACCCCTCGCTTGTGCTTGCTTCCTCCTGCCTCTTCGCAGGTCTGCTTCGTGTGGTCTGTAAGTGGTGAGCCTTCACTAGACCTGCACCTCTCGCTTGTGCTTGCTTCCTCCTGCCTCTTCGCAGGTCTGCTTCACGTGGTCTGTAAGTGGTGAGCCTTCACTAGACCTGCACCCCTCGCTTCTGGTTGGCTTCCTCTTGCCTCTTCGCAGGTCTGCTTTACGTGGTCTGTAAGTGGTGAGCCTTCACTAGACCTGCACCCCTCGCTTGTGCTTGCTTCCTCCTGCCTCTTCGCAGGTCTGCTTCACGTGGTCTGTAAGTGGTGAGCCTTCACTAGACCTGCACCCCTCGCTTCTGGTTGGCTTCCTCGCAGGTATGCTTCACGTGGTCTGTAAGTGGTGAGCCTTCACTAGACCTGCACCCCTCGCTTCTGGTTGGCTTCCTCGCAGGTATGCTTCACGTGGTCTGTAAGTGGTGAGCCTTCACTAGACCTGCACCTCTCGCTTGTGCTTGCTTCCTCCTGCCTCTTCGCAGGTCTGCTTCACGTGGTCTGTAAGTGGTGAGCCTTCACTAGACCTGCACCCCTCGCTTTTGCTTGCCTCCTCCTGCCTCTTCGCAGGTCTGCTTCACGTGGTCTTTAAGTGGTGAGCCTTCACTAGACCTGCACCCCTCGCTTGTGCTTGCTTCCTCCTGCCTCTTCACTGGTCTGCTTCACGTGGTCTGTAAGTGGTGAGCCTTCACTAGACCTGCACCCCTCGCTTGTGCTTGCTTCCTCCTGCCTCTTCGCAGGTCTGCTTCACGTGGTCTATAAGTGGTGAGCCTTCACTAGACCTGCACCCCTCGCTTATGCTTGCTTCCTCCTGCCTCTTCGCAGGTCTGCTTCACGTGGTCTGTAAGTGGTGAGCCTTCACTAGACCTGCACCCCTCACTTATGCTTGCTTCCTCCTGCCTCTTCGCAGGTCTGCTTCACGTGGTCTGTAAGTGGTGAGCCTTCACTAGACCTGCACCCCTCGCTTGTGCCTGCTTCCTCCGGCCTCTTCGCAGGTCTGCTTCACGTGGTCTGTAAGGGATGAGCCTTCACTAGGCCTGCACCCCTCACTTGTGCTTGCTTCCTCCTGCCGCTTCGCAGGTCTGCTTCACGTGGTCTGTAAGCGGTGACCCTTCACTAGACCTGCACCCCTCGCTTGTGCCTGCTTCCTCCTGCCTCTTCGCAGGTCTGCTTCACGTGGTCTGTAAGGGATGAGCCTTCACTAGGCCTGCACCCCTCACTTGTGCTTGCTTCCTCCTGCCGCTTCGCAGGTCTGCTTCACGTGGTCTGTAAGTGGTGAGCCTTCACTAGACCTGCACCCCTCCCTTCTGGTTGGCTTCCTCGCAGGTCTGCTTCACGTGGTCTGTAAGCGGTGAGCCTTCACTAGACCTGCACCCCTCGCTTGTGCTTGCTTCCTCCTGCCTTTTCACAGGTCTGCTTCGCATGGTCTGTAAGCGGTGACCCTTCACTAGACCTGCACCCCTCGCTTGTGCCTGCTTCCTCCTGCCTCTTCGCAGGTCTGCTTCGTGTGGTCTGTAAGTGGTGAGCCTTCACTAGACCTGCACCCCTCGCTTGTGCTTGCTTCCTCCTGCCTCTTCGCAGGTCTGCTTCACGTGGTCTGTAAGTGGTGAGCCTTCACTAGACCTGCACCCCTCGCTTGTGCCTGCTTCCTCCTGCCTCTTTGCAGGTCTGCTTCACGTGGTCTGTAAGTGGTGAGCCTTCACTAGACCTGCACCTCTCGCTTGTGCTTGCTTCCTCCTGCCTCTTCGCAGGTCTGCTTCACGTGGTCTGTAAGTGGTGAGCCTTCACTAGACCTGCACCCCTCGCTTGTGCTTGCTTCCTCGCAGGTCTGCTTCACATGGTCTGTAAGTGGTGAGCCTTCACTAGACCTGCACCCCTCGCTTGTGCTTGCTTCCTCCTGCCTTTTCACAGGTCTGCTTCGCATGGTCTGTAAGCGGTGACCCTTCACTAGACCTGCACCCCTCGCTTCTGGTTGGCTTTCTCGCAGGTCTGCTTCGTGTGGTCTGTAAGTGGTGAGCCTTCACTAGACCTGCACCCCTCACTTCTGGTTGCTTCCTCCTGCCTCTTCGCAGGTCTGCTTCACGTGGTCTGTAAGTGGTGAGCCTTCACTAGACCTGCACCCCTCCCTTCTGCTTGCTTCCTCCTGCCTGTCGGACTTGGCCCTTCTGGCAGGTTCACCCCTGAACTTTTTGCATTTGAACTCTGAAATAAATATAATGATTTCTGGTCTTGGCGCACTTTAGCACTGTGCTGCAGTGTAAAGTGCGTGCGCTCTCTGAGTGCGTGTGTGAGATTGGCCTGCCCTCCCATATGAATGCATGGGGAATGTGTGTGTCCCTGGTAGTTCCTGATGCGTGGGGAGTGCAGATGCGAGTTTGGTATGTGCAGACTCGTGTGATTAAATGCTGCGCAATGATGTATGCGGCGTGATTGTGTCTAGTGTGAAAGTGCCACTTCTAGAAGTTGGCATGTTTGTGTAATTTGTGTCTGGCGTGTGATTGGCTGGAGCTGGTTGGTGAGCCTGGCTCCAGGAGTCAGGATGGGTCTGCCCTGGTGGTGAGTGTTGAGATTAGCATGCTGATGTGAGGGAGGGGCTGCACCTGGGACCTGAATAGGGCTGGGCTTTCCCCACACAATGCTGGCTCTGCCCCCTGTGGTGCGTCTAATGACCCTAGCCCTGCCATTGAATAGTAAGAGGGGCTGAGCCCATCAAGAGTGCTCTCAAACCAGCTGTGCCTGGTTTTGCCCCCACCCTGCACCTTTAGAGAAAGGGATTTTTGTGTATAAAAAGAGGCTGTGACCTCTCGTTGTCACAGATAGGCTATAGCTTAATGAGGAATGACTGTGGGACTACGTCTCCCAGAATGCTTGGGGCAGAGTCCTACTTCCATTTTTTCCCATTGCCTATCTACACACCCTCCTCCCTTTCCTCCTTACTTGTCACCTGAAAATTCCATGGACCTCCTGGTGAGGATAATTCCCGCGAGGATCTCTACGAAGATTCTCCAAGCCTGTTAGGATTTTGTGAGCCTGAGAACCGCGGTCTTGGAGCATGACCGCGGGTTGGAACAACTTTTCACTGTGCCAGCATTATTTTGGATACTTTGGACACGCTAGTGAACGATCGTGGAAGCGGCCGGCTTCTTATCCTTTCTTTGTAATTCTTGTGCAGAGCATCGCTTTCAGCTCATGCTGGTTTGTTTTCTCTCCCGCAACGGCTTCTCACTAGTTTGGGTTGGGGCTGTTGTCAGTGGATAAACGAGATTTTCGCTTTATGATCGGCAAAGAACGAAAGCTGTCAATTGACACGCGAAGAAACGCTGATTCATATCTTTTGGAGTTCGTTTCCTTCACCTTTAGTCATTGAGCTGTTGAGTGGCTCGGATTAGCGCTGGAGCTTTTTTTCTTGCATCATACTTCTTCAGCCTGATAAGGTGTCACCCGATACTCTACGGACAGCTAAGTACATATGTAATTCCTTTCTACTTCGTTACTACATGGATTGTAGTTCTGAAGAGAGATCGCGCTACCTCAGACTTAAGAAGTAGTCTACTAACATTGGTTATTTTGCTTTTCTTTGTTTTTGCCTTTGTGTTTTTTTTTGCTTGGAGCGCTTGTGGCAGGATATTATTGTAAGTGTTTGACACATATGTTATATGGTGTATAACATACAGTAAACGGGAGGGGCAGGGTTCCAATCACCTTATGTTCTATTTTGTCTTACATACAGGAACCAGAGGGTGCGTAGAGAGGTGAAAACACAACTTCCATTGCACGCCACTGAGTGATTTTCCTGCCACAACTTTATTGTTTCCTTTGTCCCTTTTTACCCTTTCCCCGGCTGTGGTAAATCCTGTGGAGTTACATTCATAGACTCGCAGGTGCTGCCACAGAAGGGGTGGAGGTATCTTAGCATCGCTCCTGTTGTATCCGGCTTTAAGGTTAGTGCAACCTTCATTCTGTGACACTTGGAAAATGTTCTTGTTTCCTGACTTGAATCTACCAGGGGCGTGCTGCTGCTGGGGCCCAGGGGAAGGCTTGCCTCCCTGGGCCCTGCCCTGCCCCTGGATGCCCTGAATACTGGATGACTGGGGGACTCTTCTACCTTTTGGGATTCCTGACAGAGGGGGCCTTGCTGATGGTGGGGCCCAGGAGGGACCGCCATGGGGCTGTCTCCTTGCTGGAGTGCCCTATATGCTGGCCCCTGGGTCCTGCCTTTCCTCCCCAACCTTCCAAAGGACTTTTTGCTATACTTCCCCTGGACTTTGGGGGAACCTAGCGCTTGGAAGCGCTTTATTTGTCCCTGCAGCAGTTGGCTGAGTTGAGGAGGCAGTGAACCCGGCCCGAGGGATTCCCCGGCGTGGGGTCCCCCTTCTTGGGCTGATTGACGCCGCGGGAGCCTACCCCGCTTATTTGCCCAGTTATTAAGTCCCCTGGCAGGTGCCCACCCCGCCAGGGACCTTACCGCTAAACGGGAGCCTAGCCCGTATTTTCCCCTAGAAAATCACCGCCGGCCCGGGACACCCTTGTGACATCATTCCCTGGGTCGCGCTTTGATTGGCTGCCGGCCCGGGACACCCCCGTGACGTCATTCCCCGGGCCGCACTGTGATTGGCTGCCGGCCCGGGACCTGACCTGGAAGCAGGAAGGAGGACGGGAGCCCACCCTGCCTCCCTACGAAACGCCACGAGAAGACCGGCGTTTCTCCCCCCCCAAGCCTCCCGGCCTTCAAAGAGTGAGGGAGAGCTCCAAGTCTTGGTGCAGCGGTGTCCGGGAAGAGGAGGGGGCCCGAGGCACATTGCCGGTGCCTGCCCCCACCGCAGAGAAGAGGAGACGCGCTACACCCCCTCCAGTCCGACACGGTGACTGGGGCCCGGTGCAGTGTAAAAGGGAGAGGGGGGCATCGGGGCACATGGCCGATGCCAGCCCCGCCCCTTCCGCAGTGTTATTTTTGTTGTGGGGAGAGAGTGAGTGGTTGAGCGGCCCCGGTTGGCAGTGGGCCGCTCCCCCGTTGTCCCGCAATCCTTCTACGAGTCCCCCAGGGAGGGACTCCACCGGCCAGCCCATTTGTTGATGAGCCCCGAGAGGCTCACGGCGGCATAATTGTTTGGCGAGCCCTGAGAGGCTATGCGGTGCCGCATTGTTCTTGAGTCCCTCAGAGGGGGGGGCTCCACCCAGGCGGCCCATTTGTTGACGAGCCCAGAGAGGCTCAGGGGCATTGCTTGGTGTTTGAACCCTGAGAGGCTCCAAGCGGCACATTTGTTTAGCGAGCCCTGAGAGGCTCTTGTTTGCCCATTTGTTCTCAAGTCCCCCGAGAGGGACTCCAACACCTAAGAGGGCATTGTTCTTGCGTGGTAGAGCGGCCCCGGAAGGCAGCGGGCCGTTCCCACTTGCCCCACAGTTTGTTCTCGAGCCACGAAGCTCACGGGGACACGAGTGTTTTTGGCCAGAGCCTGCGAGGCTCCACTGTGTTGGCCACTGTGAGAAGTTCGCCTGATATGCAGTGTTCACTATTCTAGTGATCACTATGTATCAGTCCAAACAACCCTTATGGTGATTGGTTGTAAGTCAACCTTATAGACCAGCTATCCTAGTAGCGTGGATACGAGCAGTCTTCGGGCTAAACTCTAGAGGGCGTGTTAAGCCAGCTGTTATACCATCACATATACCCCTTGAACACCAAGTGAAAGGACACCACACAAGTGTTATGAAAATAAACAGTGTATTTATTAGAATCACAACAGCCCTGTACTCTTTATGAGGACAGGGTACTAAGCACACAACAAAACTCTTATGAAAATACTTAAGTTAGCACAATTTACACAAATGCCCGAGGGGCACGGAAAACCATATACTATGGAAGTGGAATGCGAAATTACTAGCAGGTAAGTACTGTACTAATAGGCTTTGGAATCGCTAGGACTATGCTACTGAACCTTCAGATTACTAGTAGGAGGCCTAGGGGACTCGGGTGCTTAGTATGCACTCTCACGCGGGATGCGGGACAAAGTCTAGGGTAGCTAGATTTCACAAAGTTAGTGTTCTCGGGCGAACCCGACCTGGTAGGAGGAAAACGAAAGCTGATCCTGACCCTTAGATAGTGAGGCTATGCTGGGGCACCGAAATGCTGAGTTTACCTAGCCCAGGGGATGCAGCTGCATATGTCTCAAAAGACGTCGGGAATCCTCGTTGACGAACCAGGAGCCTGAAGAAAGGAGTTGCTGGCAGGCGACCAGTGAAGATAGTTCGAGTTGATCCAAGCCTGGATCGAAGATGGATGACACCTGAAAGCAGAGGGGACCAAGTTCGTGACTACTAGCCAGTAGTCAGGTGGCACCAGGAGGGCACCGGATGGTAGTCACCTCGACTAGGTGAGTGGGAGACGCTGTGCTCTGCAGATCACACGGACCAGGAGGCGTTGTCAGCAGTGATGTCGTCGGGCGTCGTTAAGAAGGCCACAAGCCAGCGGGCTAGTAGCCAAACAACGCGGTGAACAGCAAAAAGCAGAAGGGCCCCACGCAGATCGTGGAGATGCTGGGGGGCTGAACTTCGGTGCTGGAGCTGCTCAGGGTCGGGGCTTCTCGGACCCCAAAGCACTCACCAGAGGATCCCTCGGCGGTCGTGCTGGAAAGAAGTCGTGCAGTCTTGAAGATGGCCGGATGCAGCAGACCGCAGTGTTCTTAAGATGGTGCCTGCGGATGCAGGGTGACTACTCCTTAGTCACAAGGGAGAATCTTGAAGAAGAAATCTTGAAGTCCTTTCGTAGAAAGTCGTGTCTTGATTCCAAAGATGATCTAATTTGGAAGGGTCCCCTCTCCTGCCTTTATCCTAAAGAAAGGGGTGGGTACGCGACTAGGTCCTGCCCTAGGGGTGGGACCAGGAAGGGGGGTGGTTACACCCCTCTCCCATGCCGGACTTTCCCCAGGCCAGGGGCTGGTGTGCCCCTGGAACTGGTTCTAGCCGGCAGATGCGTAGTGAGCACCGGGGTGCCACTCAGCAGTCACCTTCCTGTAAAGCCCTGCCTACCCAGGATACACAAAACCCTGTCTGGGATGGTGCTAGCACCGCCCCTGACAGGAAACCCTTTGTCCAAGCTCTCCTCGCTGGAAGGACTCCCAGCAGCAGGAGGTCAGACTCGTGTCTGTGGTGGCAGCATCCATTTTGTGGAGCTGAGGCTTCGTTTAACTTTAACCGGGGTTCACAGTTACATACATGTCGTGTCCCTCTAGAAGGGTGGAATGCTAACCCCGTCGCCAGAATTGGCGAGGGGTTAGTATTCCAATTCGTATGACACCTTACTCGACATGTTTTAATAAAGCAATACCAAAGTTGGCATTTAACCGCGAGGATTATAATGCACTTAAGAGTATATGGTATGCGTTATCATGGAACAGCTATTAGGACTTGGTTCCGCAAGCTGCAAATGGGCTCAGCTCATGCCAGAGCACCATCTCACACGATTCCAAGCACTCTGCCCTCAGGATTGTCAAGGCCTGCCATAGGAGTGACTGATAGGAATCTGTGTGTCCATTTTTAGGGTTAGATATAGGTATACTATATCTAAAGCAAAGGGTGATTACACCACCTTGCCCCAGCTGTCGTGCAGCCAGTTGTGTCAGATTTAGATGGCCATCCAGGGGTGGCATAATACATGCTTCAGCCCCTGGTAGGCCCTGGGTACACCTATGCCCTGAGTTACAGGGTCTGATAAGGTGGCCCAGTTCCAATTGGATAATGCACCTAAGGTACACATGTCGATTTAGTGAGAGAACAGCTAGGCCGTGGGTCTGATTGGCAGGCCCACAGCCAGGGAAAGTCGTAAACCAGTGAAACAAAAGCAAAAAAAATCTGGGTGATCATAGGATTGCAGACCCTACTCTCCTACATGACCCCCCCCCCCCAAACTTTGGGACAATAAACTAACCTTGACCAGGTGAGTCTTCTTGCTCTAAGTGGAAATATCTGGAGAGCCCATCGGCATTGCCATGATCAGTACCAGGTCTATGCTCCACTGTAAAATCCATCCCCTGTAGGGAAATGGACCACCTAAGCAGTTTGGGGTTTTCACCCTTCATCTGATTTAGCCACAAGAGGGGCTTATGGTCGGTCTGAATCTGGAAATGAGTGCCAAACAAGTATGGCCTCGGTTTCTTCAGGGCCCAAACCACAGCAAAGGCCTCCCTCTCAATAGCTGACCAATTTTTCTCTCTGGGGGTCAGCCTTCTGCTTATAAAAGCAATGGGCTGGTCTTGACCATCAAAATTCAGTTGAGATAGAACAGCTCCCACACCCAACTCAGAAGCATCTGTTTGGACAATGAATGGTTTGGAGTAGTCTGGACTCTTGAGGATAGGTGCTGTGCACATGGCCTGCTTTAGGTCATCGAATGCTTTTTGACAGCCTGCTGTCCACTGAACCTTTTTTGGCATTTTCTTACTTGTCAGTTCATTAAGTGGAGTCACAATTGATCCATAATTTCTGACAAACTTTCTGTAGTAACCAGTCAGGCCCAAGAAAGCTTGAACCTGAGTCTGGGTGGTTGGAGGAGCCCAGTCCCTGATTGACTGTATTTTGCTCTCCAGTGGTTGAACTTGGCCTCCACCTACAAGGTGGCCCAAGTATTCAACCTGTGTCT
Organism: Lissotriton vulgaris; assembly: GCF_964263255.1. Taxonomy (NCBI): domain Eukaryota; kingdom Metazoa; phylum Chordata; class Amphibia; order Caudata; family Salamandridae; genus Lissotriton; species Lissotriton vulgaris. The sequence goes on from NW_028254054.1 coordinate 265,574, forward strand.
GCCCTATCTGGCACTTGGTGGCCTTGATAGTGAGACCTGCTGCTTGCAGTGCCTCTTACACTTTCCTCAGGTGGACCAGGTGATCCTCCCAGGTGGAGCTAAAGACAGCAATATCATCAAGATATGCTGCACAGAAGTCATCCAGCCCAGTGAGAACATGATTCACCAACCTTTGGAAGGTGGCAGGTGCATTTTTCAGACCAAAGGGCATTACCACAAACTGATAATGCCCACCAGGGGTTGAAAATGCTGTCTTGGGCTTGGCATCCTCAGCTAACCTGATTTGCCAATACCCAGCTGTCAGGTCAAATGTACTTAAGTAGTTGGCAGAAGCCAATCTATCTATAAGTTCATCTGCCCTTGGTATTGGGTGGGCATCAGTCTTAGTGACTGCATTGAGACCCCTGTAGTCTACGCAAAACCTCATCTCTTTCTTACCACTCTGGGTGTGAGGCTTTGGCACTAGAACTACTGGACTATCCCAAGGGCTATCTGAGGGTTCAATGACTCCCAACTCCAACATTTTCTGCACTTCTGTTTTGATGCAGTCTCTAACATGATCAGGCTGCCTGTAGATTTTACTCTTAACTGGCAAGCTGTCACCAGTGTCAACCTCATGGGTACACCAATTGGTCTGACTGGGTGTTAGAGAGAACATATGTCTGAAGGATTGAAGAACCTGTTTGCAATCCTTCTGTTGATGTTCAGAGAGGCTGCCACAAAAGACAACACCATCTACTGACCCATCATCAGGATTCTGAGTGAGCAGGTCTGGGAGAGGGTCACTCTCTTCCTCCTGTCCCTCATCTATGGCCATGAGCAAGCTCATGTCCTTCCTGTCGACATATGCTTTGAGCCTGTTAACATGGAGCACCCTGTGGGGGCTCCTGGGAGTTTCAAGGTCCACCAGGTAGGTGACCTCTCCCTTTTGCTCAAGAATTGTGTGGGGCCCAGACCATTTGTCTTTGAGTGCTGCTGGGGCCACTGGCTCCAACACCCACACCTTCTGTCCAGGCTGATAGACAGTCAGGACAGCCTTTTGGTCATGCCAAGCTTTTTGGAGTTCTTGACTGCCCTTAAGGTTTTCAGATGCCTTTTCCATATACTCAGCCATCCTGGAGCGGAGACCAAGTACACAGTCCACTATGCTGGTTGCAGGCTTTTTGAGAGGTCTCTCCCATCCTTCCTTAACCAAACACAGGGGTCCTCTCACAGGATGCCCATACAGAAGTTCAAAAGGGCTGAAGCCAACCCCCTTCTGTGGGACCTCTCTGTAATCAAACAAAAGGCAGGGAATCAGGACATCCCATCTATGCCTGAGCTTTTCAGATAGTCCATGAATCATCCCTTTTAGGGTCCTGTTGAACCTTTCAACAAGCCCATTGCATTGTGGATGATAGGGTGTAGTGAACTTGTAGGTGACACCACATTCCTTCCACATAGCAGTTAAGTAGCTTGACATGAAGTTTGCACCTCTGTCAGAGACAACCTCCTTAGGGAAGCCCACTCTGGAGAACACTCCAACTAGGGCTCTTGCCACAACAGGTGCTGTAGTGGTCCTAAGGGGAATAGCTTCAGGATACCTGGTGACATGATCCACTACCACCAGTATAAACTTGTGCCCTGATACTGTCTGGGGTTCCATTGGACCAACAATGTCAATCCCCACTCTTTCAAAGGGCACCCCCACCACAGGCATTGGTATAAGGGGGGCCTTTGTTGTGCCACCTGACTTACCACTGGCTTGGCAAGTGACACAGGAGCGACAAAACTCCTTGGTATCCTCATTCATGTGAGGCCAGTGAAAGTGTGAGACAAGCCTGTCCCAAGTCTTTGTCTGGCCTAAGTGACCTGCTAAGGGAATCTCATGGGCCAAGGTAAGAAGGAAACCTCTCTGAGACAAGGGGATAACCAGTCTCCTGGCCATGCCAGGCTTGGGGTCTCTTGCCTCAGTGTACAGGAGTCCATCATCCCAGTATACCTTGTGGGTACCTGTGGCGTTCCCAGCAGCCTCAGCAGCAGCCTGCTGTCTGAGGGGTTCAAGGGAAGGGCAGTCTAATTGGTCCTTCCCCAGGTCTTCTCTTGAGCGTCCCCCTGAGCCCAGGAATTCAACTTGATCAAGTTCAAACTCTTTAGGCTCAGTTTCCCTCAGTTCCTGTAGGTCAGCCTCCCCTGAGACTTGATCCTCAACCTGGGGCAAGGGGGAAGGCAATGCCTTAACCCTGCTGCTCTTTTTCTTGGGAGGTGTCTGGTCCGTTGTTCCAGGATCCAGCACCTGTTCAGTGGGGCATCTTCTGGCCTGTGACCTAGTCACAGCAAGCACATGTGCTGGCAAGCCTAACATCTCCATGTGAGTCCTATGCTCCACTTCTGACCATTGCGATGACTCCAAATCATTGCCCAACAAACAATCCACTGGGAGGTCTGAACTAACTACAACCTTCTTTTGGCCAGTTACCCCTCCCCAGGAGAAAGCTACAATTGCCATACTATGACTGGTAGTGACATTGCTTGCATTGGTCACCAGGAAATCTGTACCTGGCATGATCTGTCCAGGGTCCACAAAGTTAGGTGTCACCATTGTGACACTGGCACAAGTGTCCCTATAGGCCTGAGCCATTCTTCCATTGATAAAAGGTGTCTGTCTGTATTTGCCCAAAGTATTGGGACTGACATCAGGGGATATATCCACATCCCCTGTACAGACAAGGACAGCCTGAGTGAGTGTGCCAACTAAGTTGTCATACCCCTCAGAACCCAAGGTTAACCCAACTAGTCCCTTGGGAGGTGCACTACTACTGCTGGCTGTACTAGGGGGCACAGGTGCCTTAGGGGCTGCAGTAGTAGGAGTCTGCCCTCCTTTCTTGGTGCACTCACTAAACCAGTGAGTTTTACTTTTGCAGTATTGGCACCACCTTTTCGATTGGCCTTCTTGATTCCTCTTTTTCTGGGAAGCCTGACCCCCACCCTCTTTGGGTTGTTGGGGACCTGTTGAAGACTTCTGGTCATTTTGTTCACCTTTAGAATCTTTACCCTTCTGGTCTGCTTTCTTCTGACCACCTTGATTCTGGCCCTGGTTCTGCTTAACTCTTGTTCTGACCCATCTGTCTGCCTTCTTTCCCAATTCTTGGGGAGAGGTCAGATCTGAGTCAACAAGATGCTGATGCAACAACTGGTTCTGACAATTGTTTAAAATTTGTTCTCTCATGATCAAATTATACAATCCTGTGTAATCAGTAACCTTACTGCCCAGCAACCAGCCCTCAAAAGCCTTAGTGGCACAATCTACAAAGTCAGACCAATCCTGAGACTGAGTTTTCTGGGTATCCCTGAACAGCAACCTGTACTGCTCAGTGGTTAGGCCAAACCTATCTATCAGTGTGTTTTTCAGGACTTGGTAATCATTAGCATCCTCAGCTCTAGTAGTGAGGAGCTTGTCTCTTCCTTTACCTTCAAAGGAGAGCCACAAGATAGCTGCCCACTGACTTTGGGGAACACCCTGCACAGTGCAGGCCCTCTCCAAAGCAGTTATCCATTTGTGGATGTCATCCCCTTGCTTAAAGGGGGGCACTATCTTACTCAGGTGTCTAGTGTCTAAACTCCTGTTTTCCCTTGGGGGAATGCTGCCACCAGTGGAATCTTGTCCACTTAACTTTTGCTCTCTAGCAAAGGCAAGTCTCTCTTTGGCCAGGGCAAGTTCTTCCCTTTCAATCCTCAGATTGACTTCCCTTTCTTTGGCTTCATATACTCTCCTCTGAGGGGATGTCATCCTCCTCTGAGCAGAGGCCTGAGAGCCATTGGTTCGAATGGATCTGCTAGAGCCTCTTGATAGAGGCCTAACTCGTCCATTCCCAATGTTAAGCTGGCCTGAGAGGGGAACCAGGGGTCTCCTAGTACCATTCTCATGCCTGCTTAAGTTGTCCCTAGTTAGCTGGCTAACTACTTCTGGACCTTTGTCTGCCTCGTCCTCAGATGGCTCTAGATCCTCATCCTCCTCTTCACCTTCTGCACAGAGATGGATAAGGTCAGGGTCACCTGAGGTTCCCTCAAGGGGGGGCATGTTCCCATCTGGATGAGAAGGTTCTGTGTTACCAGCCCTCCTAGCATCATAAGTCTCTAAGAGACCAATCAGAAAAGGAATTGTGGGGTTAGACCCCTGTCTTAGTTTCCTGGAGGTACACACTTGTCTCATCTCCTGGAAGCTAAGAGCAGCATATCTGGAAGTGACCTGTGGAGGGTCCACTGACACAAGGGGAGACTCAGTGTTTCCTCCTTTGTCTGACATGCTGATTCTAGTGTGGTGTAAGTGATGCACCTACCTACACTATACGTTTGCCTACTGATCCCTTGCTAAGAGTTGCAGCCAAGGTGTGCTAAGCCTTGAGGAGCTACAACAGCTGGTTCAGTAGAACTCAGAGTATTCTAAGCTAAGTTATATGTACCTGAAGTACTTATGTGATCTTTCACAAGATATTCTTAGGATACGTGTGGTAAAACAACAGCAAGCTCAAATCCCAACCGCTGCTCACCAATGTGAGAAGTTGGCCTGATATGCAGTGTTCACTATTCTAGTGATCACTATGTATCAGTCCAAACAACCCTTATGGTGATTGGTTGTAAGTCAACATAATAGACCAGCTATCCTAGTAGCGTGGATACGAGCAGTCTTCGGGCTAAACTCTAGAGGGCGTGTTAAGCCAGCTGTTATACCATCACATATACCCCTTGAACACCAAGTGAAAGGACACCACACAAGTGTTATGAAAATAAACAGTGTATTTATTAGAATCACAACAGCCCTGTACTCTTTATGAGGTCAGGGTACTAAGCACACAACAAAACTCTTATGAAAATACTTAAGTTAGCAAAATGCCCGAGGGGCACGGAAAACCATATACTATGGAAGTGGAATGCGAAATTACTAGCAGGTAAGTACTGTACTAATAGGCTTTGGAATCGCTAGGACTATGCTACTGAACCTTCAGATTACTAGTAGGAAGCCTAGGGGACTCGGGTGCAGAGTGTGCACTCTCACGCGGGATGCGGGACAAAGTCTAGGGTAGCTAGATTTCACAAAGTTAGTGTTCTCGGGCGAACCCGACCTGGTAGGAGGAAAACGAAAGCGGATCCTGACCCTTGGATAGTGAGGCTATGCTGGGGCACCGAAATGCCGAGTTTACCTAGCCCAGGGGCTGCAGCTGCATATGTCTCAAAAGACGTCGGGAATCCTCGTTGACGAACCAGGAGCCGGAAGAAAGGAGTTGCTGGCAGGCGACCAGTGAAGATAGTTCGAGTTGATCCAAGCCTGGATCGAAGATGGATGACACCTGAAAGCAGAGGGGACCAAGTTCGTGACTACTAGCCAGTAGTCAGGTGGCACCAGGAGGGCACCGGATGGTAGTCACCTCGACTAGGTGAGTGGGCGACGCTGTGCTCTGCAGATCTCACGGACCAGGAGGCGTTGTCGGCGACCAGGATGGAGGTGCGAGCTGTCCCACGATGGATGAAGCTGTCGACGTAGCTGAACCCAGGATTGGGCAACAAAGCCTTGGCAAATTCAAGCCCACGCGGTGGACCTAAAATGGCGTCTTGAGTGGACCGGGAGGGTCCGGGGTGCTCCTCTTTTGGAAGGGAGCAAGGGCCAGTCTGGAGCAACCAGACCAGCAGCAGTGATGTCGTCGGGCGTCGTTAAGAAGGCCACAAGCCAGCGGGCTAGTAGCCAAACAACGCAGTGAACAGCAAAAAGCAGAAGGGCCCCACGCAGATCGTGGAGATGCTGGGGGGCTGAACTTCGGTGCTGGAGCTGCTCAGGGTCGGGGCTTCTCGGACCCCAAAGCACTCACCAGAGGATCCCTCGGCGGTCGTGCTGGAAAGAAGTCATGCAGTCTTGAAGATGGCCGGTCCCTTGAGGTCTCGTCGCACCCGCGGTTCTCAGCTTAGCTGTAGAGGTGGGTAGAGGTCAGAGGTGCCAGGGAAGCCGGTTCTCGTCGAGCTGGGCAGTCGGATTCCGGAGGAAGGACTTGCAGCAGACCGCAGTGTTCTTAAGATGGTGCCTGCGGATGCAGGGTGACTACTCCTTAGTCACAAGGGAGAATCTTGAAGAAGAAATCTTGAAGTCCTTTCGTAGAAAGTCGTGTCTTGATTCCAAAGATGATCTAATTTGGAAGGGTCCCCGCTCCTGCCTTTATCCTAAAGAAAGGGGTGGGTACGCGACTAGGTCCTGCCCTAGGGGTGGGACCAAGAAGGGGGGTGGTTATACCCCTCTCCCATGCCGGACTTTCCCCAGGCCAGGGGCTGGTGTGCCCCTGGAACTGGCTCTAGCCGGCAGATGCGTAGTGAGCACCGGGGTGCCACTCAGCAGTCACCTTCCTGTAAAGCCCTGCCTACCCAGGATACACAAAACCCTGTCTGGGATGGTGCTAGCAACGCCCCTGACAGGAAACCCTTTGTCCAAGCTCTCCTTGCTGGAAGGACTCCCAGCAGCAGGAGGTCAGACTCGTGTCTGTGGTGGCAGCATCCATTTTGTGGAGCTGAGGCTTCGTTTAACTTTAACCGGGGTTCACAGTTACATACATGTCGTGTCCCTCTAGAAGGGTGGAATGCTAACCCCGTCGCCAGAATTGGCGAGGGGTTAGTATTCCAATTCGTATGACACCTTACTCGACATGTTTTGATAAAGCAATACCAAAGTTAGCATTTAACCGCGAGGATTATAATGCACTTAAGAGTATATGGTATGCGTTATCATGGAACAGCTATTAGGACTTGGTTCCGCAAGCTGCAAACGGGCTCAGCTCATGCCAGAGCACCATCTCACACGATTCCAAGCACTCTGCCTTCAGGATTGTCAAGGCCTGCCATAGGAGTGACTGATAGGAATCTGTGTGTCCATTTTTAGGGTTAGATATAGGTATACTATATCTAAAGCAAAGGGTGATTACACCACCTTGCCCCAGCTGTCGTGCAGCCAGTTGTGTCAGATTTAGATGGCCATCCAGGGGTGGCATAATACATGCTTCAGCCCCTGGTAGGCCCTGGGTACACCTATGCCCTGAGTTACAGGGTCTGATAAGGTGGCCCAGTTCCAATTGGATAATGCACCTAAGGTACACATGTCGATTTAGTGAGAGAACAGCTAGGCCGTGGGTCTGATTGGCAGGCCCACAGCCAGGGAAAGTCGTAAACCAGTGAAACAAAAGCAAAAAAAATCTGGGTGATCATAGGATTGCAGACCCTACTCTCCTACAGCCACATCATCTTTACAGCTGCCCAGCACTTAGTGGGCAGCTTCTCCATTTAGGCTCCCCTGCATTCTTGTTTGGCTGCCTGCAGCCTGCCCTGACATTTGGGACACAGGGCGTCCTAGCCCCAGAGAGGTCAGTTGGCCTGGGGACAGCTACAGTTTTGGCCGATGTGATTTCTGCGCAATTGTTCTTTGTTGCACCTCTGAATGTGTTTTTATGCGTCATGTGCTTTTCCTTACACCGCTGAATGTTTGTTTATGCATCATGTGTTTTCTTCCCTACACCTCTGAATGCTGTAATGCATCATGTGTAATGTTCTCATGCTTATACCCCTAAATGTATAGTGATACTTAGGTGGTTGTTCTCCCTATTGCAGGTGTTGCTAGTGAGGTCCCGGTTCCCTGCGTGGCATTCTCTTAAGGGGGTAGGGTTGCATAGGTGGTACTTACCTGTTACCAGTGATTACTGGTTGTCTGCTCTATTTGCTATTTGGTGCTACAGTGATTTTATATTCTATGTTCTATGTGCTAATTGTTATTTCTACAAAGTGCTATTTTCTACCAAGTGCTTATTCCTGACAGTGGTCCATATGGCCCTGTCCTGTGTACATATAATCCCTTGTGAATTCTGCCCGTGTCTCTGGCACATCGTAAAGTGTGTGTTTATTATCTAATGTGTTTTGTAATACAAAGGCTATTTTTACATATACCTTGTGTGGAGTTCCTTTTGTGGGGGGCCTGGGAGGTTGTTGCTGGTGGGTGCGTGCGGAAATGCTTTACACATCGCCTCTGAGATAAGTGCTCGTGCCAAGCTACCAAGAGGGTGAGCAGGGGTTATCTTGGCGGGTGACTTTCTTGCCCTGACTTAAAATGGTGGTTTCTGTCTGGCTTTGGCGCAAGCCTTGGCCAACCAGAAATCCCATTTCTAACATTGTTGGCCAGCGGTGAGAAATGGACTTGTGTTTGCGCAGTACCACAGCGACAACTGGCCTCACTACAAAACTATGCATTTTAGATAGTCACATTTTAGGGATTATTGTTTCTAAATTGTTCTGAATGTCATTTCTTTGGAAATGTGTTTCTTGTGCACTGTGAGTTAGGTGTCACTATCTCTGGGTGGTTTTCTATTCCCTAAGTGTAGGTTTAATTTTCTGAATTCACCAGAGGGTGGGATCCAGTGGTGGCAGCGTAATAGTGTCCAGTACATTTGTTCCCCGCCCCGCTCCCAGAGCTTGGTACCGTGAGCAGGGGTTATCTTTGCGGGCGACTTCCTTGCCCTGACTTAGAATGGTGGTTTCTGCCTGACTCTGGCCCAAGCCATAGAAAGATCTCTTCGATTCATACCCAAACCTATTTACAATTTGAATAGAGAAGAATCAGAAGCTCTTCAGAATCTTAGAAAAGATAAGAAGTTGATAATTAAGAGCTGCGACAAAGGTGGTGGTATCGTTTTGCTAGATAGCGCTAAATATGAACAAAAGATGTTAACTATGCTGTCAGATACTGCCACCTATTCCAAGATTAGAACTAATCCTCTTGCCTTGACATCTAAGAAGATACACAATCTTACACTAACAGCACTTTCATCAGGAGATATTAGTCAAAAAGAATTTGATTACCTCAACAGCCATCAACATAAAACAGCATGCATTTATGGCATGCCTAAGATCCATAAAGACCTTATAGATCCTCCCTATAGACCCATCGTTTCGACGATAGGCACAAATACAGAACCACTCTCCAAATTCATTGATTCTTACCTGCGTCCTCATGTACCTGAAATTACCTCTTACATTAGAGACACAGGTACAATGATATCAAAAATAGAAAATCTGCCCTTTGACCCTAATAAAGACTTGTTAGTCACGATGGATATTGAAGCGCTGTATAGCAATATCCCACAGCAAGAAGCTATACTAGCAACTAGTTGGTTTATTGACACCTTTAACATCGTATGTCCTAAAGACTTTTTATTAGATCTGCTTCAGATTGTCCTGTCTGAGAATATTGTTGAATTTGGAAATTCCCTCTTTCGCCAAATCAAAGGCGTAAGTATGGGGGCTTCTGTTGCACCCTCCATCGCCAATATCTACATGGCAGCCTTTGAGACTAAATTTTTCCACAACGAGATAGCACCATTCTACGAGTCTATCTCCCATTGGTCCAGATATATAGACGACATCTTTTTTATCTGGACCAATGGGAGAGATTCTCTGTTGGACTTGGCCCGCAGGGCAGGTTCACCCCTAGACTTTTTGCCTTATTTGTGACCCTGTGTTAGTGATTTTAGGGTCCCTGCGCACTTTCCCCTGAGTCCCAGAGTGAAAGTGCGTGCGTGTAGTATGGCTGGCCTGCCCTCCCATAGGAATGCATGGGGAATGTGTGTATTCCTGGTAGTTCCTGATGCGTGGGGAGTGCAGGCTCGAGTTTGGTATGCTTAAACTCGTGAGAGTGAATGCTGCAAGATGGTGTCTGCGGCATGTATGTGTCTAGTTGGGAAGTGCTACTTCTGGACATTGAGATATGTGTACAGTGAGGGTGCTGGAGCGTGATTGGCTGGAGCTGGCTGGCATGCCAGGCTCTAGGAAGTCTGGATGGGTCTGCCCGGTGGTGAGTGGGAGATTAGCATGAGTGATGTGTGGGAGGAGTGTACCTGGGTCCTGGATGGGCTGGGTTTTCCCCACACAATGCTGGCTCCGCCCCCCTGTGGTGTGTCTAATGACCCTAGCCTCCCCAGTGAAAGGAATGGGTGGTTGGGCTATCAAGAGTGCTCCAGAACCAGCTGCGACTGGTTTTCCCCCCACCCTGCACATTGTAACAAAGGAATTTACAGTATAAGAAGGGGCTGTGTCCCCACTGAAATTGTTCTACTTTGGAATCCTGCCAGAGGGGGCTTTTGCCACTGCTGGGGCCAGAAGGACCGCCACTTGGGGAGTCTCCCTGCCTGGAGACCCAGTGTGCTGGCTCTGGCCCAGCCTTGCCCCCCCTGCCTGCCTCCAGCCCTGCTGGAGCCCTGTCCTGTCCTCCAGTGCTGGGGAGCACTGAGGACTTCGTTGCCTGCAGCCTGAGAGCGCTGCTCTCTGCCCTTCAGCGCTAGGAGCGCTGAGATCACCTGCCTAGCGCTTGGAAACGCTGGATTTTGCCCGAGCGCTGTGAGCGCTGTATTTTGTCCACCCCGTGTGGTGGTTTGACGGCGCGGGTGCCACCCCGCTCATTGCCGCGTTGTTGTGCCCGGTTGTTGATTGATCTACGAGGGAGCCCACTCCTCGGATCATCTGGGAGCCCGCCTGCCTGCCTAAAACGGGCCGCCGCGCTGCCCGCGACGACCCGGAAGTGTTCCGGCCGGCCGGCCAATCAGAGCGCGGCCCCGGGAGAAGCAACCGGAAGTCCCGCCTCGCCGCCGGGAGAGAGGAGAGCCCAGCAGCGAGGAGAACGGAGATAAGGTGCCGGCAAGGCTCCGCCGCCCAGGAGAGCCCCGGGACCAGCGGGAGAGACCCGCCTCCGCTGGAGAGCCCAGCGCGAACCCGGTAGGTGCCTGCAGAGGAGGGGGGGAGCGTCGGGACACATTGCCGGTGTCCGCCCCGCCCCCTCTCTGTAGCGCGAACTCGCGCCTTTGTGTTTTGAGCCTGAGGGCTCAGGGGGCACTTGTGAGCGACCCGAGTCCCCAAGAGGGGGACTCCAACCCGAGCCAGAGAGGCTCCACCGAGAGAAAGCACCTCCGCGTTTGTGGAGCCACGAGGTGCCCCGGGGGCACCAGTAGCGTTAGAGCCCAGCGAGGCTCTTGGTCAGCATTATTGCTTTGGGTCCCCAGAGCGAGGGACCCCCCAGCCCAGCGAGGCTGCACCTTTTGTTGCTGGAGCCCTGAGAGGCTCAGCAGCCCCCCTTACTGGTGAGAGAGCCTAAGAGAGGCTCACCAGTGCCACAGTGGTGGTTCTTTGAGCCCAGAGAGGCTCCAACTTTGCGCTAACTTTCCCTGCTCCAGTTGCCCAGCACTTTGTGGGCAACTGCCACGTTTAGGCCCTGACATTGGGACACCGGGACAGTCACAGGTGGTGACTGGTGAGTTTGGGGAAATTGGTATTTGTTCTGCACCTCTGAATGTATTGATTATGCGTCATGTGCCTTTACACCTCTGAATGTTACGGCATCATGTGTTTTGCTTACACCTCTGAATGGGTAGATTATTCATCATGTGTTCTCTTTGTCCTTTTACACCCCTGAATGTTACGACATCATGTGTGTTGCTTTTGCACCCCTACAGGTAGTGTGACGTGTAGGTGGTTGTTTTCTCCCTAGTACAGGTGGTGCTAGTGAGGCCCTGTTACCAGTGGTTACTGGTTGTATGCTCTACTTTGATATTGCTTTATTACTGAAGGTATTGCTAAAGTGCTATTACTGAAAGTATTGCTTTATTACTGAAGGTATTGCTAAAGTGCTATTACTGAAAGTATTGCTTTATTACTGAAGGTATTGCTAAAGTGCTATTACTGAAAGTATTGCTTTATTACTGAAGGTATTGCTAAAGTGCTATTACTGAAAGTATTGCTTTATTACTGAAGGTATTGCTAAAGTGCTATTACTGAAGGTATTGCTTTATTACTGAAAGTATTGCTGCTAAAAGTGTTGATACCCTTGACAGTGGTTCAAGTGGCCCTGTCCTGTACAAATATCCCTTGTAAATTCCGCCCGTGCCTGTTGGCACAGTGTAACAAGATGTGTGTTTTATCTGATGTATATTTATTATAATACAAAGGCTATTTTCATATAACCTTGTGTGGAGTGTTTCTTTGTGGTGGGCCTTGGGTGTTGTTGCTGGGGTGCATGCGCAAATACTTAACTTACATCGCCTCCAAGTTTAGCCTTGACTGCTCGCGCCACGTTACCTAGAGGGCGAGTGAGGGGTTATCTTGGCGTGTAACTCCCTTGCCCTGACACTTAGAAGTGGCGATCCCTGACTGACCTCGACGCGAGTCTTGGCCGGCCAGGGTCCCGGTTCTAACATTGGCGGCAAGCGGTGAGGATAAGGATTTGTGTTTGCGTTGTACCACAGTAGCAACTGGCCACTACAAAGCTCTGCATTTTAGATGACCACATTTTTGGGGATTATTGTGTTTTTGGTGAAGTTCCATTATTTCTTCTCCTGAAGAGTGTCATTTGATAATTGTGTTCAGTACATTTGTCCCCCGCCCTGCTTCCAGAGTTTGGTACCTGTGTCACATGTGGTCAGGTTGAGAAGTCAGGGGTGGTAGAAACTGCCTTACCGATCCGAGGGGAGGGTGTGTGTGGATGAATGGTGTGTTTTCCTGGACGTATGAGTGAGTTCTTTTTTTAAGGAGAGTGGAAGTTTTGGAATTGTGTACTTTTACTTCAGATTGCTAGGTCCCTTGTGTTGCATGTGTCTGTGAACATCCTGTCAAGATGGAATCTCCTTTTAACCTTTGTGGCCTGTTTAAGTACAGTGTGCATGAGTTGGTACGGTTATGTAAGGAGAGAGACATCCCAGTGAGTGAGCCAGACACCCAGTCCAAGCTTAGGGATAACATGATCCTGTGGCAGAAGAGTGACTGGGAGCGTGAGCACAGTGAGAGGGAGAGGGCCCGGACCGCACACCATGAGGGTGGTGGGTCTGAGGGGAGCCCTGAAGAGTCTGATGTGGAGAGTGAGTTTGACAGTGAATGGGCGCCAGCAGAGAGCGAGTACCCCCTAGATAGGGAGTCCCTTGCTGGGTCCAGTGTCAGATGTAGCACCCCATCCCTTTCCCTGTCCCCAGAGGAGTGGGTGGATAGGAGAGAAGAGAGGGAGCACCAGCTGGCCATAGAGAAGCTCAGGTTAGAGCATGCCTGGAAGATGGCGCAGCTGGGTGTGAATGAGCGGATTGCAGAGGCTGAGAGGGCCTTGGCCAGGGAGAATGTAGCCCTAGAGTGTAGGTTATCCCCTGCCCGCAGTCCGAATTTTCTGGATCCCACAGGGAGGGTGGAGTCCAGTGGTGGCAGCTTTTTAAATGTTGGTGTTAACAGTCCCACTCCCAGTTCCCAGGGTATGGTTCCTGTTTCTCCAGAGGAGGAGAATAGGTTGAGGTTTAGGAACCTTAGAAAACCACCTCACCAGGAATGGAAGTATTTTGTGGATGACTGTTCAGATGCAATGTGGGACTGGCTGAAGGATAGCTTGACCGATGAGGTAGATGATGAGGTGGACAATGTGGTAAATATGTTCCTCAAGGAGCAGTTGCTCAGTATTGTCTGTCCAGAGTTGCGTCAGCACCTGCTGAAGTTGAAGAGTTTTAGTCCTTGGACCCTTGCAAGGGAAGCAGAGCGCTGGGAGAGCGCCAGAGGTTCTGCAGAGTCGCTAGAAAGTGAGTCCAACAGTAGTGGTACAGGGAGCTTCCAGCCCAGCGTGGTGGAAGAGGCTCAGTGTAGCCCAGCTAGGTCCCAGTATAGTGAGAAGGGTGAAGGGGCTGACTGCCTGGCTCAGCGGAGCAGGAGTCAGTGGGTGGCTGAGAGCACCCAGAGGCCCGAAGCCCTGTCTCAGAACTTGGGTGGTTTCTTGAGGGAACACCAGGTTAGGGACCTAGGCTGTCCTGTTAGTACACTTGAGGAGGATCTCCTAGTGTCTAGGGAACCGGGAGTGTCTGTAACCAGAACTCCAGGGGTTCCAGTGTCCGGCAGTGTCGCTCCAGTTGGGAGGGCACAGAAGTCCGAAGCGAGGAGTGATTGGGGGATGAGTTTCCCAGTGGATGCACCAGTGGACCAGAGACTAGCCAGTGGGGCTAGATCTTCTTGGGTGGACCCGGGTGGCGCCACTTCTGGTCTGGGGGATCTTTGCGCCCTGTCAGGTGGACAGGAGGCGGGAGATCTGCGCCAGACAGACAGTCACACGACACATGGGTCATGTGTCAGCCTCAGGGGGATTGCGTGTGAGTCCCCAGAAGTCCTGGAGTGCCAGGCAATTGTTCCACCAAAGGTTTTAGACCGGAGGTTGGGAGGCCAGGTGCAGGTTCGGCCTGACCTGAAGGGTAGGACGACTGTAAGCAGTGTCCTGACCGGTTCTTCCAGGGGAACTTCTCCAGTTGGGAGAGGGCAGACCGCTGGAAGGGGGTGCAGAGGGTGGGAAAGCCCACCTCTGACCTTGGCGCAACCTGAGGGGTTAAACCCTGGGTTGGAGTGGCGTTGTAAGGGTACCCCTCGCAGGAGGAGGAGGAACCCTGGAAGACGAGGTAAGGGGAGGAGAGCCTTCCCTGAGACTCCTGGTCCGCCTGAGGTTGTAGACCAACGGCTGGTGAACCAGTGGCAGTCTAGTCCTGTCTTGCAGACAGGGAGAGTGGAGAATGGACACTGTGTGCCAGGGGTTACTACCCCCCGCTCTGCGAATTGGCAAGGACCGGTTCCTGGCCGCGGACAGCTGAGGAGTACCAGTGGGGTAGCCCAGTTGGTCCTTACAGGAGCTTTAGAAGGAACCCTAGGGGTTCACCGTGGCATAGAACAGGAGAGTGTCCCGGCAGTGGCGGGCCTGCGTCCGTGTTCTATCGCCCCAAGCAGGGAAGTCCATCACGGTGGTGATTGTTCTCCCCTGCGTTTTGGCTGGAAGGAGGTTGTGTTGGACTTGGCCCGCAGGGCAGGTTCACCCCTAGACTTTTTGCCTTATTTGTGACCCTGTGTTAGTGATTTTAGGGTCCCTGCGCACTTTCCCCTGAGTCCCAGAGTGAAAGTGCGTGCGTGTAGTATGGCTGGCCTGCCCTCCCATAGGAATGCATGGGGAATGTGTGTATCCCTGGTAGTTCCTGATGCGTGGGGAGTGCAGGCTCGAGTTTGGTATGCTTAAACTCGTGAGAGTGAATGCTGCAAGATGGTGTCTGCGGCATGTATGTGTCTAGTTGGAAAGTGCTACTTCTGGACATTGAGATATGTGTACAGTGAGGGTGCTGGAGCGTGATTGGCTGGAGCTGGCTGGCATGCCAGGCTCCAGGAAGTCTGGATGGGTCTGCCCGGTGGTGAGTGGGAGATTAGCATGAGTGATGTGTGGGAGGAGTGTACCTGGGTCCTGGATGGGCTGGGTTTTCCCCACACAATGCTGGCTCCGCCCCCCTGTGGTGTGTCTAATGACCCTAGCCTCCCCAGTGAAAGGAATGGGTGGTTGGGCTATCAAGAGTGCTCCAGAACCAGCTGCGACTGGTTTTCCCCCCACCCTGCACATTGTAACAAAGGAATTTACAGTATAAGAAGGGGCTGTGTCCCCACTGAAATTGTTCTACTTTGGAATCCTGCCAGAGGGGGCTTTTGCCGCTGCTGGGGCCAGAAGGACCGCCACTTGGGGAGTCTCCCTGCCTGGAGACCCAGTGTGCTGGCTCTGGCCCAGCCTTGCCCCCCCTGCCTGCCTCCAGCCCTGCTGGAGCCCTGTCCTGTCCTCCAGTGCTGGGGAGCACTGAGGACTTCGTTGCCTGCAGCCTGAGAGCGCTGCTCTCTGCCCTTCAGCGCTAGGAGCCCTGAGATCGCCTGCCTAGCGCTTGGAAACGCTGGATTTTGCCCGAGCGCTGTGAGCGCTGTATTTTGTCCACCCCGTGTGGTGGTTTGACGGCGCGGGTGCCACCCCGCTCATTGCCGCGTTGTTGTGCCCGGTTGTTGATTGATCTACGAGGGAGCCCACTCCTCGGATCATCTGGGAGCCCGCCTGCCTGCCTAAAACGGGCCGCCGCGCTGCCCGCGACGACCCGGAAGTGTTCCGGCCGGCCGGCCAATCAGAGCGCGGCCCCGGGAGAAGCAACCGGAAGTCCCGCCTCGCCGCCGGGAGAGAGGAGAGCCCAGCAGCGAGGAGAACGGAGATAAGGTGCCGGCAAGGCTCTGCCGCCCAGGAGAGCCCCGGGACCAGCGGCAGAGACCCGCCTCCGCTGGAGAGCCCAGCGCGAACCCGGTAGGTGCCTGCAGAGGAGGGGGGGAGCGTCGGGACACATTGCCGGTATCCGCCCCACCCCCTCTCTGTAGCGCGACCTCGCGCCTTTGTGTTTTGAGCCTGAGGGCTCAGGGGGCACTTGTGAGCGACCGGAGTCCCCAAGAGGGGGACTCCAACCCGAGCCAGAGAGGCTCCACCGAGAGAAAGCACCTCCGCGTTTGTGGAGCCACGAGGTGCCCCGGGGGCACCAGTAGCGTTAGAGCCCAGCGAGGCTCTTGGTCAGCATTATTGCTTTGGGTCCCCAGAGCGAGGGACCCCCCAGCCCAGCGAGGCTGCACCTTTTGTTGCTGGAGCCCTGAGAGGCTCAGCAGCCCCCCTTACTGGTGAGAGAGCCTAAGAGAGGCTCACCAGTGCCACAGTGGTGGTTCTTTGAGCCCAGAGAGGCTCCAGCTTTGCGCTAACTTTCCCTGCTCCAGTTGCCCAGCACTTTGTGGGCAACTGCCACGTTTAGGCCCTGACATTGGGACACCGGGACAGTCACAGGTGGTGACTGGTGAGTTTGGGGAAATTGGTATTTGTTCTGCACCTCTGAATGTATTGATTATGCGTCATGTGCCTTTACACCTCTGAATGTTACGGCATCATGTGTTTTGCTTACACCTCTGAATGGGTAGATTATTCATCATGTGTTCTCTTTGTCCTTTTACACCTCTGAATGTTACGACATCATGTGTGTTGCTTTTGCACCCCTACAGGTAGTGTGACGTGTAGGTGGTTGTTTTCTCCCTAGTACAGGTGGTGCTAGTGAGGCCCTGTTACCAGTCGTTACTGGTTGTATGCTCTACTTTGATATTGCTTTATTACTGAAGGTATTGCTAAAGTGCTATTACTGAAAGTATTGCTTTATTACTGAAGGTATTGCTAAAGTGCTATTACTGAAAGTATTGCTTTATTACTGAAGGTATTGCTTTATTACTGAAAGTATTGCTGCTAAAAGTGTTGATACCCTTGACAGTGGTTCAAGTGGCCCTGTCCTGTACAAATATCCCTTGTAAATTCCGCCCGTGCCTGTTGGCACAGTGTAACAAGATGTGTGTTTTATCTGATGTATATTTATTATAATACAAAGGCTATTTTCATATAACCTTGTGTGGAGTGTTTCTTTGTGGTGGGCCTTGGGTGTTGTTGCTGGGGTGCATGCGCAAATACTTAACTTACATCGCCTCCAAGTTTAGCCTTGACTGCTCGCGCCACGTTACCTAGAGGGCGAGTGAGGGGTTATCTTGGCGTGTAACTCCCTTGCCCTGACACTTAGAAGTGGCGATCCCTGACTGACCTCGACGCGAGTCTTGGCCGGCCAGGGTCCCGGTTCTAACATTGGCGGCAAGCGGTGAGGATAAGGATTTGTGTTTGCGTTGTACCACAGTAGCAACTGGCCACTACAAAGCTCTGCATTTTAGATGACCACATTTTTGGGGATTACTGTGTTTTTGGTGAAGTTCCATTATTTCTTCTCCTGAAGAGTGTCATTTGATAATTGAGTTCAGTACATTTGTCCCCCGCCCTGCTTCCAGAGTTTGGTACCTGTGTCACATGTGGTCAGGTTGAGAAGTCAGGGGTGGTAGAAACTGCCTTACCGATCCGAGGGGAGGGTGTGTGTGGATGAATGGTGTGTTTTCCTGGACGTATGAGTGAGTTCTTTTTTTAAGGAGAGTGGAAGTTTTGAAATTGTGTACTTTTACTTCAGATTGCTAGTTCCCTTGTGTTGCACGTGTCTGTGAACATCCTGTCAAGATGGAATCTCCTTTTAACCTGTGTGGCCTGTCTAAGTACAGTGTGCATGAGTTGGTACGGTTATGTAAGGAGAGAGACATCCCAGTGAGTGAGTCAGACACCCAGTCCAAGCTTAGGGATACCATGATCCTGTGGCAGAAGAGTGACTGGGAGCGTGAGCACAGTGAGAGGGAGAGGGCCCGGACCGCACACCATGAGGGTGGTGGGTCTGAGGGGAGCCCTGAAGAGTCTGATGTGGAGAGTGAGTTTGACAGTGGATGGGCGCCAGCAGAGAGCGAGTACCCCCTAGATAGGGAGTCCCTTGCTGGGTCCAGTGTCAGATGTAGCACCCCATCCCTTTCCCTGTCCCCAGAGGAGTGGGTGGATAGGAGAGAAGAGAGGGAGCACCAGCTGGCCATAGAGAAGCTCAGGTTAGAGCATGCCTGGAAGATGGCGCAGCTGGGTGTGAATGAGCGGATTGCAGAGGCTGAGAGGGCCTTGGCCAGGGAGAATGTAGCCCTAGAGTGTAGGTTATCCCCTGCCCGCAGTCCGAATTTTCTGGATCCCCCAGGGAGGGTGGAGTCCAGTGGTGGCAGCTTTTTAAATGTTGGTGTTAACAGTCCCACTCCCAGTTCCCAGGGTATGGTTCCTGTTTCTCCAGAGGAGGAGAATAGGTTGAGGTTTAGGAACCTTAGAAAACCACCTCACCAGGAATGGAAGTATTTTGTGGATGACTGTTCAGATGCAATGTGGGACTGGCTGAAGGATAGCTTGACCGATGAGGTAGATGATGAGGTGGACAATGTGGTAAATATGTTCCTCAAGGAGCAGTTGCTCAGTATTGTCTGTCCAGAGTTGCGTCAGCACCTGCTGAAGTTGAAGAGTTTTAGTCCTTGGACCCTTGCAAGGGAAGCAGAGAGCTGGGAGAGCGCCAGAGGTTCTGCAGAGTCGCTAGAAAGTGAGTCCAACAGTAGTGGTACAGGGAGCTTCCAGCCCAGCGTGGTGGAAGAGGCTCAGTGTAGCCCAGCTAGGTCCCAGTATAGTGAGAAGGGTGAAGGGGCTGACTGCCTGGCTCAGCGGAGCAGGAGTCAGGGGGTGGCTGAGAGCACCCAGAGGCCCGAAGCCCTGTCTCAGAACTTGGGTGGTTTCTTGAGGGAACACCAGGTTAGGGACCTAGGCTGTCCTGTTAGTACACTTGAGGAGGATCTCCTAGTGTCTAGGGAACCTGGAGCGTCTGTAACTAGAGCTCCAGGGGTTCCAGTGTCCGGCAGTGTCGCTCTGGTTGGGAGGGCACAGAAGTCCGAAGCGAGGAGTGATTGGGGGATGAGTTTCCCAGTGGATGCACCAGTGGACCAGAGACTAGCCAGTGGGGCTAGATCTTCTTGGGTGGACCCGGGTGGCGCCACTTCTGGTCTGGGGGATCTTTGCGCCCTGTCAGGTGGACAGGAGGCGGGAGATCTGCGACAGACAGTCACACGACACATGGGTCATGTGTCAGCCTCAGGGGGATTGCGTGTGAGTCCCCAGAAGTCCTGGAGTGCCAGGCAAATTATTCCACCAAAGGTTTTAGACCGGAGGTTGGGAGGCCAGGTGCAGGTTCGGCCTGACCTGAAGGGTAGGATGACTGTAAGCAGTGTCCTGACCGGTTCTTCCAGGGGAACCTCTCCAGTTGGGAGAGGGCAGACCTCTGGAAGGGGGTGCAGAGGGTGGGAAAGCCCACCTCTGACCCCGGCGCAACCTGAGGGGTTAAACCCTGGGTTGGAGTGGCGTTGTAAGGGTACCCCTCGCAGGAGGAGGAGGAACCCTGGAAGACGAGGTAAGGGGAGGAGAGCCTTCCCTGAGACTCCTGGTCCGCCTGAGGTTGTAGACCAACGGCTGGTGAACCAGTGGCAGTCTAGTCCTGTCTTGCAGACAGGGAGAGTGGAGAATGGACACTGTGTGCCAGGGGTTACTACCCCCCGCTCTGCGAATTGGCAAGGACCGGTGGCACCTGGGTGGCCCAGGGCCGGGTCCTGGCCGCGGACAGCTGAGGAGTACCAGTGGGGTAGCCCAGTTGGTCCTTACAGGAGCTTTAGAAGGAACCCTAGGGGTTCACCGTGGCATAGAACAGGAGAGTGTCCCGGCAGTGGCGGGCCTGCGTCCGTGTTCTATCGCCCCAAGCAGGGAAGTCCATCACGGTGGTGATTGTTCTCCCCTGCGTTTTGGCTGGAAGGGGGTTGTGTTGGACTTGGCCCGCAGGGCAGGTTCACCCCTAGACTTTTTGCCTTATTTGTGACCCTGTGTTAGTGATTTTAGGGTCCCTGCGCACTTTCCCCTGAGTCCCAGAGTGAAAGTGCGTGCTTGTAGTATGGCTGGCCTGCCCTCCCATAGGAATGCATGGGGAATGTGTGTATCCCTGGTAGTTCCTGATGCGTGGGGAGTGCAGGCTCGAGTTTGGTATGCTTAAACTCGTGAGAGTGAATGCTGCAAGATGGTGTCTGCGGCATGTATGTGTCTAGTTGGGAAGTGCTACTTCTGGACATTGAGATATGTGTACAGTGAGGGTGCTGGAGCGTGATTGGCTGGAGCTGGCTGGCATGCCAGGCTCCAGGAAGTCTGGATGGGTCTGCCCGGTGGTGAGTGGGAGATTAGCATGAGTGATGTGTGGGAGGAGTGTACCTGGGTCCTGGATGGGCTGGGTTTTCCCCACACAATGCTGGCTCCGCCGCCCTGTGGTGTGTCTAATGACCCTAGCCTCCCCAGTGAAAGGAATGGGTGGTTGGGCTATCAAGAGTGCTCCAGAACCAGCTGCGACTGGTTTTCCCCCCACCCTGCACATTGTAACAAAGGAATTTACAGTATAAGAAGGGGCTGTGTCCCCACTGAAATTGTTCTACTTTGGAATCCTGCCAGAGGGGGCTTTTGCCGCTGCTGGGGCCAGAAGGACCGCCTCTTGGGGAGTCTCCCTGCCTGGAGACCCAGTGTGCTGGCTCTGGCCCAGCCTTGCCCCCCCTGCCTGCCTCCAGCCCTGCTGGAGCCCTGTCCTGTCCTCCAGTGCTGGGGAGCACTGAGGACTTCGTTGCCTGCAGCCTGAGAGCGCTGCTCTCTGCCCTTCAGCGCTAGGAGCGCTGAGATCGCCTGCCTAGCGCTTGGAAACGCTGGATTTTGCCCGAGCGCTGTGAGCGCTGTATTTTGTCCACCCCGTGTGGTGGTTCGACGGCGCGGGTGCCACCCCGCTCATTGCCGCGTTGTTGTGCCCGGTTGTTGATTGATCTACGAGGGAGCCCACTCCTCGGATCATCTGGGAGCTCGCCTGCCTGCCTAAAACGGGCCGCCGCGCTGCCCGCGACGACCCGGAAGTGTTCCAGCCGGCCGGCCAATCAGAGCGCGACCCCGGGAGAAGCAACCGGAAGTCCCGCCTCGCCGCCGGGAGAGAGGAGAGCCCAGCAGCGAGGAGAACGGAGATAAGGTGCCGGCAAGGCTCCGCCGCCCAGGAGAGCCCCGGGACCAGCGGGAGAGACCCACCTCCGCTGGAGAGCCCAGCGCGAACCCGGTAGGTGCCTGCAGAGGAGGGGGGGAGCGTCGGGACACATTGCCGGTGTCCGCCCCGCCCCCTCTCTGTAGCGCGACCTCGCGCCTTTGTGTTTTGAGCCTGAGGGCTCAGGGGGCACTTGTGAGCGACCCGAGTCCCCAAGAGGGGGACTCCAACCCGAGCCAGAGAGGCTCCACCGAGAGAAAGCACCTCCGCGTTTGTGGAGCCACGTGGTGCCCCGGGGGCACCAGTAGCGTTAGAGCCCAGCGAGGCTCTTGGTCAGCATTATTGCTTTGGGTCCCCAGAGCGAGGGACCCCCCAGCCCAGCGAGGCTGCACCTTTTGTTGCTGGAGCCCTGAGAGGCTCAGCAGCCCCCCTTACTGGTGAGAGAGCCTAAGAGAGGCTCACCAGTGCCACAGTGGTGGTTCTTTGAGCCCAGAGAGGCTACAACTTTGCGCTAACTTTCCCTGCTCCAGTTGCCCAGCACTTTGTGGGCAACTGCCACGTATAGGCCCTGACATTGGGACACCGGGACAGTCACAGGTGGTGACTGGTGAGTTTGGGGAAATTGGTATTTGTTCTGCACCTCTGAATGTATTGATTATGCGTCATGTGCCTTTACACCTCTGAATGTTACGACATCATGTGTTTTATCCTTGCACCCCTATAGGTATTGTGACATGTAGGTGGTTGTTTTCTCCCTAGTACAGGTGGTGCTAGAGAAGTCCTGTTACCAGTAATCACTGGTTGTATGCTCTACTTTGATATTGCTTTATTACTGAAGGTATTGCTAAAGTGCTATTACTGAAAGTATTGCTTTATTACTGAAGGTATTGCTAAAGTGCTATTACTGAAAGTATTGCTTTATTACTGAAGGTATTGCTAAAGTGCTATTACTGAAAGTATTGCTTTATTACTGAAGGTATTGCTAAAGTGCTATTACTGAAAGTATTGCTTTATTACTGAAGGTATTGCTAAAGTGCTATTACTGAAAGTATTGCTTTATTACTGAAGGTATTGCTAAAGTGCTATTACTGAAAGTATTGCTTTATTACTGAAGGTATTGCTTTATTACTGAAAGTATTGCTGCTAAAAGTGTTGATACCCTTGACAGTGGTTCAAGTGGCCCTGTCCTGTACAAATATCCCTTGTAAATTCCGCCCGTGCCTGTTGGCACAGTGTAACAAGATGTGTGTTTTATCTGATGTATATTTATTATAATACAAAGGCTATTTTCATATAACCTTGTGTGGAGTGTTTCTTTGTGGTGGGCCTTGGGTGTTGTTGCTGGGGTGCATGCGCAAATACTTAACTTACATCGCCTCCAAGTTTAGCCTTGACTGCTCGCGCCACGTTACCTAGAGGGCGAGTGAGGGGTTATCTTGGCGTGTAACTCCCTTGCCCTGACACTTAGAAGTGGCGATCCCTGACTGACCTCGACGCGAGTCTTGGCCGGCCAGGGTCCCGGTTCTAACATTCTCTCCAAGAATTTCTTGAATGGATTAACTTGACGGACATAAATCTCAAATTTACTGCTCAATATAGTGACACCCAAGTCGAATTTCTAGATATAATCATCAAGAACCAAAACAATAAACTCATAGTTGATTTATTTATTAAATCCACAGCGAGAAATACTCTTCTTCATTTTAAGAGTTTTCATCCACGATGCCAAAGAGAGAGTATCCCCTTTTCCCAATTTCTCTGAGTGAGAAGAAATTGTTCCAATTTGGCGGATTTTGATATCCAGGCTAAAATTATGAGACAGAAATTTCTAAATAGAGGTTACCCACATAGGTTGGTCCGAGATTCGTACAAACGAGCCAGATTTTACGATCTTGACCACCTCCTCAGAACAAAACCACCAGTAACTAATGACCAACTGGTATGCATCACAAAACATTCTACCCTGGACAATACAGTAAGACATATTGTCAACTCAAATTGGCATATTCTGAATTCGAACCCCACTAGTAGTAAACTAGATAAACCCATCTTCGCACACAGGAGAAATAAAAATCTCAAAGACCTCATTGTGCATTCTCGGTTTACGACAGGTAATGTTCAGTCAGAATTTGTACAAAGATCAATCAGTAGTAATTTCCCTGTTAAAGGCACTGTAAAATGCTCATCCTGTAAATCCTGCAGTAACATCATTGAAGGTGAGTTTTTTGAGCATAATGGTTGTCGGACCTCCGCCATAGACATGTGGAACTGCAAAACCACTAACTGTATATATTTCATCCTGTGCCCATGCCAGCTTGGCTATGTGGGCGAAACCTCCAGATCCGTCCAAACTAGGCTCACAGAGCACAGGTCAGCTATTCGGACTAACAAACATCTAGCCCCTCTGGTGAAACATTTCACTGAAAACCATCACGCTCCAGATGAATTTAAGTGGCGCATCTTGGAAAAAATCAGACTCCCTAGCAACAAAGGGGGTGACCAAGTCAGAAAGAAAGGGGAAGTCTTTTGGATTTTCTCCCTGGGAACTTTTAAAAAAGGCCTTAATGCCGAAATTCCCTGGGAGAATGCTATCCTATAGGTACCTTCAATTATTTAATGTCCAATATAGTAATCGATTGTCTATTACAAATGTTCCCCTATATATATGTTCAGTCTATACATATATAACTAATAACCATTACCAACTGATCTTTCTGAACATTTTCTATCTTAATCTGCAGCTAGTGTGTATAATAATAAGATCTTAAATGTTCTTAGATGAGCAATATGGCTCAGAACATCCTGACTAACAATCCTTATAAATGTCCCGTGATTAGAAACGCTCTTATGTCCAATAGATTGAGAACTCGAATGTCTTTAAGCACCATTTTGAGCTGGGACAAACTGAGAACTTGATCGGTATTACACGCCATGTTCAAATAGTACATGTACAAAACCTCTGACATCCCATTAGTCCTATCTCGAGATCGATCGACATTAGGAACCTCCGTGTATATTGCAAATACTATATCTATCTCACGTTGGTTTCTCTATATATGTGTTATATTTACACATATATATCTACGGTAGTAATGGCAAATATCGACTGACCACTTTGGATTTCTTTCCGTTTTTTATTCTAATTAATTTTTTTTAAAATTATTATCTCCTCCTGAGACGATTAATATTACTAATAATACTCTGATAATTAACCCTTATATGTTCCGGATAAATTGATACGCCCCTATACTTAAGGGATTGATGAAACTCGAGCGTTTTTATGTGCCATCTTGGATTGGGACACGCTTAGGAACGATCTGTCCCATTAGTCCTACCTTGAGATCTACAGGCACCACGAGTGCTGCCGGCGTTTTCGCGCCAAACATTCTCTTTAAATAGGAACTTAATCGTCCGGTAGCTACCTTCTATTTTGCGTGGAGGACGGGTCCTCACACCACAAACGTCGGAGCAGCACCATCTTGCTGTACGTCTTTTATCATCCAATTTACGGTAAGAACCTTGTTGCGTTGGGCACGCTGGGGGCACTGAAGCTTCGTTATATTATATACTATCTCGCTCTTTACCAATAGTGAGATTTAAAACTAAACTAACTCCCTCTCGTGACTCTATTTTTCAGAGGCTTTTTAATATCTACAACAAGGTGCCATCACTAGTCGACTTGCATCAGGCGTGATACTACATACTGCTATTTTATTTTTAAAGGTAATTGGGACACTTATATCGAATTTTCTAGCATTTGCTTATAAGATGGAGATAATCATTGAGACCAAATATATTATCAATGATTAGTAAGCCCATATTTCTCTATTTTTTATCTTACATTCTCTAGCATCCGGCATGAAATACCAGTAATAGGGTCATCATCGCTTTTCGAAAGATTAACCCCCTTACATCGTATATCGCCTTCTCCATCTGGGAATACTCAGGTACTGACATGGCACTTGTGAATCATGTGCCCTGATTACGCCCGATTCAAATAATGTTTATCTCTGGCCATATATAGATATGTACATATACAGATCAACTACTTTTCTAGTAATTTTGGTCCCTTTCTATTTTTCCCACCGCTTCCATCCGGCCAGCAGTTGTGAGATTGCGTTTGGGAGTTAAATATTGCACACTTTTGAACAGGAATGAGCTGGCTGCCCCTGTCCAAGACATCGTTTCATCATATCACCATTGATGGCTTATAGAATATTAGCATAGAGATCAGGTAAATATATAACCACGGGCAACGAATAGTCATGACTCTGTCAAATATCTGATAATTAAGTACGTTGCTGCATGCAGGTTCTATCTTATGGAGAACCCCCTCTAAACCCTGCTTACCGTTTTATTGATCATGTCTGAATTTGCAGGACTATCCACATGTCTTACTCAGAGTGTTTGATCCATTGTGCTTGACCTTAGATAAATATGTCCTAGCCCCACTTTTAATTTTAATTGTTATTTCTATTATTAGGATTACCATCAGTGCATAAATACATGTTCATCAATAACATATGAAGATTTCACCTTCCGTTATTTTACTGCATGGATAGAGCCTCCATTGTTGTAAGTATATCGTCATCTATTGAGTGCTATGTAATGTTCTATCGGGATCTCTCTAAATATGTAATGAGAGCAACTTGATCAAATACGGTTGCAATCCCGATCATCTTAAATGGCAATATGTAATCTTGTTTACCTTGAATGTAGTAAGCATGAGTCTGACTATAGAAGTATCATTGGGTGTGTCTATATGACGGGGGTTGTTTCAATGATCTATTTGTGATCAACTCCTGCCGGGTCAGATACTGTACAATCGCTAGATGCTATTCCGCCAATCATTGGCTTTGAGTGAACAAATCGTTAACCAAGGCCAGTTAGAAAGTAAGGAATGTTGTTCTAATTTGTTGATATTATTTAAATAGGTTTTTTTGCCAATTACATATTGTTCTTTTTTGTTAGACAGACCGGGAGGGTCGGCCGAGACTACGGGGAGAGGTCTCCGGGGAGAGCCGTCTCCAACGACTGTACAGACAAGTAACTTCCCCCCCACAGACGGACACCACACAAGGTTGAAGTTTAACGAGGCTTTATATGCAATTCTTAGGTTACGATGATATGATACAAGGAGGTCTGGACTCAGGGGTCCCCTCGGTTCTGGTCTCTGGTTTAGGAAAAGGGGTAGCGGGACAGTCTTGTTACCAATGAGTGGAAAATAGCTCTCAATCCTCGAGCTCGGCGTTCTAGATGATCGGGCCGCGGCGGAGCCAGCCGGTCCCGAGATGGACGAAGGAAAAACGACGGTCCGCGGCGGAGCCTGCAGGTCCCGGTGAAGATGACGGTTACAACGGTCCGCGGCCACGCCAGCAGGTCCCGACGACGATGAAGGAGATGAAGGTTGCGAAGGCTGTGGCAGCGCCAACAGGCAGGACGATGGTGCACAAGACAGAGCTACGGCAGCGCCAGTAGTCGGCCTAGGATGAGTTCCTCTTTACGTCTCTCGACTCCAAGATACAACTGCCTTCCTGCTCTGGAGCTGCCCCAGTTATAGGGCTGGGGTGCTTTGATGTCCGGACCCTCGCACTTGGAGGTCGGGAGGTCCGGGATGAGGGAGTCCAGACACCCAGCAGGGGGGTGGAGCCAACGCCCGGGGAGGCGATGGGCGAGCGGCACTTGGTGGAGGAGAGCCATCGACACCTCCTTCTCCCATTGACTTGCCAAGTAGCCCGCTCACCTCCTGGGTGGATGGTGGTGCCGGGATGTCTGAGGCCTGGCCAGGCCCAGGGTTGAGGTCGGCCGGGGGCCAGGCGGCCACGTGGGGGAGTGTTCAAGATGGCGCCCCAGGATGGGCGCGTAGGCTGGCAGTGGGTCGGACCCACGAGGTGGACATGCTCGAGGGCAGGGGTCCCTGAGGGGACGGAGGACGTGCAAGGGTGGTGTGTAGTACCTGCGTGACCGGGCTCAGGCCTGGTCGGGCCGGGGGAGAGCGGCCTTTCATGTGGCCTGTCCAACATGCGTCCCCCCCAGCTGAAGGCGGGGAGAGTTACCCATCCTCTTGGGGACTCTCCTCGTCGAGGCGGAAGAACCGGGACAGGCCATCCGCGTTGGCGTGATCTGGCCCAGGCCGGTGTTCGACTGTGAAGTCCATACCTTGTAGGGAGATGGACCAGCGTAGTAACTTCGGGTTTTCCCCCCGCATCTGCATCAGCCATTGCAGGGGTCGGTGGTCGGTCTGTACCCGAAAGTGTGTGCCAAAAAGGTAGGGCCGGAGCTTCTTGAGGGCCCATACCACAGCGAAGGCCTCCCTCTCTATGGTGCTCCAGCGCTGTTCCCGTGGTAGGAGTCGCCGGCTAATGAAGGCCACCGGTTGATCAAGGCCGTCGGTGTTCACTTGAGACAGGACTGCCCCAATGCCATGGTCGGAGGCATCCGTCTGAACGACGAACTCCCGGCTGTAGTCGGGGGCCTGGAGCACAGGGGCGGAACACATGGCGGCTTTCAATTGTTCAAAGGCAGCTTGACACTCTGGGGTCCAGTTGACTTTCTTGGGCTGGTTTTTCGACGTGAGTTCTGTGAGGGGCCCCACTATAGTCCCATAGTCTTTCACGAACCTTCGGTAGTAGCCTGTGAGGCCCAGGAAGGCTCGTACCTCGGTCTGGGTGATGGGGGGCTGCCAGGTCTGGATGGCGGCAATTTTTAGCTGCAGAGGGGCCACCAGGCCGCTTCCCACCTGGTGCCCGAGGTAGGTTACAGACCCTTGCCCAATTTGACATTTGCTGGCCTTGATCGTGAGGCCAGCCCGCTGTAGGGCTTGCAGCACTGCTCGGAGGTGGTGGAGGTGCTCGGACCAATGGTGGCTGTACACAGCGATGTCGTCTAGGTAGGCGGCGCTGAATCCTTCGAGCCCCGCCAGGACCTGATTGACGAGCCGTTGGAATGTCGCTGGGGCGTTCTTCATGCCGAAGGGCATGACGGTGAAATGGTAATGGCCATCGGGTGTGGAAAAGGCAGAACGTTCTTGCGCCCTGGGTGTGAGGCCGATCTGCCAGTAGCCCGCCGTCAGGTCGAAGGTACTGAGGTAGCGGGCAGCTCCCATGCGGTCGATCAGTTCATCTGCCCGGGGGATGGGATGTGCGTCTGTTCGGGTGACCGCATTCAAGCCCCGGTAGTCGACGCAGAACCGGAGTTCTGGTGTGGTGCCGGGGGCAGCTGCTTTGGGGACCAGTACTACAGGGCTGGCCCAGGGGCTGTCTGAGGCTTCGATGACCCCGAGTGTGAGCATCTTGGCTACTTCGTCCTGGATGCAGGCCCGTACCCGATCTGGCACGCGGTAGGCCCGGTGGCGGATAGGGGGGCTGTCCCCCGTGTCCACATCGTGCACACACCAGGAAGTGACACTTGGGGTGAGGGAGAACAGGCTGGCGAACTGTGATAGGAGGGCTTGACAGTCCTGGCGTTGCTCTCTGGTGAGGGCCTCCGAGAGTCGGACCCCATCCACGGAGCCGTCTTGCTCCCGAGTCCGTAGGAGGTCAGGGAGGGGCTCGGAGTCTTCTTCAGCCCCAGTGTCTGTGGCCATCAGGAGGCTGAGTTCTGTGCGCACAAAGTGGGGCTTTAGTCTGTTAGCGTGGAGGACCCGGAGTGGGTTCCGGGAGGATTCCATGTCGATGAGATAGGTGGCAGGGCCCTTGCGCTCGATTACTTTGAAGGGCCCCGTCCATTTGTCTTGTAGGGCGCATGGTTCGGTGGGGGACATCACCCATACCTGTTGGCCAGGTTCAAATTCAATGGATGAGGCATTACGGTCATACCACTTTTTCATGTCCTCTTGACTGGCCTCTAGGTTGGTTTTTGCCAGTTCCCGGAACCGCCGGGTCTGGTTGCGGAGGGTTAAGAGGTACCGGAAGACATCTGGAGGGTTCTTTAACGGAGGCATCTCCCAGCCTTCTTTGACTAGGCTGAGCGGCCCCCGCACTGGGTGTCCATATAGCAGTTCAAATGGGCTGAAGCCCAGGGATTTCTGGGGGACCTCTCGATAAGCGAAGAGGAGGCACGGCAGCAGCACATCCCACTGGCGACGGAGGGGCTCTTCCAACCCCCCGATCATCCCCTTTAGCGTGCGGTTGAACCGCTCAACGAGTCCGTTCCCTTGAGGGTGATAGGGGGTCGTGAATCGGTAGGTGACCCTGCACTGTTGCCAGAGGGATTTCATGTATTTAGAAATAAAGTTCGTGCCTCTGTCGCTGACGACTTCTCGGGGGAAGCCCACACGGGAGAAGATCCCCATCAGAGCCCGGCCGACTACCGGGGCTGTCACAGTCCGCAGAGGGACAGCCTCAGGGTAGCGGGTGGCGTGGTCCACTAGCACCAAGATGAATCGATGGCCTTGTTTGGTGCGTGGGTCCAGGGGCCCCACAATGTCTATTCCGACCCTCTCAAACGGGGTAGTGACCACAGGAAAAGGTTGCAGGGGAGCCTTTAGTTTGCGGCCGCTCTTTCCACTGGCTTGGCACGTGGGGCAAGATCGGCAATGCTGGTGCACATCGTTCCTCATTTTGGGCCAGAAGAAGTGGGTCACTAGGCGACTGTAGGTTTTATCTTGTCCCAGGTGTCCTGCCAGGGGGACATCGTGGGCCAGGTTGAGCAGAAAGTCTCTAAAACGGAGGGGCACCACTAATACTCGGTTGGCCCCCAGCTCGGCGATTCTTTGCTCGCTGTACAGCAGATCATTGTCCCAGTAGACCCAATGAGTACCGGAGGTGTCTCCTGCGCTTTGGGCGAGCGCTTGCTGGCGGAGTCCCTCGAGGGAGGGACAGGTCTTCTGTTCTTGGCGAAATTGTTCTTGCGTGGGCCCCCCCTCTTGAGGCCACTGGTCGAGGTTAGCAAGGTCGGAAGGTTGAGCTGGTTCGGGGGGAACGTCACGGTCGGTGGTTTCGGCTGGGGCGACCGGGGGCGGTGGTGCCGGCCATTCGGGTTCTTCTGGGCGGTGGTTGGCACGGGCGGCCATGGACCGGGTCGTGACGCACGCCCAGTCCGGGACGCCTAACATCCCCAGGTGTTCTCTTCGCTCCACGACTGCCCACGGAGAGCTTTCAAGGTCATTCCCCAGGAGGCAGTCTACGGGGGCATCGTCTCGGACCGTTACTTTCAACATGCCGGTGTCATGTGCTTATCTAGGTTCCTGATCGATACTGTGACCTTATGCCATGCCCCTATTCGGCTATAAATCCATTTATTCCCTATATTGGCATAACCGTTCAAGTGCGATTTTCTGTAAAGTCATCTCTGGCCTCACACGAGCAGAGCCACAGAGCCACATTCCAGCATGACTCTCTGCTACTTCCTTTGCGACCAATTAGTGCAATGACAGAGCAGCAGTCACTATCTGATATTCCTAGATAACACTCCGAGTTCTTCAACAAGATAAAAACTTAGCAAACCTGGAAATCCCCGCTTGCTATGTTTTGATTAGTAATAGAACTCTAATGAGCAACTGATAGCTGCCACTTCCTAGTGACATCTTTAATTGACGTCTTATGTCCAGCAAACTTGCGTCAAACCCGGCACCTGTCAGGTATAAATATTACCAACGTTGCCTTAAGCAATACGAAGCTGTGAGCTGTGAGAGCGAAGCTAACTGCTGTTGAGCGTTGCCTGTCGCTGCAGCCTGCTATCCTGTGGTGGTGAAGCTACTGATTACCATTATCGCCGCTACAGCGCGAACTATGGTGCAGTACGCTTGAGGAGCCGTGCAGCCGTCCTCTGTGAAGACATCCAGCCCAGCTGCCCGCGGACGCTGTCACCCCTCCTTCCTCCAGACGCGCTGAGAGAAGCCGCTGCCTTTCTCGTGCAGAGAAATCCAGTCCCGGCGCTTCCGGTTTACCCTCGCGGGTGACTGGGATATCGAGAGAGACCCCTGAAGGAGATACCAATCCTCCATCATTCTATTCAGAGGTATGGTGTTGACTAAACCCTTAGACGAGAATTCTTGAAACAAACCTTGGCAAAACCAACTTAACTTAAGCTACTTACTTACTCCCCCTTCTCACGTGTTAGGCTTAGGTCAGGCACACTGGGGTAGGCGTAGTTAGAAGCACCAGTTGAGTATGTTAGCCTAATGTATATATGACTGTATATATGTTTTATTACTTTTAAACCATTGTATGGCTAAGAAACCATATCAATGCTTTTACAGTTCTATTTCGCTATTCTTATCTTACTGTACGTACTTTTTATAATAACAGTTATTGCAATTGTGGCAATACATTTCTCTTGTACGAGAAGAAAGACTGTTCAATAAATGTTAACCCTTTATTGATAAACGCCCGTCTCTCTATTCTCTACATACTGTGAAAGTAAACTGCACTAGACTGACTGAGTGAAATCTGTGTCTATTGTTTCACACGACCCTAGAGATCGACTCTTGATCTGAGGAGCAAAGTTGTCATGTTGCACGGTTGTTGGAAAACTGAATCCCTTCTTGTCTGTGCCAAGGAAGCTGATCACTTCCTATGCAGAGAAGAAAGTTTCCAGTGACCTCTGAGCTAGTTGGTAACACAACCCAATTAAGTTTAGCATAGTCAGTGGAGGCCTGGAATATAAGCAGTTCCACGTCGATACTACTGTTTATGTTATTCCAATGCGCAGGGCCTAGTGGGAAACTAGGAACTACACTACATGGCGCCCAACGTTTGGTAAGGCGATAAACTAACGCAAGACTTGTAGAGTAACTCAGTCGTGCATATTTCACACCCCTTTCTCCCTTAAATACTCCAATAGACGTCTGGAGTGGGTGAAAGGTTAAAATCCGCCCGACCTTAGTAGGAAGAGATTCCTATGTAAAGCTCTGGTTTATTCAACGTTGAAGGATACAGTGTTCCAAAATATTGTGCATCTAATCTTTGTCTCCTTGGAGACCTACTCTGCAAAGCCTGCATTTTTAAAAAAATGCCAGACAATGAAGAAGCAGTTAGACTGGCTTCCATACTAATAGAGGAAGACACGAGTCTCCTACAGACAGACCCGGATGCTATTATCATCCCGGTCCAGTTAAGAAGATCTATAACTTTAAAACTTATAGAAAACGGACTGCCACCTCAAGGTGGTACAGTAATTTTCGTGATAGAGGCTCACGAGTATCGGCAGACAGAGGTATTCTATTCATGGATAAACTTTCCAGCGGTAAACGCTATAACACAAGAGTTTCACTATTACAAAATAGAGGAACCTCCGGATGAGTACGCCCCTTTCGAGGAGGTTGAAATTCCACTTAAATTTCAAGAGCACCTGCTCTGGTTTAATGGCGCCCTAAAACACAATGATCACATAACCAGGCTCGGTCCACTAGGTAGACCAGGAGCCACGTGGCCGGTTCTAGCCAGCTACACACCACATCCTGACATTGCAAGAATGTCTAGAGAAGAGCTGTTAGCACAGCTAAACACATTAATAAAAATACATAGGCAACTAGTCCAATATGTAATGCGGACTGCAACAGTCCAGCCAGCGGTTAATTCACACCAGCTGACCCCTCACCAGGGGAACACAAATAAAATTACACCACAGAACATACAGTCATGTCTTGGTAAAACACCCGTAAAACGGGAACAAATTCCTTTCTGGTTAGCCCAGAAAATCACTCAAATAGAGGCAGTATTTCCTGATACTACCCCTATTGAGAAACACAGAATCTTGACCATCTGCCTTCCTATGGGAATCGCACCACACGTGGAGGACTGCGACACTTGGGGTACAGTCTTTGCTTCCATTTACACAAAAACACACGGTGTTCCGTCTATGGCGGTAATACCAGACGTGCTAAAACAGATTCAAAATGAATTCGGTCCAGAACCCGCTTTAAATCTAGGTATGAAATTACTGAAAGACTTCAAGCAGGTCACGGCTATATTATTAGCCAATGTAAAGGGAGAAGCAGCATCTGTGGCGATTCGCCAGAAGTTGAAGGAAACAGATATAAAAGATCCTGTTGAGCTTGCAAAAATCATAGAAAAATGCTATGAAGAATTAGGTAGAGACAGCTTGGGTGGGAAACCAGTTAAGCCCCAACTGCTCGAAAATCCTGAAAAATTATTTATTAAAAATAATTTAAACACTCCTAAAAAGAGCTGGGATGGAAATAAACAATCCAGTCCCAAGGAAAAAGTTTTTCAGTCCAGAGGAAGGTCTCCTCGACGGAGGGAAAGAACTCCGACTCGAGAACGCCAGTCTCCCCAACGGGAGCCCTCTGAGAAAAGATATAACCTTAGAAATAGGGATAATATAAAAAAACCTGATAGATATCAAAGTATTGATACACGTCCCTCTCGATCTTTTCCACAGAATTCGGAAAGAAGAGGACGGTCAGACCCAGGAGAGCACACCAAGTCCAAAGACAAGGAACCTGCTCAAAATAAGAAATCTCAATTTCAGAAAAAGAAGGTAGCCAGTATTAGAGTAATCAACCATGCCGAGAATACTGAGGACACAGTTGAAAAACGGGGAGTGGGCATTGACAATGTTGGACAGTGCAGCAGAAATCAGTATAGCGCGCAAGAACTTGATGAGTCATCTGGAGACAGTGGACACGAATGAATACATTCAGGTTGAAACTGCCGACACCAGACTTAGCGAGCCCCATAAAATATACGAAATAACATTGCGTATGGAGGGTGATAAGACTAGGAAAATTAAGGGTCTATTTTGGGATAAGCTCTCAAAAGGCTATGATATTCTGTTAGCTGAAAAAGATTGGCCCCCGGAGTTTGTCAGGGAGTGCCCTCGTGGCGAAGAAGTGATTATGCCTGCCTTCTCGAATCACATACCGATTCACAAAAAATACACATATGCAAGGAAATGGGCTGTAGCCCAGGCACCTGCATTATATAAAAATCATGTAGGATGGGATGAGGATTCTCCGCCTCACAAAATCCAACTAAAAAGTGAACCAACTGCCCAACGGCAGTATTCCATAAAGCAAGAAGCTAAAAAACAGGTCAGGGAGATCTTAGATCAACTTGAGTACCAGGGGGTGATTGAAACATGCACCTCTCAAATGAACAATCCTTTGTTTCCTGTCTCCAAGCCAGACAATTCATATCGTCTAGTTTTGGACTACAGACACCTTAATACATGTTGCAAAACTTTTGCAGTACAAAACTCGCATAGTGCAGCCCTAATGAATAATATAGTTAGGAAAAAATATAAAACGACATTAGACATTTCTAATGGTTTCTTTTGTCAAAACATTGCACCAGAAAGCAGATACTTGACCGCTTTCTCCGCATTTGGGTCACAGAAAAAAATTCTGTCGACTCCCACAGGGGTTCAAGAACAGCCCAGGACTATTCTCAGCTAGGGTAACAGAGCTACTACAAATCTATGATGATGAAGCATTGTCTTACGTAGATGATATTTATCTCACAGACGACGACTTGGATACTCACTTGAAAAGAGTGAACACCATTATACTTGGGTTCGCAGCAGAGGGTTACAAATTCAACTTTAAAAAGTCCCGAATTGCCCATCTGACAGTACTGTTTTTAGGGTACGAATTATCAAGTGAAGGGAAAAGCCTAGCGGACAACTTCTTAGAGAAGTGCGCTGTACTCCAAGCTCCAAAAACGCTGAAGAATTTACAATCCATTCTAGGTTTTCTGAATTTCGGAAGAACTTACATCCTAAATTACGCAGAGAGGGTTAAACCTCTCTACGAACTAATTAAACCTGATTTAAAACAAATCAATTGGACTCAAAAACACACAGAAATTTTGAGATCACTGCAAACAGACATGTTAGCAAAAACAAAATTAGATACACGTGACAACACGATCGATCTTGTAATCCGAGTCATCCCAGGAAGATGCGGATTCACGTACCTAACCTCTAATGAGGGAGAAAAGGTACCTATTTCAATTAAATCTCACTTGTACACACAAGCAGAAAAAACATTCAGTCACACAGAAAGAACTGTGAACGCAGTGCAAATCGCATTAGCAAATGAAAGAGAACTAGCACACGGCAAACGGATTAATATCCTTACAGCGGAATCCGCCTTCGAAGCGCTATTCAGCCCAGTAAACCTGCCTACAGTGTCACTGGATCCGAAATGGATACAGTGCATAGATTCTCTAGGAGCGGAAGACGTGAAATACTATTTTGCCCCGCAATACAAAGAACTGAATGATTTAGAATATGAAGAAGAATATCCTCTGCCAATCGAAATCCTGCCTCTCCCACAATACGCATGTATAATCTATACAGATAGCTTTGTACAGCATTTCAATGTAGAGAGTAAATCCTACAATGCAGCATGTGCGATCATTAAAGGTCGTTGGCTGTGCGGTAAATTCAGACCGAAAGTAACAAAAACTGAATCTGTAAGAAACTGTTCGGTTCAGAGAACTGAAATCAGATCTTTAAAGATGGCGCTCGAAAATGCAGAACGCGAATTCCCCACACTTATCGTGTGCGATTCTCATTTTTGCGTCAATTCTTACAACAACAAACTGCAGAGTTGGATCGAAAACAACTACAAAGATGACACAGGTGCCACAATAAAGCATAAATTGCTCTGGAACGAGGTAGCTCTTTTACACAAAGAACTACAAAAGACTCACGTGATTCACGCACAGAGTCTTCAACGTGATGGCGTTCACGTTGCAGGGAATTCATTGGCTAATACAGCCACCGCGGAAGCAACTAACCCGGCTTCCGTAGCCACAAAAAAGCGTACAGATAAGTATATAGACGGGGAAACCATGCTAGCAGTAAAAACGACCGTAAAAGGCGACTGTGCAGCACTACCCGTAAATTATCCACTCAATTATGCATACATAATCGATGCAAACTCCGTTCCTTTTGCTCGAATCCCTGGAGTGGGGGATAGAGTAATTCCAAACATGAACAGGAGAATATTTTTAATAGCAGACGCACACATGGGTTTGGGTCTAAGGCACAGAGAGATCAAGGAATCACTGACTGAATTACAATCAGTATTCTGGTGGCCGGGAATGAGTGTAGAACACCAAATATATGCAAACAACTGTGAAAACTGCAATAGGGATCGCAGTAGCGAACCTTGCTACCGGCTACCAGTCAGAAAGAGCGTAACGCTGCCTACACCCCATCCTGCGTCCTATTAATAGTTAAGACGAAATACACTTAAAATAATGAGGCCTCCAGCGCTCGGCTGACGCTAGAACGGTTATAAAAGATTTGCGAGTCTTTATCGGCACATACGCAATTACCACGTTCCATTCTGACCAGGGTCCTGCTTTCAGCTCTCGAGCTTATAGGGAGGCCATGGCCAGCATGGGAATTGGGTTGCGGTATTCTTGTCCGTCGCATCCCGAAGGGAATAGTGTGGTAGAAAGAAAAAACCGTGACATAAAGCAATCTATAACAGCGAAGGTATTAGGTTCAGGCGCTGGGTGGGTCAAACATTTAATAAGTGTCCAGACTAGTCTTAACAACATGCCAAGAAATTCTCTAAAAGGTTTCAGCCCATACGAACTATTGTTCGGAATAAGAATGCGCGTTCAGGACCTCGATAGTCAGATGTCAGTGGTACAAGAAGAAACAAAGCAGTTTGAAGTAAAAGACCGTTTGGCTGTTTTACAGGAACTGAATGAAACAAGAAAATCATTAAGCAACATAAAGTTAAAGCAACAGCCAAATACCACTGACGAGGCACCACCCGCAACAGCCCCAGCAAGGCCTGTCTGGATTCCAAAGATTGGGGATCTAGTCAGAGAAAAGATCGCGGTTAAGAAGGAATTTGGGCCTTCTTACAGAAAAGCAGTACCTGTCTTGGCAGTCACCGGAACAAGATCAGTTGTGCTACCGCCCCTTGCTGGTAAAAAGGAGAACAGAATCGTGTCTATCGATCTGGTAAAACCACAAGCATGTGGCCTATAATCAACAGTAGGCCCAGTGGACTCCCAAGAAACAACAGAATACCCAAACTTGCAACAATCCAAGAGGTTCAAACTGAAAGACTAATCACATTCGATCAGCCTGCAGTGCACAATGAAGGACTATGCAATAATGCCATGGAACTCGTGCCTCTTGAAACACAGATTGAAACAGTTCATCAAGAAACAACACCAGTCTACACTAATGTGGCATCAGAAAGTGCTACCGAGAGACAGATTGAAAGAACAATCCCATCAATTGACAGAACTGCCTCTGGTTATTTCATCAACTTCGACAACTTCTCTGAAGATTTTAACGACCCCGAAGTGATGCCAGAAACAAAAAAGTCTTTTAAAGAAAAAGCAACGGAACTCTTTCATCAACTGAAGGAAATCTACCTTATTTCCCCTTGGCTAGAGTTCTGGTTCGGTCTAGGTGTATTTTTCCTCCTGCTTTGGCTCATCATGGTACTGTGTTTGGGAAAATTCATTGAAGGAAAATATATTACAATGGACACAGCAAGTCAGAACATCAACCTAGTCCTGAAACCACACAGATCATCCCACGTGAAGAAAAGAGAACTGTCAACAGTAAATGTCACAGCAATTCCAATACCTGGTGGGGTAGTATGGGAGAAAACAGACTATGAGATCTATGGTCCGGTCGAAATCCTGAAGTATCCTCATCAACTAAAGGTTTCCTTAAGTGACTTTGTTACACCTAGTACATTCTCTGATGATTGGGACTTTAACAGTATCAATGACATGATGTCTGATTTAGTAATGTCAGCTAGATTCACAGATCATGATTATTTACAAGGTTCATCTAGTTATGAGCAGTTATTCTGTTACACCCACTATGGGGATCATTACTTGCATAAATCTGCACAGCCTAGAAATGTTTTTATGTATAATCAATGGGAACATTGTTCTACACCACCTAAAAGCAGTTCTAAAGCATTTTTTGAGAAATTCAAATATTTTTCAGGGTTTAACACCAGTGATGCAGAAACGTTTTATTATAAACTGTTAGATAAAACAGGAATGAAAACAATGCTGACAAATTCTAAATTGATATATTCAGAAGCATTTTATGACAAAATGATGACATTTGGTTTTGATTATTGGAAAAATAATATTGAAACAAAATCAATTTGGGGTACAAAAGATTGGCAGGTGCAAGGCATAGAAGCACTGTTTAGAACCTGCATGATACCAGAACAAATGTTATTTCTAAATGACACTGTACACCAAACATCTTGTCTTGGCCTAGCCAAGAACAAAGACCTTAAAACACCGTCTATACCAAAGCCAATAGCTGAGAATACAACTGCAGATAATGAGTTAGACGTGTCACAAATTTTACATTTCAACAGAACAAATCCTGATTGGAATAGGTGGTTAATCTGGCCTACAGACACAAATAGCTGTCAAGATAGGTTCCTGAATAAAACACAGGGTTTAAAAATGACCAGATTAGACTCTAGATATTCCCAGAGACAACATCCAGGAATTATAACAACATACAGTGTAGGTAAACTCTGCCTAGAATGGCTAACTTCATCCACACTGGCTGAAATTAAGCAACACTTGTCTTTGTTAAAAGATGGTGCTGATTTGCGCGATTTCATTCTTGGACCACGCAAACAGCGTCAAAAGCGTTTCATAGCGACCAGCATCTATGCTGCTTACAACGAGGCTTGGAAAGTAAAGCAAATTGAAACTGCTGAAAAGATACGAGAAATTGATCGTATTAATTTGGAAAAATCACTTTCTGTGGTAGACAATGGGTTAATGACTCTGTCTTCCAGAATATATTCTTTGGACAATATTGTATCCTCTGCCTTTGATGTGATAGACAGAGATTTGCTAATGTTACAACATGGCCAGTCTCAATTACGCTCTATTATAGAACTAGGCTGGACGCTGCAAAATCTTCGTTCAGGCTATGTGCCTTGGCGTCTGATAAACACAACGTCATTATTTTCCATTTTTAACCTTACTGATAAACAGATCAGTTTGGCACAGAAAGGAGCAGACTATACAATCTTGAGCATCGAGAAACTCGAGAGATTATCATTAACAATGTCAGAGAGCCCTGTCATTGAATGGATAATACACGGAATTATCACAATTCCGATAACAACTTTCCGCTTTAAAAAATGCCTTGAATACATACCTGCTGGCCAGTATGAACAATTGGGTAAGGGATATGTTAAATCCGAATGGAAATTACCATACACTCATTCTTGCTATAGTGACAGCGACAAAAATGTATTTCTTAGTGGTGACAACTGTAAACACTCACTAAGCGGTATACTTTTGTGTCAGGGTATTAATTTACACGGAGCATGTGATGGCAATTCAAACAACCTTTCATGCCACCAGCTAGTCACACCTGCAACTCAGATAGAGCCCATTCTTTATGCAACTCGCAAACGGGAGTTACATTCTAAGAACGGATCACAGGTGCTGTGGCCTCGCGCCCGGACTAAGTTATCTAGTAGAAGTAACGTCCATGGTCAAATGTTGTATGCAAGCATTGTTCCCGAGCGGGCCTCCAGACACAGTGACTCCCCTCTGGCCTCGTCTGAATCTCTATTCTATACGAATTGATACATTAAGCAAAATGAAATCTGTGCTTTTACAGACAACAGTGCCTATAACGTCATCTAAAGAGACGTATGATCTTCTAGTCGCAAGGACGGCTACTGAGGTCCATGACCTTTTATCAACAAATTGCCCCGTGCATTTCGTACAAATACTCGACCAACTCCTTAACATGTCTAGTGCTACAAGCATCCCAGGCATATTCAAGACAGTCTTTACGGGACTGCTAACACCCTTCCAGGCAATTTTGGGAATCTTTCCTAATTTTGTGCACTCCATCTTTGGTGGTATTCCACTATTTTTGGGACTCATCGCAGGGATTCTATTTTTGACCCTTCTGCTACGTTATGGCAAACCTCGGCTCAGACATAGCTCCCATGGGAATGGAAGAAACAATCCTAGCAATGCGCTACAGGGACAGGATAACTAACGTTCTCGGATTGGCCAGGCTGAGAGATCTAAACATGACCTGGTTCCTTTCATTCAGACCAATATGGCAAAATTGCATTTTACCTGTGCTACGGTGTATGCTTTGCGGCGAGGAATGCGTGTTGGACATCTGTCTTTCACTTCCATCAGCAGTACCAATGGACGTCGATACTTTGCTAAGTCCAATAACGGCTCACGCATTGTGTTGTCCCCAGCGGCTACCAATCCTGATGACGGCATTCGTGGAGACTCCTGTACTACAGCCAAGTGGTAACAGTGGAGCGAGTGACAAAAGCAACATCATCCAGGTACAACGTTCTGTGAGCATTGCTGATCCTGCATTCGATGACAGCAATCATTCTCACACCTGCCAAGTTTCAGCGCTATCTAATTTGGTTGAACTATCACCTGATTTTGTAGACCAATTCTTTGCGAGCCTGTCTGATACGATGTTCTCACCCACAGAGAAACAATAACTTTTGAAAAGCTTTCCGACACACGGCGTTCCCATGAACTCTGAATTCGGCCTTCAGTTTTGATCAACATAAAACTGCCAGGAGCTTTGGTAAACTGATTTTTCTTTGAATTGGACAATTTTTTTAAAATATTGACCCTCCCTTTTTGGCACGAACAATTCTTTGCTTAACGTAAAAAATATTCTTAGAGAACAGAAGCTTCACACTTCTATTTCTAAAACACATCTAGAGACATAACAACATTACACCAGCCTCTAGCACACATGTTATTACAATGCATTTTTATGTGATGATTTATCTCGCATTTCTTCTGTCAGAGATACTTCATGTGTAATTCTTTTGCATAATCGTTCATTGACTTCATATGCAATACCTTTTGAATGATTACTATGCTTTTAAAAAAACGTACAGTACCTAAATTCCATGTATTACAAGTACGCCTATTTCGAATGCATTTATGTATTTTGGGGTGGGCTATGTTACACAATGTTACACATACATCTAATTGCTTAGTTTTAGTAATTTTGATGGACATGAATTCGTGGAGTGGGTGTCATGTGCTTATCTAGGTTCCTGATCGATACTGTGACCTTATGCCCCTATTCGGCTATAAATCCATTTATTCCCTATATTGGCATAACCGTTCAAGTGCGATTTTCTGTAAAGTCATCTCTGGCCTCACACGAGCAGAGCCACAGAGCCACATTCCAGCATGACTCTCTGCTACTTCCTTTGCGACCAATTAGTGCAATGACAGAGCAGCAGTCACTATCTGATATTCCTAGATAACACTCCGAGTTCTTCAACAAGATAAAAACTTAGCAAACCTGGAAATCCCCGCTTGCTATGTTTTGATTAGTAATAGAACTCTAATGAGCAACTGATAGCTGCCACTTCCTAGTGACATCTTTAATTGACGTCTTATGTCCAGCAAACTTGCGTCAAACCCGGCACCTGTCAGGTATAAATATTACCAACGTTGCCTTAAGCAATACGAAGCTGTGAGCTGTGAGAGCGAAGCTAACTGCTGTTGAGCGTTGCCTGTCGCTGCAGCCTGCTATCCTGTGGTGGTGAAGCTACTGATTACCATTATCGCCGCTACAGCGCGAACTATGGTGCAGTACGCTTGAGGAGCCGTGCAGCCGTCCTCTGTGAAGACATCCAGCCCAGCTGCCCGCGGACGCTGTCACCCCTCCTTCCTCCAGACGCGCTGAGAGAAGCCGCTGCCTTTCTCGTGCAGAGAAATCCAGTCCCGGCGCTTCCGGTTTACCCTCGCGGGTGACTGGGATATCGAGAGAGACCCCTGAAGGAGATACCAATCCTCCATCATTCTATTCAGAGGTATGGTGTTGACTAAACCCTTAGACGAGAATTCTTGAAACAAACCTTGGCAAAACCAACTTAACTTA
Organism: Lissotriton vulgaris; assembly: GCF_964263255.1. Classification (NCBI taxonomy): domain Eukaryota; kingdom Metazoa; phylum Chordata; class Amphibia; order Caudata; family Salamandridae; genus Lissotriton; species Lissotriton vulgaris. The sequence goes on from NW_028254054.1 coordinate 307,774, forward strand.
AGCTACTTACTTACTCCCCCTTCTCACGTGTTAGGCTTAGGTCAGGCACACTGGGGTAGGCGTAGTTAGAAGCACCAGTTGAGTATGTTAGCCTAATGTATATATGACTGTATATATGTTTTATTACTTTTAAACCATTGTATGGCTAAGAAACCATATCAATGCTTTTACAGTTCTATTTCGCTATTCTTATCTTACTGTACGTACTTTTTATAATAACAGTTATTGCAATTGTGGCAATACATTTCTCTTGTACGAGAAGAAAGACTGTTCAATAAATGTTAACCCTTTATTGATAAACGCCCGTCTCTCTATTCTCTACATACTGTGAAAGTAAACTGCACTAGACTGACTGAGTGAAATCTGTGTCTATTGTTTCACACGACCCTAGAGATCGACTCTTGATCTGAGGAGCAAAGTTGTCATGTTGCACGGTTGTTGGAAAACTGAATCCCTTCTTGTCTGTGCCAAGGAAGCTGATCACTTCCTATGCAGAGAAGAAAGTTTCCAGTGACCTCTGAGCTAGTTGGTAACACAACCCAATTAAGTTTAGCATAGTCAGTGGAGGCCTGGAATATAAGCAGTTCCACGTCGATACTACTGTTTATGTTATTCCAATGCGCAGGGCCTAGTGGGAAACTAGGAACTACACTACACCGGAGACCCCTCCCCATTCGAAAGGGACGCAGGCCATCCGACACAGACTTTCCGAGTTATCGGCTGATCGTACAGGGCAGAGAATGTTCGGTAAATACTGTTCTGGGGTCACCAGGTGACAGCGGACGGCTGTTACACTGGCCCCGGTGTCACGAAGGGCTTCGGCCCGGCGTCCATTGATGCTCACCCATTGGCTGTACTTCTGGGTGTTAGCGGGTAGGGGGACCCGCGGGACCATGTCTTTCCCCCCTAAGCATGCTAGAGCCATGGCGGCTGGCTCCCACTCTTGATGCTCTTGTTCGTATTCTTCCTGCTCCTCGGAGATCTGTTCTTCCCCTAGGGCCGCAGCGGCCACTTGGCGGGGTCTTGGGCTCTGGTACTGCGGGCAATTTGGGTCGTTTGCATAGTGGCCGACCCGTTGGCATCGGTGACATGTGACATTGGCTCTGTACCCCGGTCGCGCCGGGGTGCTGCCCCGGTTGGCCGGGGGGGTGGTGCTGGTAGCGGGGGCGACCGGAGCGTTGTCTCTTCCTCGTCCTTGGCCCCCTCCTCCTCCTCTGGGTCGGTGCTGACCATTGTTGTTCCGGTTCTGTTCGTAGGACCCATTCCGGCCCACTCTGGTGATCTCCCACCGGTCAGCTTCGGCTGCGAGCTGCCGGGGATCCGTTAACTTGCTGTCGAGGAGGTGCTGGCGGAGTTCAATGAAGCAATTGTTCGACAGATGCTCCCATACCATCAGATTGAACAGTTGTTCGTAGGTCGTGACGTTGCTTCCTCTGATCCAGCCCTCGAAGGCTCGGCTAAAGTACGTTACATAGTCCACCCAAGTTGTACCCGGGATGCGGGTGCAGTCTCGGAACCTCTGACGGTACATCTCGGGTGTGAGGCCATAGCGGGTGAGGAGTGCCGCTTTCATATGGTCATAGGAGGTCATCTGGTGGTCCGGGAGCTGTAGCAGGGTATCGCGGCCCTCATTGAGGAATCTCCCCCATAGACCGGCTCCCCAATCGCTTCTATCGATCCGGTGTGCAGTCATAGCGACTTCATAGGCCTTAAACCATTGCTGGATGTCGTCCTCTCGGAAATATTCTCGGACAACATCCTTGGGGATGTGTACCTTTTTCTCTGTGGCCTCTGAGGTGTGGGGTCGCTCGGGCACCCCTACTTCTTTATTCTGCTTGCGCAGGTTGATCTCGGCTAGGTTCCGTTCGTGTTCGTACGCCAGTTTCTTTTCCTCGAGCTCCCTTTGTCTCTGTTTCTCCTCTCTTTCTTCTCGGAGACGCAGGTGCTCTAAGTTGATTTTTTGTTCGGCCAACTTAAGTTCAACGTCCATTTTGAGCCGGGCCATTTCTAGCTCGTGTAGTCGGGTTCTTTCTCTTTCCTGGATCTCGTCTTGCGAGAGACCCGTTCTTTGCCCTTCAGGGGCCGTGGTGGTTTTTTCTGCGGTGCTTTGATCGGGGGTTCCGGCAGCCCCGGTCTCTGCCCAAGATTCTAGGGCATGCTTAAAATCGTCTTTGGTGCTTAGTCCGGTGGTAGCGATACCCAGTTCGATGCAGAATTGTTTTAGTTCACGATGGCTGTACTCCTCCAATTTCTCCATTTGGAACTTCTCGGTTGATCCGCTTTCTTTAGTTGTCATTGTGATTTCGTCGTGGGGTGAGCTACTCTCTGTACGTTATGCGGTGATTCGGATCGCGCCGCTGGCCACCAATGTTAGACAGACCGGGAGGGTCGGCCGAGACTACGGGGAGAGGTCTCCGGGGAGAGCCGTCTCCAACGACTGTACAGACAAGTAACTTCCCCCCCACAGACGGACACCACACAAGGTTGAAGTTTAACGAGGCTTTATATGCAATTCTTAGGTTACGATGATATGATACAAGGAGGTCTGGACTCAGGGGTCCCCTCGGTTCTGGTCTCTGGTTTAGGAAAAGGGGTAGCGGGACAGTCTTGTTACCAATGAGTGGAAAATAGCTCTCAATCCTCGAGCTCGGCGTTCTAGATGATCGGGCCGCGGCGGAGCCAGCCGGTCCCGAGATGGACGAAGGAAAAACGACGGTCCGCGGCGGAGCCTGCAGGTCCCGGTGAAGATGACGGTTACAACGGTCCGCGGCCACGCCAGCAGGTCCCGACGACGATGAAGGAGATGAAGGTTGCGAAGGCTGTGGCAGCGCCAACAGGCAGGACGATGGTGCACAAGACAGAGCTACAGCAGCGCCAGTAGTCGGCCTAGGATGAGTTCCTCTTTACGTCTCTCGACTCCAAGATACAACTGCCTTCCTGCTCTGGAGCTGCCCCAGTTATAGGGCTGGGGTGCTTTGATGTCCGGACCCTCGCACTTGGAGGTCGGGAGGTCCGGGATGAGGGAGTCCAGACACCCAGCAGGGGGGTGGAGCCAACGCCCGGGGAGGCGATGGGCGAGCGGCACTTGGTGGAGGAGAGCCATCGACACCTCCTTCTCCCATTGACTTGCCAAGTAGCCCGCTCACCTCCTGGGTGGATGGTGGTGCCGGGATGTCTGAGGCCTGGCCAGGCCCAGGGTTGAGGTCGGCCGGGGGCCAGGCGGCCACGTGGGGGAGTGTCCAAGATGGCGCCCCAGGATGGGCGCGTAGGCTGGCAGTGGGTCGGACCCACGAGGTGGACATGCTCGAGGGCAGGGGTCCCTGAGGGGACGGAGGACGTGCAAGGGTGGTGTGTAGTACCTGCGTGACCGGGCTCAGGCCTGGTCGGGCCGGGGGAGAGCGGCCTTTCATGTGGCCTGTCCAACATTTTTGTTGATATGTTGTCAGAAAATCACGAATGTATAGATAACTTGTTTATTCTTCCTTTATGAATGTATTTCAGGATTTTATCGTTGTCTCCTGAAGAAGGCGGTCCTCTGCTGAAACGCGCGTCGAGTTTTTATTCTTTTTAAACACCTGAGTTGCTAAATATATGTTTTTTGTCGATAAATTTCACTGTATTGAATATGAGTTTTATGCTATTTGTTTACTAGAACTGTATGTAACCAAGGAATTTTTAATATCCATCATATGGTTTGACTTTCTGGTCATTCATAATATGATTTTTAAATATATTGATTAAAGATATACTTTTTATATAAACTGTTAATTCTTTTGATTATTCCTTCTTGATCACTGGTCTGGCTTGATTGTTCACACATATTCTTAGATGTCCTAGGAATTTTTCTCACACCTGTTACTACCCTGCCCTAGGAGTCTATAGATCTATACGACCCAGGGGGTCCTTGTTATTTTCACCAAGCCATAGCCAACCAGAAATCCCATTTCTAACTCTGCCTCTTCACAGCTCTGCTTCACGTGGTCTGTAAGTGGTGAGCCTTCACTAGACCTGCACCCCTCGCTTATGCTTGCTTCCTCCTGCCTCTTCGCAGGTCTGCTTCACGTGGTCTGTAAGTGGTGAGCCTTCACTAGACCTGCACCCCTCGCTTGTGCTTGCTTCTTCCTGCCTCTTCGCTGGTCTGCTTCATGTGGTCTGTAAGTGGTGAGCCTTTACTAGACCTGCACCCCTCGCTTGTGCTTGCTTCCTCCTGCCTCTTCACGGCTCTGCTTCACGTGGTCTGTAAGTGGTGAGCCTTCACTAGACCTGCACCCCTCGCTTGTGCTTGCTTCCTCCTGCCTCTTCACGGCTCTGCTTCACGTGGTCTGTAAGTGGTGAGCCTTCACTAGACCTGCACCCCTCGCTTGTGCTTGCCTCCTCCTGCCTCTTCACGGCTCTGCTTCACGTGGTCTGTAAGTGGTGAGCCTTCACTAGACCTGCACCCCTCGCTTGAGCTTGCTTCCTCGCAGGTCTGCTTCACATGGTCTGTAAGCGGTGAGCCTTCACTAGACCTGCACCCCTCGCTTGTGCCTGCTTCCTCCTGCCTCTTCACGGCTCTGCTTCACGTGGTCTGTAAGTGGTGAGCCTTCACTAGACCTGCACCCCTCGCTTGTGCTTGCCTCCTCCTGCCTCTTCACGGCTCTGCTTCACGTGGTCTGTAAGTGGTGAGCCTTCACTAGACCTGCACCCCTCGCTTGAGCTTGCTTCCTCGCAGGTCTGCTTCACATGGTCTGTAAGCGGTGAGCCTTCACTAGACCTGCACCCCTCGCTTGAGCTTGCTTCCTCGCAGGTCTGCTTCACATGGTCTGTAAGCGGTGAGCCTTCACTAGACCTGCACCCCTCGCTTGAGCTTGCTTCCTCACAGGTCTGCTTCACATGGTCTGTAAGCGGTGAGCCTTCACTAGACCTGCACCCCTCGCTTGAGCTTGCTTCCTCGCAGGTCTGCTTCACATGGTCTGTAAGCGGTGAGCCTTCACTAGACCTGCACCCCTCGCTTGAGCTTGCTTCCTCGCAGGTCTGCTTCACATGGTCTGTAAGCGGTGAGCCTTCACTAGACCTGCACCCCTCGCTTGAGCTTGCTTCCTCGCAGGTCTGCTTCACATGGTCTGTAAGCGGTGAGCCTTCACTAGACCTGCACCCCTCGCTTGAGCTTGCTTCCTCGCAGGTCTAATTCACATGGTCTGTAAGCGGTGAGCCTTCACTAGACCTGCACCCCTCGCTTGTGCTTGCTTCCTCCTGCCTCTTCACTGGTCTGCTTCACGTGGTCTGTAAGCGGTGAGCCTTCACTAGACCTGCACCCCTCGCTTGAGCTTGCTTCCTCGCAGGTCTGCTTCACATGGTCTGTAAGCGGTGAGCCTTCACTAGACCTGCACCCCTCGCTTGAGCTTGCTTCCTCGCAGGTCTGCTTCACATGGTCTGTAAGCGGTGAGCCTTCACTAGACCTGCACCCCTCGCTTGTGCTTGCTTCCTCGCAGGTCTGCTTCACGTGGTCTGTAAGCGGTGAGCCTTCGCTAGACCTGCACCCCTCGCTTGTGCTTGCTTCCTCGCAGGTCTGCTTCACGTGGTCTGTAAGCGGTGAGCCTTCACTAGACCTGCACCCCTCCCTTGTGCTTGCTTCCTCGCATGTCTGCTTCACGTGGTCTGTAAGTGGCGAGCCTTCGCTAGACCTGCACCCCTCGCTTGTGCTTGCTTCCTAAGGCCTGGGCCTCCTCATGAGCTGAACCTTTCCCGAGACCTAGGCTAGACCAAGCATTTCTCCAGGCCTTTAACCCAGCTTGAGACATTCCCTTGTCTTTTTCCAGACATTGAACCTTTCTTTAGATTCTCCACCTAGCTTGGGATGTGTACTAGTCCTTTCTCCAGGCCTCAAACCTTCCCTTCCATTCATACTTTCTCTAACCCTTCACCTGGCTTGTGATCTGTTCTGACCCTTTCCCAGGCCCAGGATCGTCCCTTCTGCTGAACCTTTCTCCAACCCATCACCCAGCTTTACACTTGTTCTGGTCCTTACCCCTGGCCTTGGACCTTCCCTTCTGCTGAACCTTTCTCTAACTCTTCACCTAGCTTGGGACCTGTGCCTTGTCCTTTCCCCAGACCTAAGACATTCCCTTCTGCTGAACCTTTCTCCTACTCTTCACCGAGCTTGGGACTTGTGCCTTGTCCTTTCCCCAGACCTAAGACCTTCCCTTCTGCTGAACCTTTCTCCTACTCTTCACCTAGCTTGGGACTTGTGCCTTGTCCTTTCCCCAGACCTAAGACATTCCCTTCTGCTGAACCTTTCTCCTACTCTTCACCGAGCTTGGGACTTGTGCCTTGTCCTTTCCCCAGACCTAAGACCTTCCCTTCTGCGGAACCTTTCTCTAACTCTTCAACTAGCTTGGGACCTGTGCCTTGTCCTTTCCCCAGACCTAAGACCTTCCCTTATGCTGAACCTTTCTCTAACTCTTCACCTAGCTTGGGACCTGTGCCTTGTCCTTTCCCCAGACCTAAGACCTTCCCTTATGCTGAACCTTTCTCTAACTCTTCACCTAGCTTGGGACCTGTGCCTTGTCCTTTCCCCAGACCTCAGATCTTCCCTTCTGCTGAACCTTTCTCCCACCCATCACCCAGCTTTACACCTGTTCTCGCCCTTACCTCCGGCCTTGGGCCTTCCCTTCTGCTGAACCTTTCTCTAACTCTTCACCTAGCTTGGGACCTGTGCCTTGTCCTTTCCCCAGACCTAAGACCTTCCCTTCTGCTGAACCTTTCTCTAACTCTTCACCTAGCTTGGGACCTGTGCCTTGTCCTTTCCCCAGACCTAAGACCTTCCCTTATGCTGAACCTTTTTCTAACTCTTCACCTAGCTTGGGACCTGTGCCTTGTCCTTCCCCAAACCTCAGACCTTTCCTTCTGCTGAACCTTTCTCTAACTCTTCACCTAGCTTGGGACCTGTGCCTTGTCCTTTCCCCAGACCTAAGACCTTCCCTTATGCTGAACCTTTTTCTAACTCTTCACCTAGCTTGGGACCTGTGCCTTGTCCTTCCCCAAACCTCAGACCTTTCCTTCTGCTGAACCTTTCTCTAACTCTTCACCTAGCTTGGGACCTGTGCCTTGTCCTTTCCCCAGACCTCAGATCTTCCCTTCTGCTGAACCTTTCTCTAACTCTTCACCTAGCTTGGGACCTGTGCCTTGTCCTTTCCCCAGACCTAAGACCTTCCCTTATGCTGAACCTTTTTCTAACTCTTCACCTAGCTTGGGACCTGTGCCTTGTCCTTCCCCAAACCTCAGACCTTCCCTTATGCTGAACCTTTTTCTAACTCTTCACCTAGCTTGGGACCTGTGCCTTGTCCTTCCCCAAACCTCAGACCTTTCCTTCTGCTGAACCTTTCTCTAACTCTTCACCTAGCTTGGGACCTGTGCCTTGTCCTTCCCCAAACCTCAGACCTTTCCTTCTGCTGAACCTTTTTCTAACTCTTCACCTAGCTTGGGACATGTGCCTTGTCCTTCCCCAAACCTCAGACCTTTCCTTCTGCTGAACCTTTCTCTAACTCTTCACCTAGCTTGGGACCTGTGCCTTGTCCTTTCCCCAGACCTCAGATCTTCCCTTCTGCTGAACCTTTCTCTCACCCGTCATCCAGCTTGGGGTCTGTGCTGGCCCTTACCTCAGACATGGCCTCAAACGTGCTCCAGGCTGCAGGCCCTTGGCCTGGTGTAGGGTCCTTCCTACCTCTTGCCCTATGCCTAGGCCTGAACCTTTCCCCGGGCTTGGGCCCGCCTCGTACCGAGCATCGGTTTGTGCCTGCTGGGCTTCCCCTGGGTTTTGATCCATGCTGGGTTTGTCTCGAGCCTTAGAGTCGCCACCTTTCCCAGAGAAAAATACCGGAGTTTGTTGTTGTAAGAGTCAGCAAAGGCCTCGCATGCATTCACTTGTAACATGACTTTTCTGTCTTTGTTTACTTTAATTATTAGTTGTGGGTCATTAAGGCAGCTCCAGAACACATTTAATAGCGCTTTCTATTGATGTTTGAAGTGTGAGCAGAAGCGTGCTAAGAATATAGGCTTTTGGTGATGGTGCTGATTTTTCTGCCTGCTGGGACATCAAAATACCGGTGGTGCCCGCTGGAAAACCGGTCAGGTGGCAACGGGCAACCCTGGCCCGCTGGCCTGGGACCGCCCCGCGTGTTTCTTCTATTCAGGCCTGCGGATAGAACTGGCGCCTGGCCTGGGACAGAACCTTTCCCCAGGCCTTGGCCCATCTCATGTATTGAACCCACCTCCAGGCCGGCCCGCCCTACACCTGGCTCGGATCAGTTCTGGGTCTTTCTTCTGACCTAGGACTGAACCTTTCTTCAGCTGGGCCTGAACCTTTCTCCAGCCTGGCCTGAACCTTTCTCCAGCTGGGCCTGAACCTTTCTCCAGCTGGGCCTGAACCTTTCTTCAGCTGGACCTGAACCTTTCTCCAGCTGGGCCTGAACCTTTCTCCAGCTGGGCCTGAACCTTTCTCCAGCTGGGCCTGAACCTTTCTCCAGCTGGGCCTGAACCTTTCTCCAGCTGGGCCTGAACCTTTTTTCAGCTGGCCTGAACCTTTCTCCAGCTGGGCCTGAACCTTTTTTCAGCTGGGCGTGAACCGTTCCACAGGCTTGGACCCTTCATGTATTGAACCTGGATCCAGGCCTGCGGGCCTTTCACCTGGCTTGGGATTGGTTCTTTCCCATGGGCTGGGCCTGAACCTTTCCCCAGGCTTGGGTCCATCATGTATTGAACCCGGCTCCAGGGGTCGGCCCTGTCTCTCCCCGGGCACAGGTCTGATCCTTTCCCCAGACCTGGGCCAGTCTCATGTATTGAACCTGGATCCAGGCCTGCGGGCTCTTCACCTGGCTCGGGGTCGGTCCTGGGTCATTCTCCTGGCCTAGGCCTGTACCTTTCTCCAGTTGAGCCTGAACCTTTCTGCAGCTGGGCCTGAACCTTTCTCCAGCTAGGCCTGAACCTTTCTCCAGCTAGGCCTGAACCTTTCTCCAGCTAGGCCTGAACCTTTCTCCATCTGGGCCTGAACCTTTCTCCAGCTGGACCTGAACCTTTCTCCAGCTGGACCTGAACCTTTCTCCAGCTGGCCTGAACCTTTCTCCAGCTAGGCCTGAACCTTTCTCCAGCTGGGCCTGAACCTTTCTCCAGCTGGACCTGAACCTTTCTCCAGCTGGCCTGAACCTTTCTCCAGCTAGGCCTAAACCTTTCTCCAGCTGGCCTGAACCTTTCTCCAGCTGGGCCTGAACCTTTCTCCAGCTGGGCCTGAACCTTTCTTCAGCTGGACCTGAACCTTTCTCCAGCTGGGCCTGAACCTTTCTCCAGCTGGGCCTGAACCTTTTTTCAGCTGGGCCTGAACCTTTCTCCAGCTGGGCCTGAACCTTTTTTCAGCTGGCCTGAACCTTTCTCCAGCTGGGCCTGAACCTTTTTTCAGCTGGGCGTGAACCGTTCCACAGGCTTGGACCCTTCATGTATTGAACCTGGATCCAGGCCTGCGGGCCTTTCACCTGGCTTGGGATTGGTTCTTTCCCATGGGCTGGGCCTGAACCTTTCCCCAGGCTTGGGTCCATCATGTATTGAACCCGGCTCCAGGGGTCGGCCCTGTCTCTCCCCGGGCACAGGTCTGATCCTTTCCCCAGACCTGGGCCAGTCTCATGTATTGAACCTGGATCCAGGCCTGCGGGCTCTTCACCTGGCTCGGGGTCGGTCCTGGGTCATTCTCCTGGCCTAGGCCTGTACCTTTCTCCAGTTGAGCCTGAACCTTTCTGCAGCTGGGCCTGAACCTTTCTCCAGCTAGGCCTGAACCTTTCTCCAGCTAGGCCTGAACCTTTCTCCAGCTAGGCCTGAACCTTTCTCCAGCTGGGCCTGAACCTTTCTCCATCTGGGCCTGAACCTTTCTCCAGCTGGACTGAACCTTTCTCCAGCTGGCCTAAACCTTTCTCCAGCTAGGCCTGAACCTTTCTCCAGCTGGGCCTGAACCTTTCTCCAGCTGGACCTGAACCTTTCTCCAGCTGGCCTGAACCTTTCTCCAGCTAGGCCTAAACCTTTCTCCAGCTGGCCTGAACCTTTCTCCAGCTGGGCCTGAACCTTTCTCCAGCTGGACCTGAACCTTTCTCCAGCTGGCCTGAACCTTTCTCCAGCTAGGCCTGAACCTTTCTCCAGCTAGGCCTGAACCTTTCTCCAGCTGGGCCTGAACCTTTCTCCAGCTGGGCCTGAACCTTTCTCCAGCTGGACCTGAACCTTTCCCCGGGCAAGGGCCCATCATGCATTGAGCCCGGCTCCAGGCCAGGGGTCGGGCCTGGCTCACTCCCCGGCCCTGGCTCCAGGGGTCGCCCCTGGCTCTCTCCCCGGGCCGGGGCTCCCCTCCATGCGTTCTGCGCGTCTTGCCCCCCCCCCCCCCCTCCCCTGGCCCCTGTGGTCTGGGCTAATGAGCGCTTGCAGCGGCGGTGGCGCCATCCGGGGCTCGGGGCTGGCGACTTGGGGAAGAACAGACACGCCATGTTCTTTCCTTAACCTCCCGAACACACTAAAATAACTCCCTCCAGCCTGTTAGACGGACCGGGAGGGTCGGCCGAGTTTACGGGGAGAGGTCTCCAGGGAGAGCCGTCTCCAACGACTGTACAGATAAGTAACTTCCCCCCCACAGACGGACACCACACAAGATTGAAGGTTAACGAGACTTTATATGCAATTCTCAGGTTACGGTGATATAATACAAGGAGGTCTGGACTCAGGGGTCCCCTCGGTTCTGATCTCTGGTTGAGGAAAAGGGTAGCGGGACAGTCTTAGTTACCAATGAGTTCAATAGCTCTCAATCCTCGAGCTCGGTGTGGTTGCTGATCGGGCCGTGGAGGAGCCAAGCAGGTCCCGAGATGGATGAAGGATGGTCGACGGGCCGTGGAGAAGCCAAGCAGGTCCCGGGATGGATAAAGGATGGTCGACGGGCCGTGGAGAAGCCAAGCAGGTCCCGGGATGGATAAAGGATGGTCGACGGGCCGTGGAGAAGCCAAGCAGGTCCCGATGCAGATGACGGTTACAACGGTCCGCGGCCTCGCCAGCAGATCCGGACGACGGTGAAGGATGAAGGTTACGACGGCTGTGGCAGCGCCAACAGGCAGGATGATGGTGCACAGGACAGAGCTACGGCAGCGCCAGTAGTCCGTCCAGGATGAGTTCTTCTTTCGTCTCTCGACTCCAAGATACAACTGCCTTCCTGCTCTGGAGCTGCCCCAGTTATAGGACTGGTGTGCTTTGATGTCCGGACCCTCGCACTTGGAGGTCGGGAGGTCCGGGATGAGGGAGTCCAGACACCCAGCAGGGGGGTGGAGCCAGCGCCCGGGGAGGCGATGGGCGAGCGGCACTGGCCGGGGGAGAACCATCGACACCTCTTTCTCCCATTGACGGGCCAAGTAGCTCGCTCACCTCCTGGGTGGAGGGTGGTGCCGGAATGTCTGAGGCCGGGCTAGGCCCAGGGTTGAGGTCGATCGGGGGCCAGGCGGCCTCGTGGCGAAGTGTCCAAGATGGCGGCCCCGGCTGGGCGCATGGGTCGGCAGTGGATCGGACCCGCGAGGTTATCATGCTCGAGGGCAGGTGTCCCGGCGGGGACGTAGGACATGCAATGGTGGTGTGTGGTGCTTGCGTGACTGGCTCGGGCCTGGTCGAGCCGGGGGGAGAGCGGCCCGTTAGGTGGCCTGTCCAACATGCGTCCCCCCCAGCTGAAGGCGGGGAGAGTTACCCATCCTCTTGGGGACTCTCTTCGTCGAGGCGGAAAAACCGGGACAGGCCATCCGCGTTGGCGTGGTCGGACCCAGGCCGGTGTTCAACGGTAAAGTCCATACCTTGCAAGGAGATGGACCAGCGTAGCAGTTTTGGGTTTTCCCCCCGCATATGCATCAACCACTGCAGGGGTCGGTGGTCAGTCTGCACCCGGAAGTGGGTGCCAAAAAGGTAGGGTCGGAGCTTCTTGAGGGCCCATACCACCGCGAAGGCTTCCCTCTCTATGGTGCTCCAGCGTTGTTCCCGTGGCAGGAGTCTCCGGCTGATGAAGGCCACCGGTTGATCCAGGCCTTCGGGGTTCACCTGGGACAGGACCGCCCCAATGCCCTGGTCGGAGGCGTCTGTCTGGACAACGAACTCCCGGCTGTAGTCTGGGGCCTGGAGCACAGGAGCGGAACACATGGCGGCCTTTAGCTGTTCGAAGGCCGCTTGGCACTCTTGACGTTGTTCCTGGGTGAGGGTCTCCGAGAGTCGGACCCCATCTACGGAGCCGTCTTGCTCCTGGGTCCGCAAGAGGTCAGGGAGAGGCTCGGAGTCATCTTCAACCCCGTTGTCTGTGGCCATCAAGAGGCTGAGTTCTGTTCGTGCAAAGTGGGGTTTCAGTCTGTTGGTGTGGAGGACTCGGAGCGGATTCCGGGCGGACTCCATATCGATCAGATAGGTGGCAGGACCCTTGCGCTCGATTACCTTGAAGGGTCCCGTCCATTTGTCTTGAAGAGCGCACGGTTCTGTGGGGGACATTACCCAAACCTGTTGCCCCGGCTCGAATTCAATAGATGAGGCGTTCTGGTCATACCATTTCTTCATGTCCTCTTGACTGGCCTCTAGGTTGGCTTTTGCTAGGTCTCTGAACCGCTGGGACTGGCTGCGGAGGGTGAGGAGGTACCGGAAGACATCTGGAGGACTCTTGGCCGGGGGCATCTCCCAGCCTTCCTTGATCAGGCTGAGTGGCCCCCGTACTGGGTGCCCATAGAGCAGCTCGAATGGGCTGAAGCCTAGGGACTTCTGTGGGACCTCCCGGTAGGCGAAGAGGAGGCACGGCAGCAGCACGTCCCACTGGCGACGGAGGGGTTCTTCCAATCCCCCGATCATCCCTTTTAGTGTGCGATTGAACCGCTCAACAAGTCCGTTTCCTTGGGGGTGATAGGGGGTCGTGAAGCGGTAGGTGACCCCACACTGTTGCCAGAGGGACTTCATATATTTGGAAATAAAGTTCGGGCCTCTGTCACTGACGACTTCTCGGGGGAACCCCACACGGGAGAAGATCCCCATCAGGGCCCTGCCGACCACTGGGGCTGTCACAGTCCGGAGAGGAATAGCCTCAGGGTAGCGGGTGGCGTGGTCCACTAGTACTAGGATGAAGCGATGGCCTTGTCTTGTACGCGGGTCTAGGGGTCCCACAATGTCTATTCCGACCCTCTCAAATGGGGTCGTGACTACGGGAAAGGGTTGCAGGGGGGCCTTTAATTTGCGGCCGCTCTTCCCACTAGCTTGGCACGTGGGGCAAGATCGGCAATGCTGGTGCACATCGTTCCTCATTTTTGGCCAGAAGAAGTGGGTCACTAGGCGGCTGTAGGTTTTATCTTGTCCCAGGTGCCCTGCCAGGGGGACATCGTGGGCCAGATTTAGCAGGAAGTCTCTAAAGCGGAGGGGCACCACTAGTACTCGGTTGGCCCCCAGCTCGGCGATTCGTTGCTCGCTGTACAATAGGTCATTGTCCCAGTAGACCCAATGAGTTCCGGAGGTATCCCCTGCGCTTTGGGCGAGCGCTTGTTGTCGGAGTCCCTCAAGGGAGGGACAGGTCTTCTGCTCCTGACGAAATTGTTCTTGTGTGGGTCCCCCTTCTTGAGCCCACTGGTCAAGATTAGCAAGGTCGGAAGGTTGAGCAAGTTCGAGGGGGATGCCCTGGTCGGGAGTCTCGGCGGGGGCGACCGGAGGCGGAGGCGCCGGCCATTCTGGTTCTTCCGGGTGATTGTTGGCACGGGCGGCCATGGACCGGGTGGTGACGCACGCCCAGTCTGGGACGCCCAACATCCCCAAGTGTGCTTTTCGCTCCACGGCTGCCCACGGGGAGCTTTCCAGGTCATTTCCGAGGAGGCAGTCCACGGGGGCGTCGTCTCGGACCGTTACCCTCAACATGCCGGAGACCCCTCCCCACTCAAAGGGGACGCAGGCCATCCGACACAGACTCTCCGAGTTGTCGGCTGATCGCACAGGGCAGAGAATGTTCGGTAGATATTGTTCTGGGGTCACCAGATGACAGCGGACGGCTGTCACACTGGCCCCGGTGTCTCGAAGGGCTTCGGCCCGTTGTCCATTGATGCTCACCCATTGGCTGTACTTCTGGGTGTTAGCGGGTAGGGGGACCCGCGGGACCATGTCTCTTCCCCCTAAGCACGCGAGAGTCATGGCGGCTGGCTCCCACTCTTGATACTCTCGCTCGTCGGTTTCTTGTTCCTCGGAGATCTGTTCTTCCCCTAGTGCCGCGGCGGCCACCTGGCGGGGTCTTGGACTTTGATACTGCGGGCAGCTTGGGTCGTTTGCATAGTGGCCGACTCGTTGGCATCGGTGACATGTAACATTGGCTCTGTATCCCGGTCGCGCCGGGGTGCTGCCCCGGTTGGCCGGGGGGGTGGTGCTGGTAGTGGGGGCGGCCGGAGTGATGTCTCTTCCTCGTCCTTGGCCCCCTCCTCCTCCTCTGGATCGGTGGTGACCATTGTTGTTCCTGTTCTGCTCGTAGGACCCATTCCGGCCCACTCGGGTGATCTCCCACCGGTCAGCTTCAGCTGCGAGCTGCCGGGGATCGGTTAACTTGCTGTCGAGGAGGTGCTGGCGTAGTTCAATGAAGCAATTGTTGGACAGATGCTCCCATACCATCAGATTGAACAACTGCTCGTAGGTCGTGACGTTGTTCCCTCTGATCCAGCCTTCGAAGGCTCGGCTAAAGTACGTTACATAGTCCACCCAAGTTGTACCTGGAATGCGTGTGCAGTCTCGGAACCTCTGACGGTACATCTCGGGCGTGAGGCCATAGCGAGTGAGGAGGGCCGCTTTCATATGGTCGTAGGAGGTCATCTGGTGGTCTGGGAGCTGTAACAGAGTATCGCGGCCCTCATTGAGGAATTTGCCCCATAGGCCGGCTCCCCAGTCGGCTCTATCGATCCGGTGCGCAGTCATCGCGATTTCATATGCCTTAAACCATTGCTGGATGTCGTCTTCTCGAAAATATTCTCGGACCACATCCTTGGGGATGTGCACTTTTTTGTCCGTGGTCCCCGGGGTGGACGGTCTGTCGGGCACCCCTAACTCTTTATTCTGTTTGCGCAGGTTGATCTCGGCTAGGTTCCGCTCGTGCTCGTACGTTAGTCTTTTTTCCTCGAGCTCTCTTTGCCTCTGTTTTTCCTCTCTTTCTTCTCGGAGGCGAAGGTGCTCTAAGTTTATTTTTTGCTCGGCCAATTTGAGTTCTATGTCCATCTTGAGTCGGGCCATTTCGAGTTCGTGTAGTCGGGCTTTTTCTCTTTCTTGGATCTCGTCTTGCGAGAGACCCGTTCTTTGCTCTTCAGGGGTCGTGTTGGTTTTTTGCGCGGTGCTTTGCTCAGGGGCTTCGACATCCCCGGTCTCTGCCCAAGATTCTAGGGCATGCTTAAAATCGTCCTTGGTACTTAGTCCGGTGGTAGCGATACCTAGTTCGATGCAGAACTGCTTTAGTTCACGATGGCTGTATTCCTCTAGTTTTTCCATTTGGAACTTCTCAGTTGATCCGCTCTCTTTAGTCGACATTGTTGTTCGTTGTGGGGTGAGCTACTCTCTGTACGTTATGCGGTGATTCGGATCGCGCCGCTGGCCACCAATGTTAGACGGACCGGGAGGGTCGGCCGAGTTTACGGGGAGAGGTCTCCAGGGAGAGCCGTCTCCAACGACTGTACAGATAAGTAACTTCCCCCCCACAGACGGACACCACACAAGATTGAAGGTTAACGAGACTTTATATGCAATTCTCAGGTTACGGTGATATAATACAAGGAGGTCTGGACTCAGGGGTCCCCTCGGTTCTGATCTCTGGTTGAGGAAAAGGGTAGCGGGACAGTCTTAGTTACCAATGAGTTCAATAGCTCTCAATCCTCGAGCTCGGTGTGGTTGCTGATCGGGCCGTGGAGGAGCCAAGCAGGTCCCGAGATGGATGAAGGATGGTCGACGGGCCGTGGAGAAGCCAAGCAGGTCCCGGGATGGATTAAGGATGGTCGACGGGCCGTGGAGAAGCCAAGCAGGTCCCGGGATGGATAAAGGATGGTCGACGGGCCGTGGAGAAGCCAAGCAGGTCCCGATGCAGATGACGGTTACAACGGTCCGCGGCCTCGCCAGCAGATCCGGACGACGGTGAAGGATGAAGGTTACGACGGCTGTGGCAGCGCCAACAGGCAGGATGATGGTGCACAGGACAGAGCTACGGCAGCGCCAGTAGTCCGTCCAGGATGAGTTCTTCTTTCGTCTCTCGACTCCAAGATACAACTGCCTTCCTGCTCTGGAGCTGCCCCAGTTATAGGACTGGTGTGCTTTGATGTCCGGACCCTCGCACTTGGAGGTCGGGAGGTCCGGGATGAGGGAGTCCAGACACCCAGCAGGGGGGTGGAGCCAGCGCCCGGGGAGGCGATGGGCGAGCGGCACTTGGCGG
The DNA here is from genome assembly GCF_964263255.1 of Lissotriton vulgaris. NCBI lineage: Eukaryota > Metazoa > Chordata > Amphibia > Caudata > Salamandridae > Lissotriton > Lissotriton vulgaris. Next base: position 324,218 of record NW_028254054.1, read on the forward strand.
GGGAGAGCCATCGACACCTCTTTCTCCCATTGACCTGCCAAGTAGCTCGCTCACCTCCTGGGTGGAGGGTGGTGCCGGAATGTCTGAGGCCGGGCTAGGCCCAGGGTTGAGGTCGATCGGGGGCCAGGCGGCCTCGTGGCGAAGTGTCCAAGATGGCGGCCCCGGCTGGGCGCATGGGTCGGCAGTGGATCGGACCCGCGAGGTTATCATGCTCGAGGGCAGGTGTCCCGGCGGGGACGTAGGACATGCAATGGTGGTGTGTGGTGCTTGCGTGACTGGCTCGGGCCTGGTCGAGCCGGGGGGAGAGCGGCCCGTTAGGTGGCCTGTCCAACACAGCCCCTGCTGGCATCCGTGATCACCGCCAGCTTTACTGCGCTGCCCTGGTGGGCACCATTCGACCTGCCCGTCTGTTCCCCCCCTGGCTGACTCGATGGGCACTTCTGTGCCCCCCTGGGTGGCACTCGAAGGGCCCGTCTATACCCCCCTGGCTGGCACTCGAAGGGCCCGTCTATACCCCCCTGGCTGGCACTCGAAGGGGCCCGTCTATGCCCCCCTGGGTGGCACTCGAAGGGCCCGTCTGTGCCCCCCTGGCTGGCACCCGAAGGGCCCGTCTATACCCCCCTGGCTGGCACCCGAAGGGCCCGTCTGTGCCCCCCTGGGTGGCACTCGACGGGCTCAACTGTGCCAACCTGGCTGACTCGAAGGGCCCGTCTATACCCCCCTGGCTGGAACTCGAAGGGCCCGTCTATACCCCCCTGGCTGGCACTCCAAGGGCCCGTCTATACCCCCCTGGCTGGCACTCGAAGGGGCCCGTCTATGCCCCCCTGGGTGGCACTCGAAGGGCCCGTCTGTGCCCCCCTGGCTGGCACCCGAAGGGCCCGTCTATACCCCCCTGGCTGGCACCCGAAGGGCCCGTCTGTGCCTCCCTGGGTGGCACTCGACGGGCTCAACTGTGCCAACCTGGCTGACTCGAAGGGCCCGTCTATACCCCCCTGGCTGGCACTCGAAGGGCCCGTCTATACCCCCCTGGCTGGCACTCGAAGGGCCCGTCTATACCCCCCTGGCTGGCACTCGAAGGGGCCCGTCTATGCCCCCCTGGCTGGCACTCGAAGGGGCCCGTCTATACCCCCCTGGCTGGCACTCGAAGGGCCCGTCTATACCCCCCTGGCTGGCACTCGAAGGGGCCCGTCTATGCCCCCCTGGCTGGCACTCGAAGGGGCCCGTCTGTGCCCCCCTGGCTGGCACACGAAGGGCCCGTCTGTGCCCCCCTGGGTGGCACTCGAAGGGCCCGTCTGTGCCCCCCTGGGTGGCACTCGAAGGGCCCGTCTGTGCCCCCCTGGGTGGCACTCAAAGGGCCCGTCTGTGCCCCCCTGGGTGGCACTCGAAGGGCCCTACTGTGCCAACCTGGCTGGCACTCGAGGACCCTTCTGTGCCAGCCTGGCTGGCTGTCCCCTCCTGGTGCCTCCACAGCTGGCACAATAAGTTCCCTTCCGTGCCACCGTGCCTGGCACTTGCGGTGGCCCTTTTGTGCCACCTTGGCTCGCACTCGAGATGCACTTCTCTGCTACCCTCCCTGGCACTCCAGGTGCCCATCTGTGCCAACCTGAGCCTATGTAAGGAGTGAGAGGTGACCTGGGTCCTCAGGGTCAAGCCCCGCCTGGTGAACTGATAATGGACTGGAGTGGACACAGGGTTTAGTTTGGAATTTACCAGCTCGCTAGGTTTGGCCCACCTTACCTTAACCTCTACTCTTCAGGCAGTTAGTAACAATACATCTCTCTCTCTCTCTCTCTCTCTCTCTCTCTCTCTCTCTCTCTCTCTCTCTCTCTCTCTCTCTCTCTCCCTCTCCCTCTCCCTCTCTCTCCCTCTCCCCCTCTTTCTCTCTCTCTCTCTCTCTCCCTCTTCTCTCTTTCTCTCCACTTTGCTCTCTCTCTCTCCCTCTCTCCCTCTCTCTTCTCTCTTTCTCTCCCCCTCCCTCTCTCTCTCTCTCCTCTCTCTCTCCTCTCTTCCTCTCTCCCTCTTTCTCCCTCCTCTCTCTCCTCTCTCTCTCTCTCCCTCTTCCTCCTTTTCTCTCTTACTTTGCTCTCTCTCTCTCCTCTCTCTCTCTCTTCCTCCCTCTCTCCTCCCTCTCCTCTCTATCTTCCTCCCTCTCTCTAATCTCTCTCCCCCTCTCTCCTTAATTCACCTCGTCAATAATGGCACACCTGCTGCTCCCTTCACATTTTCTCTCTTTCCCTACCTCTCTGTGCACCTGTGACTCCTCCCTCTGTCTCACTAATCTGTACCACGTGTATGTCCACCTCACCCCGCCCTATTATTGCCCCAATCTCTTCCCCTCTCTCCCTCTCCCTCCCCTCTGCTCTCTTTCCCTCCTGCTCTCTCTCCTCTCTCTCTGCCTCTCCTCCCTCTTTCTCTCTCTCTCTCTCTCTCTCTCTCTCTCTCTCTCTCTCCCTCTCTATCTCCTCTCTCTCTCTCTCTCCCTCTCTCTCTCCTCTCTCTCTCCCTTTCTCTCTGCCTCTCTCTCCCTCTCTTTCTCCTCTCTCTCTCTCTCCCTCTCTCTCTCCTCTCTCTCTGCCTCTCTCTCCCTCTCTTTCTCCTCTCTCTCTCCCTCTCTCCCTCCCTCTCTCCCCTCTCTCTCTTCGTCTCTCTCTCTTCCCTCTCTCTCCCTCTTCTCTCTCTCTCTCTCTCTCTTCTTTCTCTCCCTCTCTCTCTCTCTCCCTCTCTCGCCTCCCTCTTCTCTCTCGCTCTCTCCTCTCCTCTCTCTCTCCCTCTTT